>NC_063235.1:5038299-5338299 GCF_020740725.1 Corvus hawaiiensis
AAAATCTGGGTAGCACAGGCATCCATCAGGGCTGACACATTAATTCAAACAGTCTTATTTTCACATCATTTAAGGCCTCTCTTCCCACTTTTGTTTTGCAATTGGAAATATTTTCGAGGCATAACACAACTGCCATCCTCACACTGCTGCCTGCAACCACGGGGCCCGCAGGGACTGTTTGCATTCCAGTCAGAATTCACCATTTGAAGGGGGTTAGATTTAATCCCATCCAAATACGCATTTTGCTTAGGATAAAGGGAAAAATAATATTCTCTTGCTGAGACAGATGGAGCCCAGGTGATGCTGAGGGTGGTGGGGGTTTCTCTTCACCTCATCCCATCTGCAGGGGACAAAGATCAGTCACAGGAGCTGGGAGCTCTGGGTACAACCTCAGCTGCCACAGCAGGATTGATGCATCCACTGAACAGAGACCACAGCGTGTGTTCAGACACCAGATCATCCCAGGGAGAGGGGGCTGGGGAGAGGCAGGATCTGCTCTCACTGGGAGGAGATTCACTCTGCAGGCATGGGAGACCTATGGGCAAATCAGTGGCCAACATGACAAGCCCCAAACATCCTGGGTGGTCCTGCTGGGTCCCAGCAAGGTTTGTGTAGGTGACAGGGGACTTTCCTGTCCCTCCAGTGGGAGCAGAGAGGATGCCAAGGCTTGGGGCAGGGGGTGAGCAGAGTGGGAGAGGCTGGTGCTGTTCACAGAATCCCAATTTGGGTTGGAAGGGAACTTAAAGTCCATCTCGTTCCAACCCCCTACCATGGGCAAGTTCAGCTGCTGCTTCCAGGCAGAGACAATTCCTGGCTGCCACTCCAAGGCTATGCTCGTGGGAATGCCCCTCCCAACAGCGCTGCCTGCCAGGACACAGCACTGCTCCCCCAAAATCGCAGACCAGAGGCACCACAAACCTCAGCTGGTGGTGGTGTGGGGGGCAAAGTGTGGCTCTGGAGTCACTCACCCTCTTCTCTGCCAGGTTTAATTCAGTTTTCCTCATTTTCAGCCAGATTTGGAATACCTAAAAACCAAATTGCCTTTGAGGATCTCCTTCCCTTTCCCACCTTCAGGCAGAGAGACACAAAATAGGTCCCAGATGGAAAATCAGGGACTGGCCATGAAAAAATCTGCTTTGCTCATGGGGAGAAGACCTGGGGCTCCAACAGTTGTGGACTGAGGTTTTCTCATTCTCTTCCTGCTGCAGCTTGGGAACACCCTGCTCTGGAGCTGCTACATCGCCCCTAAGCAGCGGGAGAGACTGACACCAGCACGGGCTCCCCAGTAGGGAGTCTCATCCAGCTTGTTCGTGACAGGCAGAAAAGTCAAATTGCTGAAAATGAAATCTGGAAGTTAAAAAACCGGGGACATACCCAATGAAAAATGAAACATTTATTTCCCTAACATTGATTTTTTCATCAGTTTAAAAAATGTTCATTTGGAACACTTTCTTTTTCCCATCAGTAAAAAGAAATAAAATCACAGTATATAATAAACATTTCCCTGCTAAAAAAGTTGATTTTGATGCAGCTCCATAGTTCATTTGTTCAGCAGTAACTGCTCCGCTGGATATTTGGATGAACATTTAGGGATGAAATTTAAGGAAAAATAGTTTGCTGAGATTTTTCTTCTCCTGGGTCATATCTAGTCTGTATTTAGGGACCAATTTGCCTTAATGGAAAGTCAGCATTCCTCTTCCAACCAGCCCAACCAGCTGGATGTGGACACTGCTGCATCCGCTCATCCCCCGGGATCAGACACGACCCAGAGCTGCCCTGGTCACACCAGCTACAAACGACCTCCCGGCCAAAATGCCTCTACTCTGCGCTCATTATAAAATTAACTTAAACAAGCATAAAATGAAGTCTATGGAGCTGAACTGTTGGACAAACAGGAGATGGAATTAAGTCCCAGGCAATGCGCTGCAGCCTGGAAGATTGGGATTGTTCAGCCTGGAGAAAGCCTGGGAGGATTTAATTGTGGCCTTCCAGGACCTAAAGGAGCTGTAAGAAAGATGGTGTGAGACTATTTACAAGGGATGGAGTGACAGGACAAGGGGGAATGGCTTCAAACTGGAAAAGGGGAGATTTGAGTGGGATATTGGGGAGAAATTGCTTCCTGTGAGGGGGGTGAGGCCCTGGCACAGGGTGCCCAGAGCAGCTGTGCCTGCCCCTGGATTTCTGGAAGTGCCCAAGGCCAGGTTGGACGGGGCTTGGAGCACCCTGGGACACTGGAAGGTGTCCCTGCCCGTGGCAAGGGTGGCACTGGGTGGGATTTAAGGTCCCTTCCAACCCGAACCGTTCTGGGATTCTCTGATGAGTGACCTTGTGCCCACACACATTTGGTGTGGGGAAATTCCCTGGATGTGACTCAGTTTCTCCTTGGCCACGAACCAGCCTGAGCCACTTCCCAGGGGCTGAAGGCAGTGAAAAAGCCAGAGCAGAGAGGTCCCTCCAGGCTCCTGTCCTGCCCCACTCCCACTCCTGCTCCTGGAAGGGCCCATGCGCTGCTCCTGACAAACACAGCCCTGCAAACAGACACTTGATTAAGGGTTCTTTGCTCCTACACTGGAATTGAATACAAAGCTTTTTTTTCCTTTTCTTCTGTCCTAAGAAGCAGAAAGGAGCTCTCGGATCCACTCCTTTTCTCATCCCTTTGTGTGATCAATCATGGCAGCATTATTCTGGCCTCAAATGCTTCCAATGAGAGGGGATATCAAAGTGAGGTTTCCTGGGTGAGCTTTTAAATGTCTTGTGGTTCCTCAGCCCATTTTCTTCTCTTTGTGTGGTGCATCTCCCTCCCTCCTCTTCTTTTCTTCACTCCAGGAAAGCTGAGATATCTTTTTAAGCAAAGAAAAAGTGGGGTTTTTTTTACTCTTCTTCGTTCTGCTGCTACTTCCTCAGTGATTCCTCCTTCCTCTCCCAGGCCCCTGTTCACCTTGCCCTGAAGCACCATGAAGGGTGAAATTCTGGAGAGTTTCAGGGCTCATGGGGTACTTCCCATAGGCTGTGGATGGAAATGGGTTGAAGAAAGGCCTGGCACAGACTGAGATGAGCACAGCACAGGGGCATCCATGGGCAGAAATTGGGGAAATCAGCTGGGAGGCAATGGCAGGGGTTCCCTGGCTCTGCACTGGTGGCAGAAGGGCTGGAGCTCCCAGGTGAGCCCACACAAACACATCTCTCCTGGTCCTGAATGTCTCCAGCGAGGAGACTCCACATCCTCCCTGGGCAGCCTTCCCAGGGCTCTGACACCCTCATGGAAAGGAGCTCTCCCCCAGTTCCTCCTGCTCCTCCATCAGCTCTGCCACACCCTGTCACCCAGCACAGCAGGGCTGTGACCTCCAGCAGCTCCTCTAAAGCAATTAAGCACTAATTTCTGAGCCCAGTGTCATGAGCATCTCACCCTTGGTAACCCCAGCAGCAAATCCAGGTTTAGGGCAGCGTCTCCAGTCAGGATGATTTATTCTGGCAGTGATCAAATGATCTTAACAATTTTCCAGACAGCCATCATAGATCCAAATGTGTTTATGATGAGGACCAGGAAGAAAAAGCGATTTGTTTAGTTTGTTTTTATCAGGTTGGGCCCAGACACCCCTGAGTTGTTAAGAGAAGAAAAGTCAGCTCCAAAAAGCCAGAGCTGCTTGATTACAACAGGCACCACAAGTGGGCTTCCTCCAGCACAGCAAAAGACTTTCAAAGGGCATAAATCAAAAACCGCAGCAGCGTGAAATTCGACCAAAGCAAGTCAAATGAGGTGTCCAAAGCCCTGGGCACGAGGGGCTTTCTTTAATAGCTTTGGTGACCTTTAGGGGTGGGCAACCTCTCATGAAATGAGAATTTCTCTGTTTGCATGGTTTCTCTGTAGGTAAGCTGAATGCGTAAGCTGGGAGAAAGGGAATGAGGGAATGCTAGGAATGGGAATCAAGCTTTGAATGAGAACACCCGGGAGAGCTGGAGTGCCATGGGCACACATCAGCTGGAAGACCTGATGGCCTTAAACCACCCTGCAGGTCCTGTGCAACCTTGGGAAGTCAGAGTGAGGGCAGAGGTGGTGGTTAAGGAGGAAGCGGAGGGCAGCAGAGTTGGAAGTCTTTGGAACACCCCATTCCAAAGGTGCCAAGATCCAGCTCTGCTCCTGCTCACAGCGCCCTGGGAATTGATTCAACATCATCGCCAAAGCCTCGGGACTCTGCTTTTCCCAGCCCGGCACTGTCACATGGACGCATCAGACACCACACACACCATGTGCAGAAGAAGCTTTGGTGTCCCATCCCCAGGAACAAAGCCCTGTCGAACAAACCCGCGCATCCCGCAGAAGCTCGGCTTTGCCGGAGTACTCCCAGCCAGCTCCGGGAGTGCAAAAGCACTTTGCAAATCCACACCTCATCTTCTATTCCATTTAAATGATCTACCATCTTTAGCAGGGCTGAGCCTCTCCAGAGCCTGTATCCAAGGCAACGAGAGCTACCGGGGAAAAAATGGATCCAAGAAGTTATTAAAATCACAATATCCTCTCTGAGCAAGGTAGAGATAATGAGCGTGTTCCGCCGGCTCCGGCACCATGGGCTGGCTCCCAGCTCCTGCTGGGTGCAGCTCCTGGCTGCTGACCAAACTCCAGCTTGGGGGAGGCATTTAAGCTCCTAAAGTCACCGAGCAGCATGTCCACACCTCCAAACCTCAGCCCAAACCCATACAGCCCTGGATTTTATTCACTGCCTGAGGAATTGATCTCCAGCGTGGGACAGCAGCGTTTCTAAGCGTTAGGAAGGGGCCTGGATTTCAAATTTACAGATATTTGGGGAATTTTAAGATGCTGAGGAATCAGCAGGTTGCAAAGAGGAAAATGCAATACTGTCCTTGTGGTGCCCCAGATTTGTGTGCCATAGATGAGGCTGGGACCCCAGGATTGTTCCCGGGTCCATTCCTTGGCACATTCTTCCCTTTTCCACACTGCAAGAGTGAGCACGGAATGTGGCGAGCCCAGACCCGGAGGCACCGATGGTCCTGATGTTTCTGATCCCAGAAATTCCCCAGACTGGGGAGCCTTTGCTGGGAGAGGTGAGGGGCCCTGGCTGGCGGCCTCTGTGTGCTGCTCCGCGACTCCAGGGCTGTGCTGCAGGAATGAATCACCTCCGTGTGAGCTGCCAAGTGCTTTTATAAATCCCAGGATTAGGAGAACATGTTCAAACGCTCGCGCTCCGTGTGCGCCGGGCACAGGGCAGCACCTCCAGGAGTCAGGCTGAGAGAGCGATCATCGTGTGATTTGTTTTGATGTCTCAGGACCCTGGAGCCTCTGGTTCCATCCCAGAAACTCCCGTGGGAGTTGAAGACAAGCTCCCACTGATTCTACAATGAAGGGCAGCTTTGCCTTGCAAGCTCAAAGTCAAAATCTGGGATTATCTTTCCTCCCCACCTCTCCAGAGCGACGCACGACGTTAAAGATTTGATTTGCAAAGAGATTGTGCAAACATTTCCCTTTATCCTCCCTCTGTTTGAGCTCAGAGGTTTTGAAGCAAAATGCTGATCTCTCCTGGGATTTATGCTGAAACCAAGAGAGTCGGCTGAGCATCAGTTCCATAAACTGCATCCATATTTGCTAAAAAAGGGAGTGGATTCTCCTCAGAATAAACCCAGGAGCAGCCAGAGAGCGGAGGTGACCATCGGAAGGGCTGCCAGTGCCTCCAGCAAACCCACAGCAAGTCTTAGGGCTGAGTTCCCAAGAATAAAGAGATTTTTGTGGATGCTGAATTTTGCCACAAATATTTACAGAGTCTCAGTAAGTGGGTTCCAAACAGACCCAGGTAATTATTAGCAATTAATGCCTGGTATTAACATGCAGGCTGACACCTAAACCACCTCCCTGGGCAAAACTGTGGCAGCTCCACCAAAGCCACCCCCCCACATCTGCATTTCCTGGCTCCACTGTGGGTACCAGAGCAATTTGTACCAACACCACTGCATCTGCACAGTCTGTCTTGTGTAATTACAGCAGCAAAACAACTGGAACACTTTATGATATTCCTCAGCTTGCAAAATTCTGCCAGGATTGCTTTTAAAATGATGATCAGCCAGAATTCACAGCCTCAATCACTGAATCATTAATTCAGTGGTTTTTAGTGTATTTTTCAAATGAAATGTTCAGCAAAGAGTATTTATTCATCCTTCATTGCTTTCTCGCTGTAAAAATAATCAAATTAAATTCCACTCTCAAATTCAAACAAGACTTTAGAGGCAGAAACAGCCAAAACACGTGTACGAGAACGGCACAAATGTTCATGGCATTTGCCCACCCATTTCGGATCAAAACTCCAGGCTTTGATCACTGGGTTAGTTTGGCAAATCCTGC
Organism: Corvus hawaiiensis; assembly: GCF_020740725.1. Taxonomy (NCBI): domain Eukaryota; kingdom Metazoa; phylum Chordata; class Aves; order Passeriformes; family Corvidae; genus Corvus; species Corvus hawaiiensis. Next base: position 5,044,649 of record NC_063235.1, read on the forward strand.
TGGAATAATAGGAGCAAAATCCCCTCATTAGAAAAGTTTGGACCTTTTTCCTTGGTTTTCCCTCAGTCCAAAACCAAAATTGGTGGCAGTGCTTGTCAGAGAATGCGTCAGCAGCTTCCCCGTCACGCCGCAGCACCAAGTACCAGCACAACCTCTGTTTCTCTGAAGAGATGATCACAGCAATGCCCCAAAGGCCCAAACCCATATTTGTTTGTCTTCCTTTCATCCTCTCTGAGCTAAAATATTTATGAGGTTTCTCTAAACTGCAGGCCTGGAGCATTTATATCTGCCGGGTTAAACACCCACACACCTGCTCTGAGCTGGGCTTTGGGCTTTGCTGCCCCTCCAGCCTCGCTGTCTGCTCTGGAATGTCCCTGTGCTTCCCCCTTCTGCTTCCTGCGGTCCCTTCCCGGTGCCCAGCACCTCGGGACAGGCTCTGCACTGCTCTGGTACAAGGAGCATCACCCCAGCACCACCCCAGAGTGGCCTGGCTGTGTCCTGGGCAGGTTGGTGCAGTGACAGGGGGTAAAGCTGGCAAAGGAAAATGCAAAGATGCATCGAGGGAATCTTCCAAGAAGCCTCTGGGTCTCTTGTTGCTAGCCTGACTCGATGCTGAGTTTACTGGAAAGAGAAAAAAGAGGAACAAAGTGAAGGGACACGTCCCTCCACTGCCCCCAGTTTGTCACTGCCCAGGGGAGCAGTGTCTGCAGCCCAAGTTTTGAGGGGGAGATGGGCAGTTTTGGGGTGCTCAGCCCTGTGTCAGTGATTGAAGAAATTTCCTCTGCCCTCAGACAGCGACAGGGCTTGCAAGGAACCAGGAGGGATCTCCTCTGCAAGGGGCAGGAGGGAGATTTTCGTGTTCCTTTTCCTTTTCTTAAAGGAATGCAAATAAGGGAAGCAGCAGCAATCAGGCTGCCGGCCCCAGGACAGATTCTCTGGAGCTTATTCCCCTCATCGTGGGGGTTTGATGAAGGCAAACTTTCCCAACTCGCTGCAGCACATGCAGAAAGAGCTCCTCTCCAAGGAAACAGCGATCTTTTGCATGTCCAGCATGTGGTCAGAGAAGGAGAAAGGTTGTGAAGACAGAGCCTGCCTTCCTACATGGCTGCTGCTGCCTTCCTTCCCTCCCTCCTTTGCAGGCAGGCACGGAGCATTCCCAGCTTCCCTGCACTATCGGGGTGCTTGTTTTAATTTGGAGCAGATGGACAGAGTTCGTCTCTGCATCACCTGTAAATTTTGGGGACCACAGCATCCCCCAAAAAAGCAACACCTAGAGCCATAAGGAGGCTGAAAGACCAGGCAGGACTGGGTTTGTCATTCCGTGTCCTGCCTGGCCAGAGCAAATTGCTCCAAACCAGGAGCCAACCCCCAGGTTTTGCCACCTCTCCAGCCAGGAATGGGGAACAGGAGCATTTTACTGGCCAGGCACTGAGGTGAGGAAGGTGTCACGCTCAGCCCTCTGCCAGGTGGAGGCTGCAGCAGCCAGAGACGTGTGACACCACAGCATCACCTACCCCAGCCTGCTCTGAGCTGGGGAGATGCCAATTACCTGCTGTGAGGACACCCCGAGACCCTGCGTAGTGAGGTGTTTACAGGGGCACAGGTTGGTTTTGGTCACCTTTTGGGGCCACCCTGGGCAGACACTGCCAGGACTGAGTGGCTTTGCCCACGGAGGGGCTGCAGCAGATGTGATCCAAACTCTCTCCTGCTGGGAAGCTCCTGGCTCCGAGCTGTGCGTGGCTCTGAACCCGGCTGCATCTGCAGCTCCGCGTTTTCAGACACTGTCTGTGTCTATAATTAATTAATGTTTGTACAGTGCTTTTAAGATAAAGTGGCATATAAGTACCAACTATCATTATTATTAGGCCCATCATGATTCAAAGCCATCAAAAGGCAGGAAATTGGGGGTTTAAGAGCCTGGCAGCCTGGTCACACGGCGCTGCTGCAACTCACGGCTTTGTGCTCGGGGTTTTACTCGGCGGAGTGAGTTAAGTCACGAACGTCATCTGGAGATTTGCAGACTGAGCCCGGAATTTACTGACTTTCGTGTCTTGAGGGGAGAAATCTCTGACGAAAGGGACCTTCGTCACGGAGTCAGGAAATAAAAATCTCCTTAATGCATCAATCCAAGGGACCTTCAAGGCCCCTTCCCAGGCATGTGCACCCAGGCTGGGTGGCAGCAGTGCCTGCCCTGCTCGGTGGCAGCTGGCACCTGACACCTCCTCCACGGGCCGCCACTAAGGCAGGGGTTTGTCCCCTCCATGTTCCCATTATCGGCACTGAAAATCAACTACAAAAGTACTAATTTCAGCTGAGTTCATTTTAAATGTCAGCCTCTAAGAATCGGAGAGGACTAATTAGGAAGGGGGAATGGGAACGGGGATGTTGGGAACTTTAATTTCACTCAGTGCAGCCAACCCTGAAGGGAATCCGGAGCTCATTATTAGTGACACACCTTTAATTTGACTCCAAATTTGAGTCACTAACACTGACAAAGGTGTGCTAATGCCAGGCCAAGGTGTTTTGGGGCCAGGTGCTAACTGGGGGCTGCAGTGGGTGAGGCTGGGGATGAACAAACCACCCCGACGACTGGATTCACTGGCTGAGCCCCCACCGGAGCAGCGAACAACAGAGGGGTGTCAGAAATTTCACTTAACTGCTCTTGCACTCAATCTATCCAAATTCTGTGCCAAGAAAGGAGAGAAAGAAAGGAGAGAAGGAGAGGAAGAGATAGAAAGGAGAGCTGAAAGGGCAGAGGCTGCCGCATCCTTCCCCCAAGGCAAGGCTGGCACACTGGTGCTATGAGCTCTGCCAGGTCCCCACCTTGTGCCTCACCTGCTGCTCTCCACCTGGTCACCAGCAAAAAGAGAACAATTTATTTCTTTTGCTTCCAGAACTGCTTTTATCCTGTTTCAAACCTTTTCATTTCCTGCAGGATGCTGGATTGGCACAGGCTTGGGAACATCTCCCCTCCCTGTCTACAAATTGCAGGTCTGGAGCTCAAATGGACACAATCAAGTCCTGCCAGCAACCCCTGCAGTCCCTTCCTCCATCTGTCCCACAACTCAGAGTGTTTCCAGCCTCTGGTCCATAAACCTTGTTCTGTCTCTCCAGTACCAGCATCCACGTGGGATTGCAAATGCACCAAAGGTTTGGACAAGGTGAGAACCTTCCCATGCACCCCCGTCCTGTAGGATCCTGGACATCCCAGCTGAGCAACTGGTGGTTCTCATAACCCAGCTGATGTGGCCCTCCTGATTCTGGGCAGACACCAGTGGGCAGTGGGACTGAGAAGGGAAAGGCAAGTGGTGGTGGGTCCTGGGGCTTCCTCCGTGTCTCAGGTTTTCCTTTCACCAAACACCTTCTAGAAGGTGATCCAAAAAGTTCTCGGATTTCTTGGATTTCTGGATGCTGTGGGACTCTGTGACACTGAACTCCTTAGGGATCCAGAGCCCTTTTGGAGTTCTGTGATCTCAAAAGCAGCCAGAGCCCCTCACCCCAGCTGTGCATCCGAAGAGCTTTGCTGGATTATTCCCAAAGCCTTTGTTCCTCTTCAAAACATTCCCAGGGATGGAGGGATCAATTTCTGAAGTCTCCACTAGTTAATTGCCTTCCCTGTTTAAAAAGTCGCCACTATGACTGGCTCGGATCAGTTGAATTTCCCTGTTCATTATTTTAACCTTTCTGTGACACATTTTCACACCCCGCTGGGTTCTCCTGGTGCAGGTGCCTGCTGGGCCCTGGAAAGGCTCCACAGAGCCCACTCACAGCTGGGGGTCTGCAGTGGGGTCCTCTCCTTGCCCCCAGAGCGAGGATGAAGGCTGGATCCTGCTGACACACCCACCCATCCCAGCTTTCATCTGCCGGGGCCAGGCCGTGGTTGCAGAAGCTGCCTGTGAAAACTGTTCTGAAATTTCAATGCTATAATTTTATCTCCCCGCAGAACTGACAGGCGTATTTCAACAGTGCTATATTATCAATTATAAGCCTAACAGAGCATGTTCTCCCATCTGATTGTTGGAAAAATCACTTGTCAAGGGCTGGTAAAGACCACAGCTGTCTCCTTGGTACAGACAGCCCGTATGTGTATCCTGTGGTACAATGCTTTCCCTTTTGCTTCCTTTCTTCCTTTATTCCCTCTCTGCTCTAATAGGGGAGAAATGAATAAGGTGATTTCTATAGTGTCTTTACTCCGACAACGTTCTCACAGCAAAGCCTTAGATGCTGGCAGTGCAGCGACAACGTTAATCAAACACCGCCATGGGCACAGGGACGGCTCCGGAGCCTCCGGGGGGAAGAGCCGAGACAGCCTCGTGAAGGACTCTCCCCTTCCTCCCAAAACAGGGTTTTTGCTGTTTCCACAGCAGTCTCTTACACCAGAGGCCATACCCAGGGCCCTCCAGCTCCTTCTGGGAGTGGAGCTGGAGCTCCATCCCTGTTTCACCTCCATCGGCCACCTCAGCTGTCATCTCCTGGAGCACCCAGGGGCTCATCCCTGGGACGTCACCTCTCTCTCCCAACCCTGGGACGTCACCTCTCTCTCCCAACCCTGGGATGATCCTCCCGGAGCACAGGCCATGGGTCTCCCTCAGAGATAAGGAGTGACAACACTTCCCACCATGTTTTTGTGCTCTGGTGCGTCACCATCCATGAGGACACGATGCCAATTAGAGCTCCTTACAGGCAGGGTGATGCCAATTATAACCACTTACAAACAGGATGGGGGGATTTCTAATTATTAAAAAGCTTTAGTGCCTTAAAAAGCTACAAGAAGAGAGCAAGAAAGAAAAGACTTAATCAGTTTTTCTTTGGAGATGCCTCAAATTTGTAATTCAATCAAACCTCCCATAGCAGGAAGGATGTCTTTCTGATATTCACAGGAGCTTTCCAGGGGCTATAATCTCTGAGAGATTTATTCATACTTTCTGCATTAGCTTAAGACTGTTTTGGAAGAAACATCTCTCCCTCTCTCGCATCAGCAGAGCTTGAGAGAAGACATTAATATTAAAACAATTCAATTACTGTGACTTGGGGAGAACACGGGGCCTGGGGAAGGGCTACTCGTGCCAGGCCAGCCCTCTGCTCTGTCCCGATTCCCCCTGCTCCTTGTTCTCAAAGAGTTCCCTGAAAAATGGAACAGAGCTCCTGAAGACTGAGAGGAGAGAGCCCAGCTCCCTCTCCTTACACACAGCTCAGGGTGTGGCACTGCTGTTTGTGAGCCCTGGGGTCCTGGGGAGACCCCAGGTGACACTGGGGCTTCCCAGCACTGCTTTGGGCTCCATGGCATCCTCCCAGCCCATGCTCTGCCCCCTGCTCCATCAACCCCAAACTAAGTCCCATAATCCCAAAATCCAAGACTGGTTTGGGCTGGGAGGGACCTTAAAGCTCACCCCATTCCACCCCTGCCATGGCCAGGGACACCTCCCACTACCCCAGGTTACTCCAAGCCCTGTCCAGCCTGGCCTGGGACAGGAAGCACCCCAGGATTCCAGGACTGTCTGTGCATGGCTTTGAGGTGTTTAAAAAAGCCAGTCCTGACATTTTGCTTCCAAGCTCCCTCGTGCAGCCCCCAGGAGGACTGGTCCAGCCCCTCGGCCATCAGCAGCACCTGGCAGGAAGCAGCTGGACTGAGGAGGAGGCGACTTTGTGGGGGGAGAAGGATAGGAAGTACTTTACACTTCAAAAGACACATCATCTCCTTGCTTCACAAGATCACAAGGAAGAAGGAATAGCAAGGCTGGAGGATAGATTAACCTTCCTTCTCCCTGCTGCTTCCTTGTTCTATCCAATCCATCCTTCATGCACCAGCTAATTAAACATGAAACAAGGAGAGGGGGTGCTGAGCCTCATCAGCTCAGCTCGACGTGCAGCACTCCTGCTCCTTCAGCCTTGCAGCACGGAATGCTCTGGTGGGGATGGTGCTGCAGGAGAGCCACAGCACGGCCCAGAGAGGGACACGCCTGCACGTGCACCTTCACAGGCAGCCCTGCCCAGCCCTAACCACTCTGCTGTGCCTTCCTGTCACAGAATCACAGAATCCCAGGATGGTCTGGGTTGAGAAGGACCTCAAAGCTCATCCAGTGCCACTCCCTGCCATGGGCAGGGACATCTTCCACTATCCCAGGGTGCTCCAAGCCCTGTCCAGCCTGGCCTTGGACACTTCCAGGGATCCAGGGGCAGCCACAGCTTCTCTGGGCACCCTGTGCCAGGGCCTCACCACCCTCACAGGGAAGAATTTCTTCCCAATATCCATCTAGCCCTGCCCTCCTTCACTTAAGGCCATTCCCCCTTGTCCTGTCACTCCAGGCCCTTTCATGACACCGAGCTGAGAACCCCTCCCATTGTTGCTGTAATTTCTGACTGTAAGAACACAGCCTCAGCAATCGAATTAAACCCACTGCTCCTGAATTAAAGCAGTACCAGAGATGGATGCTGAGCTGCCTCTGGAGAAGAGGATTCTCACGACCTGAGCTGGGTCCCAGCGGAGTCTCCGTGCTGCACGACACGGTTTGTTCTCGGCGAGATAAACCCGACACACGACCCTGCATGGCCAAGGGGAAAAGCCTTTGCAGAGGGAGGGCAGCTCAGACACGACACCTCTGCAATCAGGGGATGTCCACCAGTGCTGATTTTGCTAATGAGTTCACTGCTGAGGGCTGAGACCTGACAAGCTCATTAGAAATGGAGCCTCGAGTTCCACACAGCTCCTAGCTCTGCTGACGAACAAGTCAGGATGGGCATGAAAACCAGCTGATGGCAGAGAAGAGGGATCAGATTTTGCAATGGAAAGGAGTCAGACGCCCGGCTGTCACACTCATCTGCACATCTCTATCCATAAATCCGGAGCGGTGACATCTACAGCCCTCGCTATCAACATCCACATATGAAAACGCGAGAGGACTTTGAGAGGGAAATAACATCGCTGTGATGAGACTGTTTTATCTCCCTCCCTGGCTCTCAGGGGCAGCAGCCTGAGAGCTGGAGATGTGCAGAGCAACTGCCAGCAGAGGGGAGGAAGGTACCAACGTGGGAGCCTCTCTTTTCCCCGAGGACGCTGTTATTTTTCCAGCTTGCCAGTTCCATGAGTGCCTGCTGCATGTGTGTGCATATGCCAGCACTCTGCCCAGGAGGAAATGTGCCTCTGGAATCACCCAGCAGAGGCACAAACCCATCCTACCCACACAGCCAGGCTGAGGCTGCCCCAAACACAGCTTGGGGTGGGCACAGGCAAGAAGAGGAGCTGGGAAGTTGCTCCCTGCCGTGGGCATGGGTGCCTTCCTCCCATCAGGACACACCTCTCACCCTCCCAGGTGAGACCTGGCATTCTGCTGTGCCAGAGGGATGGGAAAAGGGGAGACTTCTTCATCTGTGCAGGCAGCAACAGCAGCTCCAGGCGTGGGAAAGGGCCAGGACCCGATTCACTGCCAGGTACCACAGACTTTGTGACTGTGAGCTTCTGTTTTCAACCTAATGATGGGCCCATCCTGTTCCCTTCGCTGGCGTGACCTCACCAGGGGAGTTATTACAGCAAATTCCAACCCAACACCCACCACTGGGATGAGGTGGCCAGGGATGCAATTGGGATTCTCTGCAGCCCACAAGGCCTGACCTCCCCCCTCACTTTGTGACTCAGAAAAAGGGGAGTGAAGAGACTTTGCAAAGTGGGAGGAGACCTTCAGGAGAATGACAGGTTTCTTTTGAGCATGTGTGAAGCACAGTGTATTCTTACTTACCAGAGGGTCTGGAACACAACTTGCTGCTCCCCACATCGACACCTCAACATGTTTGTCGTCAGAGAGGCAGCTCTGCAGAAGGGAGCCGCCTCTGCCACTCCAGATTTGGTTGCTTGTAAGAAAAGCACTAAGTTTTTTCTGTTACTGCCACCCAGCCCATTTTCTCCAGTTCCAAGCCTTGCTCTCCCTCCCTCAAACACCAATGATTCACCTCAAAAGTATCCTCTCTAAGAGTTTCCAGCTTTTGTCCGCTTCACCAGAACAACCAACCAGATTTTTACTTTTTTTGTGTGCTAAAGACGTATTTATCTTGTTATAATCCTGAATGGGGCATTCTGAGGACTATCTAGACCTAAGGATTACATAAATCAAGCCAGCCCACACTGTCTGAGACCGAGCCTGGTTGTGCCCAGAGCAGCAGGACTGGCAGCTGATCAAGGGATGGAAATACCCTTTCAGGTCTGCTCTCACCTGGCTGTGGCAGCCTGGCTCAGCAGCTCCTCAGAGAGGGCTCTTCATTCCCAGGCTTTGCAAACACAGAGGTGTGGGTACTGCAAGGCAGCACAATGACCTCGGAAAAGACAACAGGAATGATTTGACTGGAATGGAATCAAGGGACTGAGCTGCATTAACAACAGGAAATTGCTCAGAGAAAGAGCTTGCAAAAACAGGCAGTTCTCCTGTCCCATGGCAACTGGGGATTAAGTGTGCATGTAGATAGGGGATAAACATGCAGATCTGATCTGGAAAGCAGAAATTTACCTAAAAACAGTTTCACTGTCTTCAATCCTCCCTTATCTGCGCTGTTTTTCGCAGCCCACCTGCTGTTCTCTCCAAGGGGCTGGCTGGCTCCACACGGGAGGGATTCACTAAGGAGGAAGGGCCGCTCCTGCTTATCCAGCGTCTTCTGTCTGCCCCAGAGGTGTAGCACATCTGGGAAGGAGCACTGGCACCCTCTGGGAGCTGCTCAGGCTCCCAAAAGAGCGTCCTTAGGAGCAAAGCATTTTGTACTTTCCCAGCAAGTTCAAGCCCCCTCCCTGCCCTTGTCTCCCAAAGGATTGGGCCATTTCCAGAGAATACCCCAAACCGTGGAAAACAAACTCCAGGATCGCACCCAATGATCTCCTGAAGAGGAAGAGGAGCCCTGGATGAACCACAGGCCCAGCTGTACTCCTGAAAAATGTCCTGTTTGGCACAAAATGGCTGCTGTCAGCCTTGACCATCTGTGAGGCCTCCCAAGTTCACAAAGTCCTCTCCCTGTTCACGTTAAAACTTTGTCTTGAAAAGCCTGATACTGTTCTGAGGCTGATCTTGACCTTCATGGGCCTTGGAGGTAAATTGCCCCTGCTTGGTTCTGGCTTTACAACACAATTATCGGCCCATTCTGATGAAATTCACCCCAAGCAGAGAGGCAGCCTGAGGCTCCTCATCCTCAGCCAGGTTCTGTGCAGGGGCCATGAATGAAATTCAGCCTTTTGTTCATGTCAAGGCTCAATTCCAGCTCTTTCAGGTCTGGATGTGAAATCCTTTTTTAAACAATTGCCTGCCTAATCAGACAACTCTGGGATCATCCCGTGCTCTCAGGGCAGCAAAGTTTCCTGCAGCAGCTAAGGAAGAGTTCACTTCACTTTTTCCACACCTCTGGTGGCTAAAGCCTCCCTGGGCAAGGAACAACCCAAAATTATGGGCAGAGGGCTCTCGTTTCTGAAAGTCCTGGCTCTTGACAGCTCTCCACTCTCTACTGTCATATTGCTTCGGTCTTTGGTGATGTTTTCCCTCCTTTTCCAAGTGATCAAAACTGTGATCAGATAATAGTTTGAAAAGGTGTCCCCCACATTCTAAACTTCTCTTGAGATGGGGATTTTCTAAAAACCATCTCTTGTCTACATTTGGAGATGTAACTTGTCCCTTGCTGTCCTGTGATGCCCTGAAATGCCCAAGCATTGGTTCTGGGCTGGAAGGAAAGAAGTAACGAGATAAGTGACACATTTGGGGGGTGCTCCTGCAGGGTGCCCCTGCAGTACCACCCTTCCCTGCCCTTGCACCTGTGGCTGGTACCAGTGAGGGACTCATGGAAGCAAGGAGGTTGGAAGGGGTCAGGAATCAGCAGTGAGACAAAACTGGCTGGGTTGAGCAAGAACAGCTCCCAGATGCTGCAGCCTCGTGCTGAGGAATGATGTCTGAGTGAGTCCCGTGGCAGCCACGTCTCCATTTCACTCAGTGCCTCTCCATCCAGCCCATTTTGCTTGGACAGTGTGGGGAGACAAGCAATTAGAGCCCTAATCAATAACATCCACAGCCCTCCCTGCTTCGAGCTCCTTAATTGGCATCCCAGCGTCAGGGGAAGGTCAGGCCGGGGCTGTGAAAGCAAATGGGAAGAATTCTCAGTGCAAAGTGCAAACAAATCCCAGAGCAGGAGGTTCTTCTTCAAACCAGGTTTTGTTCAATACCAGCGGAGAGGGGAGTGATGGGAGGAGATGTGGGTTTGGTGCTTCTGGAGAGGATAAACCCAACCCACAGCTGGCCAGGTGTGCCCTGTGCAAATCCCCTGCCCCCCATGGATCCCCACAAACCCCATTTTGTAGCATTCCCTGGGGGTGTTGCCAGGCCCCACAGCCTAAACAGCACCTCCTGCCAAGGGGCTGCAGCCTTGGCCCCTGTGCAAGCCCAGGATGTCTGTCTGAGGAAGCAGCTGGAGCCACAACTGGCCACGTGTGACCCCACCACAGCCTCCCCTGGGGCCGGGCACCCCCAACACCTCCGGACCACCATTGCAGAGGGATCACATCACATCCCCTCCACATTCATCTGGACAAGCAGTGTTCAGGCTCCTTCCCTCAGCTGCTGACATTGGGAAAGGCTCCAGGCAGGACTGGACCTGCACCGTTCCCAGAGCTGTCACCAGATAACACAGCTGGGGAATTCCCAGCCAAGCCAGCTCTCCCACATCCAAATGCTCCTCAGCTCCTCCCAGCCCCAGATAATCCTGATCAATTTTCTGAAATAGTCCACATGAAATGGGAAACAAGTCTGGAAGGTTTTGTCGCTGAGGTTATTTACTAAATAATCCATAAATGTCTAATTTAACAGGAGCCATCCTGCCTGGAAATCACTACCTGGAGAGTTCAGGAGCATATTTCCTTTTCTTGATGGAAGGGATAGAAAAAGAAATCCAGCAACCCCCTACAACTGATGACTTTGTTTAAATTCCTTCCAGAACTGTGTTTTCATACCAAGAGACCCAGGCCTGCTACCAGGACATCTTTTTTCCAAGAAGATGACAATTTAATTGAGCCAGCATTCTCTGTGCAGAAAAAAGGGCACAGGGATATGTGAACTGACACAAGGAGTATTTCTGTAAAACACTCACACGCTTAATCCTGAGTGTGTGCTTAGCCCTGCTCCGGCTCCACGTGTCAGGAATGCGATGCCAGCCTGCAAACTCAAGCGCAGCTTAACAGATGAGCTTGAAGACCTCAAATGACCAACAGGCCAGACCCCATCCCTCACAAACTGCCTGGTTTCCACTGAACGTGAGGCCAGCCCGTCCCAGCTGAGGATCCATCCTAAGATTTCCTACTGAAGCATTAAATTGGAGCAGTGTCCTCAGCCACCCCTGAAGGAAGGGGTGCTCCTTCCAGCAGCAGCAGAGGGGTGGAGGTGCCACATTCACCAGAGATCTGCTTTGCCCTTTCCCTCCACTTCAAATGTCCCATCCTGAGTGCCAAGGGTGACATTAAGGAAAGCTTAATCCCTGCCCTTCCCCCTGGCTATGCTGGAATCTCGAGGCAGCGCTGAGCGAGGCCGTGATGTGTCAGTGTCACAGATGTGTCGCTCTTGTCACTGCAGGCTCCACCTGGGAGAGAAATAGGCAGAAATTAGTGGCAGATAGGAAAAGGTATCTTAACATATCCAGCTGCAAGAGGGGGGCAGCTCCAGAGGACCTGTGAGACAGAGCAGCAGCAGCAGCCCCTGGGTAAAATCAAGTTTTGCATGGCTGAGAGCCTCTGTGGGCTGAGCACAGCTGGAAGAGGCACCTCAGGAGCTGGGGCTGATGTGGCTGCACAAAATCCCTCAGGATGGGGGTGATGGGGTCTGCACGAGGAGCTTTGGTGTCGCTGGGCTGAACACAGGGGTGAAGAACCCTGGTGATGCCTTAGATTTTAACTTCCATATTTTTCAAATCCTGCACTGCCCAGTGTGTCACTCTGAAGTTTCTTGTGGCCTGTTCATTTCTGCTCTCTGTGCTGGGCAGACATAACAAAGCCTCTCCGGGCCTGCTCTCCAGGGACACCCACACCGTCCTAGGCCCAAAATGTGTAAACAAAAAGCTTCTAAAGGGGGGGGGGGGGGGGGGGGGGGCAAGCCTGGGGAAACTACATCATTAACTGAAGCTTTAATTGGAGAATTCACCCTGCTATGCAAATGAACCAAACCTATAAAAGTGTGAAGAACTCGTGCCCTGCTGTCCACCTTGGGGTCCATCTCGGCAGTGGCCTCTGGCTCCCAGGGGTACCTCTGAAGGCCTTTCAAACAAATCCCTGCCTTTATTCCCTTACTCCCGTCGAGTCTCTCTTTTAAGTGGCCTCTTCAGGCATCACCGGGGTACCACAGTGCTCAGTGTGGGATGTGGGCACCTCAACACAAAGCTCTGGTTCCTTCACCCAGGCTGTAAAGAGGGCCTGAGGCAATCAGTGGGGTTTTTAACAGAATATGGGAGCACCACAAGGTTAATCCATGTCCTGTTACGGTCCCACAGTGAGGTGTTGGCAGACTGGGAAGAGAACAAAGTTCATAAAATCCTCCTAGAACCATGAATTCCCGAAATGGTTTGGGTTGAAGAGATGTTAAAACTCATGCCATCCCACCCCTCTGACATGGGCAAGGGACACCTTCCACTAGACCAGGTTGCTCAGGGCCTAATCCAGCCTGGGCTTGGTCTCTGGTTTTCCCAAATCCATAAAGCACAATCCCAGCGAAACGGGCACCACAAACCCTGCCTATCCCCAGCTCTTCCCCTCCTGCAACACTTCCCATTTCAAGAGAAGAGATTATTGATTGTTGAGCTTGTTGTACAGGCTGGCATGATTTATTTAAGCATGTGCCAATAAACACCAGGATGGGAGGCTGTTTTTCCAGCATTCCCACAGTGGAGCACTAGAGGAAACAATAACCAGCCCCGTGATTGTTACTGTGGGACTTCTCCTGCCAATTACATTGAGTTACAAGTTTCAGTTATGCGATATAAAATAATTAACTTCATAAGGTCCAAGAAGAATTGCTTGCTCTCTATGAAGGATCTTCTTCCTCTGCTTTTTTATGCCAACAAAATGTATAATGACTGGAGTTTAAAAAAACACCCTGCAGACTCCACAGAACTCAGGATTTCATCACTTCTGCTGCTCACCACGATTTTAATAACAAAAACAGGTTGTCAGGGTCATAAACCCCAGGTGAACATTCCTTTCCTGCCCACATTCCCGTGGGCAGGAACAGGACTTTCAGCCAGAAGAGCACTGCATGAAAACAAAGTGCATTTAGCAACAGCTCTGGGAGATTTGTCATATAAGTTTGAGCTTAATGAAAATAAAAATCAAATTAAAGATCTTGCAAAGTCTTCCTTGGGATTTTTCAAGTGATGAGACTTAATTAAAAGTAAGCAGGGAAAAAGGGAAGCATTGCATGGACTAAGAGGAACAACCCAGAAGCTGAATTGCATTCAGGAGTGTGAGCGGAGACTGGGAGGAAAAATGAGGAGCAGTGAGCCCTGGTGGGGAAGGATTTTTCTCAGGGATGGTTTCACCTGAGAGCCTGGTCGGAACAGTCTGAGGGATCGCTGCAGACTGGAGGAGTCCCCTCCTGCCCCTCAGGTTTAACTGGGATGGTGTCTCGGTTTTGAAAGACAGGTGTCTGCTAAGGAAGGCAGAAGCCCCCCTTGAAGTGGCAGATATAACCCCTTTTCCCTCCAAGTTATTATATTTTGAAATCAAGGGCCTTTAGGCAAAGATGTGGGAAATAGGAATAACAGTTCTTTACTCTCTCTCTCTCTCTCTCTATATATATATATGTATATAACCAGTCAAACAAAACAACAACAACTATGGCAGTAACAGCAATCACAAACCCAGTGCCAGCCTTCTCGGCTGCCGGGCCTTTTCCCCTCGGGTGCACTTCCGCTCGCAGCCGGCAGGGGCGCTGGCGGCTCCCGGTGAGCAGGGCAGGTGCGATGGTTCCCCCGCGGCTGCAGGGGGCGCTCCGGAGCGAGCTCGGGAAACACGCGGCACCGGTGCCCTGGGATCCCGGGAAGGGATGGAACAAAGGCTTCACAAACCCCTGGGCAGCCGATCCCGGACTCTCAGGAACAGCAGGCTGGAACGGCAGGCTAGAACGGCAGGCTGGAGCGGCAGGGACGAACGCAAATCCCGGGTGGCAGACGAGATGTATCCAGATGGGAGAACCCCACGGAGGCCCAGGCAGGCAGGGCGAGCAGGGCTACAGCGTAGCGAAAGCTCGAAGCAGCAGCAGGGCAGGGCAGCCACAGCCCGGTCTCCAGCAGAGCAGGGAAAGCGGCTTTTGGGGTCCCGGCGTTGTTTCCAGCAGGAAGAAAGGACGGCCAAAAAGAAAGAAGCAGCAGCTCCTTTCTCTGCAGCTTCTCTCTCCGGACGCTCAGAGTGAACTGACCCCACACCCAGGTGTAGACAAAGGAGTAGCCAGGCACGCCTCACTCCTCTTTTTGTCTTTCTTAAGTACAGCTATTTGTCCCCTAGCAACATGCATATGGGAGAAAATTCCTTTAACAGGAAAAAAACTAAGACTAAACTAAAACCCCAACAGATGGAAAGGGGTGAGGGCTGGGACACAGAGCAAAAGGGGTCCTGGCACCCCGGTGCTGAAGATTATTTGTAGATACAAAAATGCTGCTAGCAAGGATTTTCTTGCTATTTTCTAAGTCCATGAGAGACTTTTCTCTCTCCCAGAAGAGGTAGCAGAGTATGTAAACAACCAAGCCACCTGCAACCTTGAAAAGTCTTGTTTATGGTATAGTAGAAAAATATTTTGACAATGGATGTTTTAGGATTTTAGCCAATCACCCCAAGGGGTGGCTGATCCTTTGTCCAATTAGACCATGAAGAAAAAAGTCTATAAAAGAGTTTGTAAAATAATTAAATAAATCAATCTTGCTGCACAATTCCTGCCTGCTGGATCTTCTCTCCTCTGCCTCCCTATGGCTGCGGGACATGGTGATATAGCCTAGGGCCCAGGCCTGCGGTAATATTTGGTGACCCCGACGTGATCTGCACTCTCTGATGTGTCCTGCTGCTGAGAGTCAAGCCAAATTTCTCTAGAGGTACGCTGTTCCCTTTTTCCCCCCCCCGGGAGGTCCGACGAGACTGAGAAATGGCGAACAGCAGTTCACAAACCGATGCTGTGGTCATGGTCTGGAAAGGTATGTTTAGCATACTGCAAACCTCAATTTCTGAAAACTCAGTTCGGGAATTGGGCTACCTTAGAAGGGATTTCCATGGACAGAGATACTGCCCTGGACTTTGCCTTATGGCAGGAACTTGGCTGTGCTGTCCGACACGAGCTCCCGTCCGGGGACCCAGCAGCGTTAGAATTATACCAAACCTGGCGTTCGTTATTTATTCTGCTGACAGACCTTGACTGTAGCAGCCGAGCTGGCTTGCCTATTTCGGTGATGAGTGACAGAGGAATGTCCGAGGGGGCAAGTGATGGTGAATCCAAAAAAACACCCTCAGCTCCACAGGCAGAGCCTGCACCGCCTCACCCTGCACAATCACAGGACTCCGCGGCCCCCAGGTACCCCGCGCCGGCAGAGGCAGGGGTGTTGGGGCAGCAGGAGGGCACACAGCCTGCCTTGCCACTCAGCTCGGCGGCGGCCACGGCTTATCCAGGACCGCAAATTAGTGGCTTAGTGAATTGGACCCCCATGGCGGCTCCTAGCCCGTTTGTGTATGCACCAGCGGAGCAAAAGCGGCCTGGATGTCCCTTCTCAGCCGGCGTAGTGCCGGGCGAGACTGTGCCGAGACTGCCTGGGTGTGGTCCGCTGCCCTCCTTGGCGCTGGACTGTTCTGCACCCCTGCAGAACCGAGCCATCGACCTTTTAATACAGCATCTGCCTTTGCTGACAGAGTTACCGAACATATCCCGAAAGCTGGAGGACCTGCTCAGCTTGCAAAAACAGCTGCTGCAGATAACAGAGGCACCCTGCTGTGCGGGGTGCGCCGGGCCTGCGCCGCCAGCACCCCCCGTGCCGCCCGCGGGAGCCGCGGCTCCAAACCTAGGAGCGGCGCGGCCGGTGGCGAACCCAGAAGTAGCGCTGCCGCGGGAAAACCCCTGCAGAGTGGCGGCTGGGGGCAGCAGTGCTGAACGCGGCCGGGGAGCGAGAAGCAGCAGCTGTTTCGGCAGCGGCGCTGAACGCGGCCGTAGAGTAAGGGCCAGCGGTGGTACCAGGTGTGGCTGCAGTGCAAGGACCAGAGATGGCGCCGAACGCTGCCGCAGAGTAAGAGACAAGCGCGGCGCCGAGTGCGGCTGTAGACCCAGAGATGGTGGCAGCAGCTCCAGTACCGGTTCGGTCAGGACTGGCCGAGACGGCACCCTGTCCAAACTGCTGTCCAAACTGCAGCGCAGCCAACTGCAGTCTGTGCTGTCTGTTCTGGCTCTAGTGAACTTAGCCAAAGTGCCCCCCTCTGTCCACCTCTGTTCGCTCCCAGCACCTCTGAGTTGCCTTTGCCTGATGACTCGTCATCGGGAAGTGAGGCAGATGAGGTTCTGGCCCCAGGTCGTCAGGCGGCTGTAGCTGCGCAGTGAAGAAAAAGGCTGCGCCGGTCTCGCCCCTGGACCTTTCAGTACTGCACGGTAACAGTGCGTCCAACCCACTACAGGCGCTTCTTAGTTAAAATGCGAGCATTGTAGGAGGGTGACTGGAGGTTATTGGAAACACTTGGAATGCCAAATAGATTTGAGGATTCTGGGGGCAATCAGGAAGCTGTTACACTCCATCCACAGGCTGTGCCAGAAGTTCAGGATGGTAGTGACTCCCCAAAAGGGGAGATCCAAGCTTTCCCAGTGTTTAAGGCTCTCCCAAATTCAGGGGAGCGTGATAAGCATGAGGTAATTGCTTGGAAGGTTGCCCAGGACCTGCAATCCAAGGTGGCACAATATGGGCTAGGTTCTGCTGAGGTTATGCAGATAATAAGGGTGATAAATACAGATTTACTTTCTCCATTTGATATCAGACACTTAGGTCAAATTCTATTTCAACCTGTACAATTTACAGTTTTTGAGAAAACCTGGAGAAAGCTGGCAGACAAGGCTGCATTAGGGAATATGCAGCTCCCTGCTGCCGATCCTAGACGGACAGCAGGAATGGATGCTTTGATGGGGACTGGTCCCTTCTCTGATCCCAGTCTACAGGGTACTTTGTCCTCTAGCGTCCTGCAGCAAGCTCAACAGGTCGGCATGGCTGCCCTGTTGAAAACCATAGAGTTGTCTGCGCCTAGAAAGCGATATACTGAAATAGTTCAAGGGAAATCAGAGTCATTCCTCTCTTTTGTAGAGAAAGTCGCTGCTTCTCTCGAGAAGCAAGTTGAGGATGACAGGTTAAGGCAGATGTTGTTAAGGCAGTTAGTGAGAGATAATGCAAACGAGGAGTGCAGAAAAATCATAGATGCCTTACCAGGGGACCCTGAGGTAACAGACATGGTCGAAGCCTGCGCTAAGGTGGGATCAGGGAACCAGAGAAGGTCTGCTTTGGCTGCGTTCCTGCAACCTGTTCACACATCTTCTGATAGTGAACCAAAGCAACCCAAACAGGAGAAATGGAAGCGGCCTAAGCCGAGCCAAAAAGACAACACAGCGATCCCCCAGTGCAGGAGGTGTGGCAGGCCAGGGCATTGCTCAGACTACTGTAGATCTCTGTCTCATGCCGATGGTCAGCCATTGTTGGGAAACTTCCGCCGGGGTGCAAGGAGGGGGAATTGCTCTCCGATGCAGTCGCTCCCCCAGGGAGTGGCACAGGTACAGGCACAGGCCTACCCAGCCACCCTAGAGACAGCACCCAGAGATCAGACGGTTTTGACGTCCATACCTCAGCCGCAGTCGTCTTAAGACTCTAGCGGTATTTATAAGGTTCCCTTGGACACATATGGACCCTTAGCCCAGGGATCCAGTGCGATGCTGGTGGGAAAACCTGACGTTGCCCATCAAGGAATCTTAGTGCACTCAAGAGTTACTGATGTCGACTTTAAAGGGCAGATTTGTGCTATGGTCTCCACGCAAAAACCCCCTGTAACTATTCCTGAAAAGACCTGCCTTGCTAAATTAGTGCCTTTTAAGTCTTCTGTCCCCAGGATAGAACAACCAACTCATGAAGATAATGGCAGTGGATCTATGGGACTTCCACAGGCCTTCTGGACTGCAGACATCTCTGACCAAAGGCCACAGATGACACGTACCCTGATCCTGCCGAACGCCCGTCCACCCCGGACTCAGCTTTGAGGTTTGATTGATAGTACACGGGTGTGTACTAGTTTGAAAACAAACCAGTGGGAGGCACCAAGTCAGAATAACAATTTAATGGGGAAATTAAAGAAAAGGAAAAAAATGAAAAGAAAACACTGGTTCAAACTGACAGAGTCAAGATACAACCTCACTCCCTGTTAGTCAGGGTGGTGGTAGCAGTCTGGTAGAATGGTGGCTGCAGTCCTCTGAAGCCGTGATCCTGTAGAAAAGGGTCTGCTCTTCCTCAGAAGGTCCAATGGTGGCTGTGTAGCTCCTGTCCTCTGGAAATCCAGTGGAAGGGTTGTCTCTGGTGTTCAGCCTCAGCTTATATCCACGCTGGGATGCTTGGTTCCTCCCTCTGGGTGGAGCATCTCACAATGGGGTCATGAGTCATGAGGCCAAGTGTTGATTAGGCTCATTAACAGAAGGTAGTCCGGAGGGAGTTATCTGTGAGTCATGCGGCAGGACAATGATGGGCCATTAACAGAAAGATAGTCTGGGGGGAAGGAAGCAAGGAAACACTGCCCCACCTGATTTCAACAGCTCCTGAGGATGGTAATAGAATACACTACAACCCAGGACAGGGTGCTGATGTAACCATCATCTCCTTCTCTGCATGGCCTCCCTCGTGGCCTTTACCCCCAGTGGGATCGGCCATCGCAGGATTAGGAGGAACCACACAGAGCTATTTAAGCGAACGGCCTGTGGTGGTGAGGGACCCAGAGGGACACACAGCTACAATTAGGCCTTATGTTGCTACCACTTCCCTTAACCTTTGGGGACGGGATGTGTTGGCAGCTTGGGGATACGGATTGAGACAAATTTTTAGCAGGGGTCACTGTGCATAAGGGCGCACAGTATCCCACACTGCCTTTGCAGTGGTTGATTAACACACCAATCCAAGTCAGGCTCTGCTCAGTTAGTTGAATTAAGGGCTGTTATCATGGCTTTTCAATGATTCTCACAGGAACCTTTGAATTTGGTTACTGAAGCTGACTAGAAAAAGCTTTGTATACAATTAATCACTTTACAGTACCACAAAATTCAAATAATCCTGTTATTCTGAATAATTTTCTCTCATTGCAGTCTGCAGGCGAGAGACATCTGCCCTGGGAAAAAGTCTGGGTGCGGAATTTACTCACTAACCAGTGGGAAGGCCTGCATGAGCTTATCGTTTGGGGTCGTGGGTATGCTTGCGTTTCCACAGATACTGGGGTACGGTGGCTACCTGCAAAATGCGTTCGCCCTGACCTACGGCACCAGAGGCAGAACAGGCAACCTCCAAATGATGACCAGAATGCCAACCATCCAAATGGTGACCAGAATGTAGATCATCAGCCTAATGACTCTTCTGATGATGACCAAGATGTCGACCATTAGGCAGATGGGCCTTCTACAAGCAGAGACTGGGATGGTCCTTCCACAAGCAGAGACTGAACTTTAAATTTCTTGTTATGGAGTCAGATAGTTAAAGCCTTAAGGACGTATTTAGAACTAGTAACTGATGTAAATTTCTATTTAGGATTAATAGTAGAGTTGTTATCTTATCAAACAAAAAGGGGGAATTGTAGTACAAAAATGCTGCTAGCAAGGATTTTCTTGCTATTTTCTAAGTCCGTGAGAGACTTTTCTCTCTCACAGAAGAGGCAGCAGAGTATATAAACAACCAAACACCTGCAACCTTGAAAAGTCGTGTTTATGGTATAGTAGAAAAATATTTTGACAATGGATGTTTTAGGATTTTAGCCAATCACCCCAAGGGGTGGCTGATCCTTTGTCCAATTAGAAGAAAAAGGTCTATAAAAGAGTTCGTAAAATAATTAAATAAATCAATCTTGCTGCACAATTCCTGCCTGCTGGATCTTCTCTCCTCCTCCTCCTTATGGCTGCGGGATATGGTGATATACCCTAGGGTCCAGGCCTGCGGTAATAATTATTGAGTTATATAAAATCATGGAATGGTTTGGCTTGGAAGGAACCTTAAATCTCATCCCATTCCACCCCCTGCCATGGACACAGACACCTTCCACTGTCCCAGAGTGCTCCAAGCCCCAATGTCCAACCTGGCCTTGGATCCCAGGGATTCAGGGGCAGCCACAGCTGCTCTGGAGTGCCAGGGCCTCCCCACCCTCACAGGGAAGGGTTTCTCCCTAATCTCCAACCTAAACTTCCCCTCTCTAAGTTTGACTCATCTATTCACGTACATTTATTGACTACTTTCAGCCCTAATAAATATCCAAGATGTGTCGCTGAAGGTTCAGATTACATTTTGGATCCAAACTAGGTCACATTTGCTTCCAAAGCCAAAAATAAGCTCTTATTCCAAACCCACAGGATAAACAGAAGCCTTTCCATCATCATGGAGCATTCTTCAGCCTGATGTTCCTTTCAGAGCACAGACCCTCTCATGCATAAATGCCATGGTAGGACAAGGATTCAGGAGTGGCGGGTTAATGTAATAATGTTTTGCAAAATGAGAAAAATAATCAAATAAGCCCTCAAATGGAAATGTTGGCATTCACTCCCAACAGTGCAGTGTCAAAAAAAGGAGATTATAATTACCTCTAAGGCTCACAACAGCAAATGCAGTTTCCCACAGGAGTTTTACCTCCATAAATTAAAAAATATCCTAATTCACAGGTATTGGCTCCATTAAGCCCTATGGAAATCCTGCCACAGTCCCACAAACTCTAAAGCTCATAATCCCCCCCTCAGACCTTGCAGCACTTGGGAGGTCTTCCGAGCCGAGGAGCAGGGAAAGCTCTGTATCCAGGTGCAATTCCCTCACTTTCAGCCCAGGATGTGCTAAGCAGGAATGACAGATGCCTGTGGACCCTCTGGGAACCCTCAGCTGCAGGGTCTCAGAGCACATTTCAGCTATCACAGAACACAGGGTGATAATCCCTCCTGCAACACCCACAGTCCTGACTAAACACGAGAGGAGAGACCTGAATTTCCAGGGATGGGGCCTGGGCTCGGCTCAGGTGCTGGTTTTGCTCCTTAGTGAGACTCCATGAAGCAGTACCAGTATCAATCAATGCCGTTTTTTGGTTACTTCATTCATGTTGTGCAACCCAAGGTGAAGGATCCCACCCTGCCCCTTTATCCCCACGGTATTTTCTAGCAACTGGACATAACCAGGGATGGGGTTGGACTCAGGAATCTCATGGGACTGCTGGTTCTCTGCTTTCACTCTGAGAAAAAGCTGATGGGTTCAGAATCTTTTCGAACAAGTCCTTCATGCACCTTGATCCAGAGACCAGTTTTGGTGCTGTGGCTTCCCAGTAACCCCTCATGTTCTGCAGTTGCTCCCAAATTGGCAATCCCCTTTTAAAACCCCCCCAGTTTTATCATTTGCCTTTAAGATCAGGGCTGTGGAATTAAACAAAACCCACAGCAAAACAGAAGCATCTCCCTGTTCCTTGCCCTTTCCCTGCTGACCTGTGGAATTTGCAGGTAATTGTGTGGCTTCTTCTCCTTTGCCTCAGCTCCAACCACAGCCACAGCACTAATAAATGTTTTTACAAGTGTTTTTTGCTCACCCCATTGAATCACCATGCCCGGGGTGTGCTTCCAGGTCCTGACTTCCCCTTGGGATTTTGGGAAAGGGCTGGCTGCTGGCCACGGTCTCTTATTTAACCACCCAGCCTTACCCTGCTCTTTCATTTGCAAACCCACAAGGGTGTGTGAAGAGTTTGAGTCATCTCTGAGTCAGCCCCTCTCAGCACACAAAACCGGAGGCCAGCAGCTGGAGAAAGGGAATTATTCTGGATGATGGAGAGTAAATTGTCCTGGCACGAAGGCCTGAGGCTCCAGGCACGATCAGTCCTTGCAGAGGTTACTTTATTTAAGGGGACACTGAATTTAAAGGGGGAAACATGAAGAGAGGGGAAATGATGGATCTTTGCTCACTACAGACCCCGAGGAACAGCCACCATCCTGCAGCCTCCCCCTCTGGAAGCCCCAGCGATGGTGTCAGGAGGGAGCAGCAGGACCTGTGCTGAGGACGTGTCAGCTGAGGGAGCAGCAGGACCTGAAGGGATCCCTCCTGGTGCTGCTGAGCCAGAAAACATCCCAGATACCTTAGAAACAGGGAATGGTTTGGGCTGGGAGGGACCTTAAAGATGGTCTCATTCCAAACACCGCCATGGGGGGTTGATTTGATCTTAATGTGATCAGAGAGGTTGTGAGAGCAGTGAGCTCATGGGGAAGGGCAAAATGGTGGAGCAGGAAAGATCCACAAGCTTTTGGGCTAAAAGCCTCTCGGGGGTGGCTACGGGAAGATGCTGCAGGTGGAAGGAATGACGGAGCAGAAGGGTCTCTGCAATGGGGAGCGAGTGGGAACCAGTGCTGGAGAGCCACTGGAGCCAAGAGCACAGCACAGGCTTCGTTGCTGGCATTGATTTTCCATGGAAAGCATTTAGCCCTGATTGCAGCAGGTGTCAGAACAAACCCCTTCAATTAGATCAAGAGAGAGAGACTCGATGGGGAGGATGAGAAAATCAAGAGAAGCCATTTCATGCCAGACCCGCTTGGATCTGGCTCTGCTGGGCCTCAGGCCCTGACAGATCCCAGCTCATCCCACTGGAGTGTTTGATTCCAGGTCAACGTCCTTGTTCCTCCTGCTCTTCTCCTCTGCTGCAGATTTCTGATACTTAGGAAATAACCAGCTGGAGCAAAACTTCCATTTTGTCAGCTTTCCTCATTACTGCTTCTTGGGATTTTAAGTCTTCAGGCATCTGATAAATAAAAATCCTGCCTTTCCCACACAGCTCTGTGTCCTACACCCACCAACAAGCAAAAATAATCATTTTCTTATACGAAAACAAAAGTATAATCAAATAGTGTTTTTCTAGATGCCTGCTCACACTCCATGGTAGGAAATTAATTCCAGAGAGAATCTTGCTGAACTCCAAGGCCTGACAAACTTTTCATCCTGTAATCATTTTTCAGAGGAAGGGAAAACAAAATACATAAAACAGACAAATGGAAATATCACTAATCCCATCATGGCCACAGAGGAAAGGGTAATAAAGAGAAAGATGACAGAGTGGAATTGTTCCACAGTGAATTTTCAGCTCAAGTTCTTTATCTCCTGAGCTTTCCAGCCCACTGCCTCACCTGGAGCTCTGCTGATGGCAGCCAAAGGTCTGCTTCCACTTCCAGGAGCTTTTGCCATCCCTGAGAGATTGTGCTGGAGCAGCAGAACAGCACAAAGTGGGGAGAAACAGCTGGAGATGCCACCACCATTCAGAACACAGGAAGATTTTGGGGTTCAGACTGAAAGAAGGGGATTTTGGTTGGATAAATAGAAGAAATTGCTCCCTGTGAGGGTGGTGAGGCCCTGGCACAGGGTGCCCAGAGCAGCTGCAGCTGCCCCATGATCCCTGGGAGTGTCCAAGGCCAGGCTGGATGGGTCTTGGAACATTCTGGGACAGTGGAAGGTGTCCCTGCCCATGGCAGGGGGTGGAATGGGATGAGCTTTAAGGTCTCTCCTAACCCAAACCATTCCATGATTCTGTGATTTGTGGATTTTTGTTGAGTTGTTGAGTTTGTTAATACAGGATCCCAGAATCATTAAGGTTGGAGAAGGCCTCCAGGATCAAGTCCCACCACGCCCACTAAACCTCATTGTGACATAAGGAAGACAATTCCCAGCTTCCATAGAGGAAGGAAATCCCCAACTTTGGTGGCATTGGAAAATTTTAGGAGCATTAAAAGCCTCCACAGTGAGCATTAGACACTCACCCCATTTACACTGTGCACAGTAGAACTGGACTTAAACCCTGGCTTTACTGTGAGTAAAATGCTGAAATGCTTAGATGGACTGAGGTTCTTCACAAAGAACAGAATCTCTCCTTTCGTACCACAGCCTCAATAAAACATCACTGATTCAGCTCCAGCCACGAGCCACCATTCAGGCAGTCCTGCAATTGAGCTGTGGCCATCTCGTCTTCCTCTCTGGAGTCTGTGGCTGGCAGAGGAGCTGAGCTGCAAAGAAATTACCCCTCCTCCAAAAAAACCCACCCCAAACCCCTCAAATCAACCCCCAAAAACTAATTTTGTGATAGTCAGCAACCAACCCTGTCAGCAAACTTTTCACATCCACCAATTATAGCTCAGCCCCCCCTCACTGTCACTCAAGTATCACCTACAAGATCAACCAGACCTTTATCCAAGTGTTTGGCATCTTTCTTGCAGAAGGATTCAAGGGATCTCATAGAGGAAAGCTGGGTTTAGTTTTATTTTTCTGTTTTAAGTCTTGCTTATTTAAGAATATTTCTCTCAGTGGTTAAACCCTCAGTGTTTTACCTGTTGCAAGGCAGAAAAAGCAGCACCGCTTGCTCAGGAAAGTAGCTAAAAAAACTCCCAGGGGTCCAGATGATTTATTCTCTCTTTGGTCCTTCAGACTCCTATTAAAAAATGGGTGAAGTTTAGCACTCTGAAAATTAATTGCTGACAACTTCCTGCTATGATGTATCTCTCCAGAGGTTTTGCTGGCAACTGAGAGTTGCTGCTCTGCACATCTGTACTAAACACTGTCTGCTGGCCATAAATCCCACCCGCTCCCCCTAGCCATGTGTGCCTCATGTCCCATATATATTCTAAATGGGAGTGAGAGCCAGCTGGAGAGGCAGGGGGAGAGGGGAATTAGCCAGGCAGGCGCTTCCCAGCCAGCCACAGAGCCCCAGCACTGGGCAGTGGCTCCAGCTAACAAGGAGGGCGAGGCAGAGACAGCCAGAGCTTTATTGATGATTTGAGACGACCATCAGAAAGCCCAAACAATAAAATCACTGGAGTTGCTGCTTCATGCATGCAGGCTAAACCTCCTCCAGCTTTCCCCATCATTTCATTTCCCCCCCCTCGCCTTCAGGTAAAAGGGAAAAGCTGTTTTTGAAATAAATCTTATTTTGAAATAAAAAACCAGTGATGCCACCACCAAGCGCAACCTGTCAAACTCCAGGCTCAGAGAGCTCAGAACTCCTTTGTTCTTTTGAATGGGGCAGGAAAAGAGGTAATGCATGAAAAATGGAACAAGGTGTCAGTATTTATATCCAGAAAGCCAAGGCAAAGGAACAGCTCCTTGATAATGGCTTTCCTGCCGCCAGCCTGGGAGTCCTCAAAGGGAGGGATAAAAGCAGAGCATGATCCAAGCAGCTCAGCTCGTGCAGAGGAAGAAGCTCATCTGAGACGCGTTATTTGCCAAGCATGACCTTTGTTGGCTTGATGGGAATCTCATGAGCCGGAGGTCTAAAGGTCTTTGGCACCTGGGAGGGGGAGCAGCACCCTTCACACGTGTGGATTGTCAGCCACACCACAACCATTGTTTCAGTTTTCTCTCTCATTAAGAGCCGATCCTTTTGCAGGTGAGGAGAAATGAGCAGAAAAACGTGGATATACCTCGGATTGATGTTTTTGACTTGGCTACTCTGAGTTATTTCGATTTCCTCATCCCACCTCTGGCAGAGCTGGCACTGCAGTTCCAGGAGGGAATCACTGCTCCCACTCAACTGCCAAAACCTGAGCGCTCTCTTCCTCATCCGCCGTGTTAAAATCCTTTCTCAACAGCTCGGGACCCACAGCTTGGTGCAGTTGGGAGTGGAGCCTCAGGGAAGCATCACCCACCCCCTGCAGAGGCAAAGCAGGGCTCCAAAGTCTCCATTGCTGAGTATATTTTAAGGATAAGATCTTGCTCTCCCTTGCAGAAAGCAGACGCAATGAGGACATCAACCAGCAGGGAGGAAGGGTTGTTTAGTGTGTAAACAGGAATAATGATATTAAAACGAGTGATGGAGAGTTCAAGCGGAATATTGGGGGAAATATCCACCACGGAGAATCACTGAGCTCTGCCAGTCTCTGATGGGGAAAACACTCCTTGGCATGGCGAAAGCATCAGCCCTCCCTGCTCCAAAGCTTGCCCTAAAGACAGAATTTTTGGTCAAGCCAAGCGCCACGAGCCCTCCCAGCCTGTGCCATCCCTGTTTCCAGGGCTGAGGAGACAAGGGGAGTCTGGATCTCCTTCTCCTGCTCTCTTGGTGTTTTCTTTAAGGTGAACAGCTCCTGCCTTTCCTACCTGCCAACTCTGCAGTGTTTTCCAGCAAGAGCTGCCCCAGGAATATAAACCAGGCAGATTCGTGCAGAAAGAATGACAGGATTAAGTTTTGTTTTGTGTTTCCTTCCTCTCAGGTGCTCTCGATGCCAAGAAGAGATGCAGATCCAGAAGGAGCGGAATATGACTCCACAATAAAACAACAATAGGTTGTATTGAACCATTTTAGGAGCGAGAGTAAATTTACAAAGAAAAAAAGAACCAACTTAAAATATAAATAGTTATAGCAGGAGCACATCCCAAGGAAGCAGATGGTACAGCCTGTTTCACTCATTAGTTTTCAGACCCAGATGTAGAAATTAGAAGTGATAAACAGCGTTTCTCCTTCAGGATTCAAAAGTGTTTGAAACACTGGAACAGAGTTGAGTAATTGCAGGGGAACATTCACAGAGGGATCTGAAGTCACTATTTCCGCACAGTGTGGTTTTTGTCTTTTCAAGTGAGTAGTGATAGGCCACGTTCCTTCATATGAGAAGGAAAATAGAATCAGGAGATCATGGAATGGTTTGGGTTGGAAGGGAATGTAAAGGTCATCCATTTCCATCCCCCTGCCATGGGCAGGGATACCTTCCACCAGACCAGGGTGCTCCAAGCCCTGTCCAACCTGGCCTGGGACACTTCCAGGGATGGGACAGCCACAGCTTCTCTGGGAATTCCATGCCAACCCCTCACCACCCTCACAGGGAAGAATTCCTTCCCAATATCCCATCTAACCCTGCCCTCTGGCAGTGAGAGCCCACTGCCCCTTGTCCTGCCACTCCAGTTCCTGACATGGAGTCAGTTAGAATCCATCTCATTCTGATTTTCAGTTAGCATTTTTTATTATCTGCTTATTTATTCCTTTCCTTTGTCCCCACACACTGCCCAGGCTCTCTGAAGGATGCTGTCACACTGGACAGGCTGAAGCTTGGGAGATCCACAGGCATCCCGTCACCCCCAGACAGAGCCCCAGTTCCTGATCCCCTCTATCTGCAACACATTCCCCCAGCTCTCTGATCAGCTCACAAGAATTAATCAATCTCCAGCTCCTGTTTTGTAGAGCAGACAAAACAAAACATTGCTATTCCCATTTCTCTCTTGGCTCACAGATGGTCTGTGACTCCACAGGAGCATTAACAACCCCACCAGGCCCCCCAACCATCCATTATTCAGGGAGGGGAAGTGAGAGGCAGGGTTTAAACTTTCCCCAAATTCATGGCTGTGCCTGCAATAATGACTTTGCAAAGGCAAGAGGAAGCAGAATTGTTCAGAACAATCTTCTCCCAGCCCAAATGCACAGAGATGGAATCACAGAATCGTTAAGGTTGGAAAAAACCTCCAAGATCATCAAGTCCAACCTTTGAAAATATTCAAAATCTGCACAGCTTTAGTGCTAACCAAGAGAACTTTCTGCAGCCTTTCAAAAACTATCACAACAGCACTTTTGGGGCAAAAAGCCGCAGTTTGGCATGGAAAGAATTTGTTTCCTTTTGTGTTGGAACAGGCAGTGCAGAAAGAATGGTCTGACATGAACAAAGAAAGGCATTCAGGGTAAGTCAGAAACAAAGAATGGGTTTCCTTCCTGGTGGACTGTGAAGCACTGCAGGGAAAACAGCACTGCCATGAGGAGAAACGCTAAATCCAAAGATTCTCTGGGAAAATGGCACCTCCAGCTCCAGCATTCAACCATCCCCAGCCCCTCCTGGCTGCAAACCTCCCAGCACAGCTCCCCACATCACAGCAGCCTCTGTGCTCAGGGCACCAGGGAGGAATGGCCTTGGATCCCTGGGAAACCAGGTGCTTCAGGCAATTTATTCTATTTCAAGGAGAAGAGATTCTATGAGAAAAAAAAAAATACAGAAATCAATGCTTCTCACTTGAAAAATGGTCACAAGTCATAAATTCCATTTTGCACCAGCACAGCTGGGCTCGGTCTCTGCTCCCTCCCACTCTCCCTGGTTACAGGGGTGTTGAGCTCCTTGATTTCAAACATATTTTAAGGAAGAGCAGACCAGGCTGCTGCCAGCACACTGCACCCTGCTTTGGCTGGGCTGAAGACTTGGAAAAGAGCTCAGGACTTCTACCTCCTCTCTCCGGAGCCTCGGGCAGGGCACCCTCAGCAGGGCCTGTGGCAGCAGCACAGCCCAGGCGTGCTCTGGCTCAGTCTGGAACTACACCAGAGACAGAATCACAGGGTTGTGAAGGCTGGAAATGCCCTCCAGAATCATCACGTAATTGATGATTTGACCAAACTGTGCCCTCCAAACCACGCTGTGAGGACTTTGGACACAGGCTGCGCCTCATGGCCACAGCTCTCAGCCCAGCCCTTCTGCATCCCCCCACTCAGAGACTCATTCCCCGCAGCAGCATCCCCTGGCCTAGGAGCAACATCTGCCAAAATATTTCCACAGCCCTTCCAGCAGGCATTCACGAGCCTTTCTGGCACAAATGCACACCTGGAGCCATTTCTGTGAAACCATTTCTTTTTAAACCCAGCAGGAGAGAACAGCTGTATTTTATAGGGTTTAGGCTTTATGGGGAGCAGTGAATTTATTTAATTGCGATGTGGCAAGAGCACAGTTCTGCTCCTCCACTCCAAGGAAAGGCTGGAAAAGTGTCCAAGTGTTGCAGGGCAAATTCCCCAGTGCGTGGGCAGAGCTGGTGACATTACACACGTTCCCTCCTTTATTAAAAGCCTACATTAAACAGGGATTTAATTCCATCTACTGCTCTCAGTCCCCTCCCTGGAGTGCTCCTGTGCAGGTTAAGGTGGGAGGCAGAGCTTGGTTGTGGCACCCAGCCAGGGTGCTGGGCTTGCTCCAACACCGAGGGACCCAAAAGGACCCGAATGTCACGTCTTGAGTTAAAAATTTCAACACTGCAGCTCTGGAGCAATAAAAGAGCAGATGGAAGCAGGAGATCAAAGAGGTTGTGCTGCAGAGAGCTGCTTCCAGGAGAAGTTACTCAGCACCTTTCGACTTGCAAAGCACCTCATTGTGGCAGGAGGGCTGGAACAGAATCCCGGAATCTCAGACTGGGTCAGGCTGGATGGACCACAGAGGGTCACCTGCTCCAGCAGGGCCATCCCAGAGCACAGGGCACTGGAGTGTGTCCAGAGGGCTCTGGAATATCCCAGTGAGGAGACTCCAGCCCCTCTCTGGGCTCTGTTCCAGTGCCCACAGTAAAGTTCTTCCTCGTGTCCAGGTGGAGCTCCCTGGGCTCAGGCCCTGCCCGTGGCTCTGGTGCCACTGCTGGGCCCCTGGAGCAGAGCCTGGGCCCTGCTCTGACCCTCCCTGCACCCAGGGACACCCAGGGACACCCAGGGACACCCAGGGACTGAGGGCCCCTCTCAGCTGGGGCTCCTCTCGAGGCTGAGCAGCCCCAGCTCCCTCAGCCTTCCCTGGGCAGGGAGATGCTCCAGGCCCTTCCTCATCTCCCCAGCGCTCCAGGAGCTCCCTGTCCCTGCTGTGCTGAGGGGCCCAGGAATGGACACAGCAGCCTGAGGACAGCACTGGCCAGGAGATGGGACACTGCAGCTGGGATTTGAGGTGGTTCGGGATCATCCCCAAGGATTTCAGTCCCAGCACCTGCTGGTGTTCCCATTGCCTTTGGTCTTGCAGCAAATTCAGCTCCAACCTGAGGCCTCACTGACCCCTCAAACCCCCAGCAGAAAACACCCAAACCAAACCCCTGCCCCATCCCTGGAGAGGCCAGCGGGGCTATTTACAGAATATCTGATTGCATCTCTCTTTGCACCCCCCCTTCCCCATTACCTCATGTCTAGGGCTTGATTTCAATCACAGCCCTATTTTCACATACAGCCCCAGCTATTTTTAGGGCTAAATAAGTAAATGGCTCATAAATAGCTTCTTGATTCCTACCAGTTCATGTTGCTCTTACATGTCCTACTTCTCTCCTCTGAAACTTTTGTCCCTCCCTGGTGACAACGTGTCACAGGGAGCTGTGCCCTTAAGTGTTTTCTAATGAGGGAAGTCAGGGAGGGAGAGGAACCAGGTTCCTGTAATTGCCTCAGCAAAGAGCCCAACATGCACTTAGACACGAGGATTAGGGGGCCTGGGTGACAACTTAATTTCACACCGCTCATGATTAGACCTGGTAGGAAAATTGATTTCTCTCCCTGCACTGCCCACATTCCAGCTTGGAACAAGCCACCCAAACTTTTCACAAAGGATAAATTGATAGAGGGAAATTAATTTCAATTGACACAGCTTGGGTTTTCTTCAGCTAATCAAAGGCAGCCTCCTAATTAAAGCAGTGTGTAAACAGCAGAGGGAAAATGCAACTGCTGTCCTCTCCTGATGCTTCCCACCTGGATGGATTTGCCACACTGCTCAGGCTGCAGGAGGAGGACGTTCTGCTCCGTAAAAGAGTGTGGAATGTTCTGCTGCGGGGTTCTGAACGGAGAGCTGCACCAATAGGGGTGGTGAAAGGAAGGAGCTGTGTGGTTCCTCCTGGGCAGCCCCCAGAAATGTGAATCAAAGTCACAAACCCAGCCTGGGTACCAGAAGTTGGGGCAAGGGTTGGCTGGGAGTCGGAATATTTGACACTGCACAGGTTTCCAGCTGGGAAATAGGGACAAGCCCCCTTCCCTGCCAGTGCTGCTGGGAAATCTGCCCTGGCAGATGTGTGGCACTCAGGGACAGTTCTGCCACTCTAGGCTGGACCATTTTAGCCCCTCAGCATTGAGCATCTCCCACAACGTCCATCCCAACCACCCAGCTGCAGCAGCAAGTTTCTAACCCCATATCCAAAGTTCTGTGATCCCATTGCTTATTTTAGGTCAACCTTCTTTAAAGAAGCCCAGCCTGACCCCCAAAACAGGGTGAGAGCAGCCTCCCCTACCCCTGAGACCTTCAGGGGACTTAAAAAACTTCAAACACTGAAAAATACACCAAGCAGCAGCCAGGCCAGGAGAAGAAACGTGTTAATAATGATGACAGCAATAAAGCTGCAGCACGATCTGCTGCTCGGTGCCACGCATTTGGTTGGAGTTAATCTTATTTGCTTTCGGAGAGTTTCTCGGGTTTTCAATAAGCAGAACATGAAAGCAGTGACAGGTTCAGCAGGTGCCTCGTTCCAGCAGGGAAATCCTGCTCTGGCAGTGAGGTGCTCAAACCACAAGAATATTCTGTGTAGACTCCCCAGCACAGGCTGTTCCCACCTTTCCCTGTGCTTCCATCCCATCCCTAGGGGAGGGTCCCCGGGGTCATCCCAGCTCTGTTTTGAGGTGGGCTGAGCAATCCCCACTGCAATTCTCTGCTGACCCAGAACCCCTCAGCTGCCCCAGGGCTCCCCCAAATCACAGTGACACAGTTTCACAAGTTCTGGCACTGTGCACAATGGAGAAAAAAACCCAAACAACTCACGGCCACGGAGTCTCCAGAAACATTTTGGGGACTGCAGGAAGTACAGGCAGCTGCTGTTACGTCTCATCTGAGCTCCCTGTCCCAGAAAAGGGTTATCAACAACTTTTCAGGTGACAACTTGATTTGTATATTTATTCTTAAATACAGAGAGCTCTCCTAGAGAGGTGCCAAGTGACATTTGAAGTGGCATCCTTCTTAAGCTGAGAAGGACTGCTCTATAGTTTGCAACTTACTGTAGATATTTGCTTGTCAGGGAAGGCTACAAACCTATTTTAATTAAAAGTGGAGCTGGGGACTGGCAGCTGAACTGAGCTGTTTTGAAAAGAAGTGCTGAGAAGAGTCTGGAATGAGTTTTAAGTTTCTAAAATAGCCCCATGTTTTATATCAAAGGGAAGAAGGAACATCCCTCAATGGCATTTTACACAGTCACTGCAGGACAATGGACTGAAAGCCGAAGGTTCAGAATAATTCCACTGGGAATTAACCCTCCTGTGGGATGTTTGTTTTATCAGCCTGATGCCCAAGGCTCCTTACACTCACATTGTGTCTCCAACAGGCACAAATCCCCTTCCTCCCCCCAGCCATCAGAACCACGGGGCAGGGAGAGGGAGAAGAAAATTGGTTTGATTTGATACACTTAAACTGAATTTGGCATTTTAAGGAACAGCTGCACTTTTCCATGGACAATGAGTTGAAAGTGAAGCCCTGGGCTTCCCTGAGCAGCATCCTAAGGGGAAAGGGAGGAATGTCATCTATTGCTGTCCTTTGATGACCCCAAAACCAGGGCTGTGGGCCACCAGTGACTCTGTGCCTGTCACAGTTTGGCCACAGCTGCTCCTACAAAAACATCTTGCACCAGCTCTCCAAGCACCACCTAATTGAAACATAAAAACACACTCCAGATTTTTTATAGCAGATACAAATACTGCTTCTCCTCCTGGAACATTTGAACGTTCAGGAGGAGAGTGTGGATCAATAATTCTTCTATTAGATAATTGAAACCTGCCTCTTGATTTACACTAATGCACTTGTTAAGCAATAAGTGATGTGGCTGTGGGCAGGCCCGCAGTGCTGGAGCTGGGCTTTGATTCATGGGCTGGGAGCAAGTGAGGGGCTGGCCCAGCTCAGCTCAGCCAAGCCCAGCTTTGCTTTTTAGAGGGCTTTACCCACCCAACATCTGCCTGGGCAGCTGGAGCCATCAGGGCTCCTCAGGGCAATAAGCTCTGACTCTTGGATTTACTGTGTCATTCTTTCTACTTAAATAAAAAGCATTTTTAAACCTCTGCCAGCGACCAAAGAGCCCAAAGGAGGCTCCTTCAGGCAGCCCTGGTGCTGATTCCCCTTTCACAGCCCCTGCTGACCTTTCACAGCCCCAGGACAGGGCAGGTCTCACATTCAGCTCTTCGATCCAGGAACCCCTTTCCCGAGCTCCTCACCCCAAATCCAGAGCAGGAGGGCAGCCCCATGCCCGGCAGGAAGGACAGCCTTGGGAAGTCCTTCCACTGACACACACCAGGCCGTGCCAAGGACCAGCACTCAGCCAAGCAGTTAGGTTCATCAAAGATAAACACTTTGGCACTGCCTGGAGGGAGATGGGAATGCCGGGATCACTACGGGACACTGCAGCAGCTCAGCCCTGGCTCGGGGCTCGCTCAAGGCAGAGCTCTTGGTGCAGTTCTCATTGACTGCATCACTCCTGGCTCGAACTCTGTGAAAAGTTCAGCTCAATTGTACTTTGTGCAAAGTTAAGCCATAATCAATGCATGAGCAGGCAGCCTGGTTCTGCTCCAGCACAAGCACGATTAATTCCCATCGGATGGGAAGCAGCAGGATCTGTCTTGCACTCATTAGCGCGTTACTCAGCTCCTCAAGGAGCAAACACTTCATGTGCCATTTTTGGTCAGAACTGCCTGATCAGTCATCCCCAGTGCCTCAGGGGAAGTCATGAATGTAGGACTTTTGCTCGCTAGAAGGGGTGGTTGGAAACCTGATGCTCCAAGGTCTGCCCACAACGGGAAACAAAAGCTGCCAGAAAGGTTCACCTCGAGCTGGCTCATGAATCACCTGCAGCAGGAAAGGACCTTCAAAGGCTGTGCCCAGAGGCGCTGGCAAGCACAGCTACACAAACAAGGCTGAGAAGAGCAGCTCCCAAGAGCCACCTGAGCTGTGTGGCTTCACCCCAGCCTTGCCTTTGCCTTGTTTACCCAGCAGCTTGTCTGTAATCAGAGTGGATAACGGAGTAAATCCCTTCAATTACACTTGTTGGGGCAGAGGAATGGTGACCTGTGGAGCACAGCTCACCCTCTGCCTGCCAGCACAGCCTCCAGCTCCTCCAGAGGGTCCCACCACCCTGGATTCACTGGGGGACAACGGGAGGACAATGCCATTATTTTACTGCCCTCTGATAACAACATGCAAATGCGCTCAAGCGTTAAGTGAAGCTGCCAGGCAGCCATGGGAGGTGTAATTAATCCCTTGCTTATTAAAGCCTCTGGCATCTTAAAGAAATGCTGACAGCATTCCACGAGCAGTCATTCCCTAAGTGTGAGTCCTTCCCCAGCCCCTCCTCACGGCTTACCCCAAGCAGGAGGCATCCAAGGGCCTGGCTTGGGAGATGTGGGCTTTTAATTAAAGCAAGGTGGGTTTGGGACACATGGCAGAAATGTCACCAGCTCAGGGCCCACCCATTCCACCTGAGGGGAAGGATTCAAATATGGGCCCCTCAGATTATTTGGCCCGGGTTTGTTTAAAGGCTTTTCAGTATTTCGTATTTTCTTCCCTTCCTTTTCTTTCTGAAAAAGGAAAGGACAAAAGGGGAAAAAGTCACCTTTTTCCCCTTTGTAGGACCCCAGTGCTCCCCTCCCACTCCTGCCCAGCCAGGAGATAACCCAGGGATGTTTTCAGATCTCCTCCCACTCCCCTGCTTGTCCAGCAGCAGCTGAAGAAGCACCCACGTGCTCACAGCTCAGGACAAGAAGGTGCAAGGAAATACTCCAAGGAAAGTTGGATAAATGGAGCCAGTGGAGAGTCTGTGCTGGGCTCCCCTCACAGCACCCAAGCCCTCCCAGCACGGCAGGCACCAGCGATTGCACCAGCCTGGAGAGTTTCCAGCTGGTGCCGAAGCCCAGCTGGACACAGTTATCTCAGTCTAAGCCTAATTGTGCACAAAAAAATAAATCTGAAAAGCAAAAATCTGCATGTGCTTCAGTGACCAACTACTGTGAGCAGACAGGGCCAGAGGATCTCTTCATGTTCTTTGCTTCAGCAACTGCAAGTAAATGCATCAACATCTCCTCAAGAACAGAGCAGGAGTCAGGACAAGTCCCTGCAGCTGCAGAAAGATGTGGGAAGATCCCAGCAGACTGTGCAGGCTTTATGTCTCAGCAAGGAATGAGGGAGGTTATAGTGACAATTAAAAACGGAGAGAGCTGGCAGAGCTGCACTTCCCTTCAACAAGGCACAGATCCTGGAGCTAAACAGAGGTATTTTAATGAGAAACCTGCGTTAAGTGAGGTCTGGGCAGCACACAAACAACTGCTGATAAGAACTGAGAACACTGAGGATCCCAGGAGGGTTTGGGTTGGGAGGGACTGTGAAGATCATCGTGTTCCACCCCCTGCCATGGGCAAGGACACCTTCCACTATCCCAGATTGTTCCAAGCCCCATCCAGCCTGGCCTTGGACACTTCCAGGGATGGGGGTTCAGTCATTGGCATGGTCAGCCCCAGCCTTCCTGGGAGCATCCTGAGCCAGTGCCCTGCCAGCAGCTGCTGGACAGGGAAGAAGACACCAAAGTCCTTTCCCCTGCTGTGTGGCAGCACAGCTCTGGGCTTTAAAGGGGCACAGGGACACCAGGGAGGCTGCAGAAGTGGCTTTGTGCCAGGCACGGGGCTCCAGTGCCTGCTCTGCTCTCCCTGAGCCCCCGCCCACACAGAGGAGTTCACAAAAACACCCCCAGGCCTTGCAGACACAATCTGGTCTCCCTTTTTTTTGGACATCCCAGGAGTATCCCTTCCCTGTCACTTTGCTGGATCGGCTTCTGAAGTGATACTTACAGGAGTTATTCATAAAGTGAACAAGGGGTTTCAGAGTCGAACATGAAATTGCTTTTATCCGCTGCACAAAATGACAAATCAGGCAGCAGTGCTGATGACTTCCTGGGAAAATCCACCTCCAGGAGGGCTCCATGAAGTTTCCTAATGCAGTCAGAGAAAGCTGCTGGGAAGGAGGGAGGCGAGAAGGGGGTCAGGAAGAGCTGCCTGATCTCAAACACGCTCCAGAGCAAGTGTTCTCAGCTTGTTTGCTAATCTCTTGTGACTGATCGCTGAACCAAATCCTCCTTCCTAGACAGAGAAGAAAAAAACCCACAAGGGCAACACTTCAACAATAAATAGGATGTCAATTAAACACGAGAGCATTCACCTGCACAACCAGCTCGAGGATGAGCCATTGATTCTCCCACCTGAGCCTGGACTCATCCACACCTCTGGTTGCTGTGATGATGTGTCTGAAACCCCCAGCAGGCAGAGAACAGCTTACACAATGAGGTCACGGTGCATCTCCTCTTAGCTAATTGTTTCTTTTTATTTAGATAAATAAATAACAACTGTCACTGTGGCCTGCAAATGGATTTGATGAGAAAAATCTATGGGATGAGTTAATTCACAGAGCAGATCCCAAGGCTCCATCCCTGCCCCACCGTGTCTGGCTGAGCAAAGGCAGCTCAGATCACCTGGACATTTTACAACTCTCCTATGGGAGGAGTGTAACTCCTCAGATTTTTGTTGAAAGCCAGAACTCAGGACTTTCTTAAAAGGAAGTCCCTTGTACAAATGGAGGCTCTGTCCCTTCAGCCTTGAGCAGGGACCCCATCCAGCCCTGGCCAGTTTGCATTGCCCAGAGGTGGGGCTGGGATTCCCTGCTCCAGAGCTCCTTCTCCTACCTCCAGCTGAGTAAAAACTCATCCATCTTGGAGCGTGGGCTTTCAGAGCTTCACCAGGAGAGACTGACAGAGCTTCACTGAAAGGAAGTGCCTGGCTGCAGGCAGAGCCTTGCTGGAGCCTTCAGCAGATTGATGCCAGGCTCTGCTCTGATCTGTTGGGCACCTTCATTCTGGGCCGTAAAGCACTTTGGGATGACACTGTCCCTCTGCGTGTGCCTGCAGCAACACCCCCGGCCCCTGTCATCCGCCTGGGGATGGTGAGCTGAGCAGACAGATGCACACATGGATTCAAATTGTAGCTCCTGGGCGAGTTGCAAAACACAGGTGGTGATTTCTGGACACTGGATATGTTATCTGCTGAAAAGCAAAAATTACAGTGATCAACCAGAAAGGAGCATTATCGTCCTTCCATCATTCCCCCTCTGGAAACCCTCAACAGGTCAGCTGCTTCTGAGCCTGCCCCGATCAATCACTGCAAGCACTAAAAGCGGGGAGATGTCCTCCTTCCAGCCATTTGTCAAGTGGAACCTGGCAGGTTTTAGTCCTTTTATTAGTTCTGCTTGTGAGAGAAATTCACTTGAAGCCAATGCTTAATGCAGTGAGGACACAGTACATATTTCTGTGGGAGAGAGAGCTGTTACCCAGCCGAATGCAGGGTGGGAAGGGGATTCACAAAGCCCTGGGCTGGAAGAGAGAGGAAGAGAGAAGAAGAGAAATGTGTCCCTTGCCTCAACCTGCTGTTCTGGACACACATTCCTTTATGCTGTACTTCAGCCTCTGCCTGAAATGTATTACAAGTGGGGGAAATGAAGAGTAGGTGTGTGCTGGTGGAAGGAAACAGAGCGAGCCCAGCACAGGCTGTGTGAGCTGCACCTGCTGATTCATCCAGGAGAAATCCTGGATGGAGAGAGAGGACACAGAGGTGCAGCAGGGATGGTGTCACAGGCATCTCACCAGCTTTTCATCCGTCCAAGTCCACACAGACTGCCTGGCATGGATCATTAAAGCTGGAAAAGACTTCCAGGATCATCAAGCCCAACCTCTGACCTAATACCCCATGGCCACTAAACCGCATCATGAAGTGCCACATCCCTGTGTCCCTCCAATGTGGCTTTTCCCAGTGTTACATGTGGCCCCAGAGCAGGATCGGCTGTACCTAAACCCCCTCTAATATTCTTTAAGCCTGGAGAACTCAGGCACAAAGGGATTATCAGAACTGCCCAGAGACCACACAGAGGAGAGCATGTCAAATTTGGGAATGGAGCTTTTATCTCCTAAAAACCTCTCTGGATCAGTGCTCAGTGGTTTACGTCAAACCTTTTTCGGCTGCACAGCAGCTGCTGGAGGGGTTTGGGCTTTCCCCTCCCAGGCATTTACACGGCGCCCGGCACTGCTGCTGCAAACCCAGCACTTTTATAACCTCAAAATGAGCAGTGCTGGATGAACGCTGGGAGAGGAGGAACACAAACGGGACACAGCCCGCCTGGGACTGCTCTCTGCTCCCTCCTTGCTCGCAGCTCTCATTATTTGCCAGCAAGGGCAGCCGTGTTTTCCTCTCTCTCGCTTGTCAGCACGAGCTGACATTTGAGCTGTGCTGATGAGACCTACCAGGATGAGACACATGTTTGTGGTCGCTTTGGGCGACCAGCTGCCAAGGCTTTTAACTGCTCCTTTTTGATTTTCCTGCCCAGCCGAGCTCTGCGCTTCCCTGGCAGTTGGAGCTGCGCTGCCTCCTGGGGATTTGTGCAGGAGCAGGGGCTGCTCTCACCTCAGCCAGGCTCTGCTCTGCTCTGGGAAGGGGCTGATACTTTGTTTGGGGGGGCAGGGATGCTGGCTGAACCCAGGGCTGGCTGTGTCCTGCTGCACACTCAGTTTTTGGGGAGCACAGCCATGCTCAGCTGGCTCTGTCCCAGAGGCTCCATCTCCTGCAATCCCGGTTAGTGCCTTCCCTTTCTGCCCTGAGGCACATGAGAACATTGTCAGGATAAGCTCCAGCAGAAGCTGTGATCGTGATGCCACTCTTGGCACAATGTCACTCTCCCACTTGTCCCAATGGCGCTCTCCCAGTGGGAAACTGGCTGGTCCCCTGGGACTGACTGGGCAGAGAGAGGACTCTGCACAGGGACAAGGCTCCAAACCCCATCCCCTGGCTCTGGTGCAGCACTTGGACAATGTTTGACATCAAACTCTGTCTGAGCTGCCATCAATCACCAAATTCACAGTGCCTGAGTGAGCCACGTGTCACATCCCAGATCCTGTCACATCCCGGACTCTGTCACATTTGGGATCCTGTCACATTCTGGACCCTGTCACATTTTGGATCCTGTCACATTCCGGACCCTGTCACATTTTGGATCCTGTCACGTTCCAGATCCTGTCACATCCCAGGTCCTGTCACAGACAGGATCCTGTCACATCCCAGATCCTGTCACATTTTGGACCCTGTCACATTTTGGATCCTGTCACATCCCAGATCCTGTCACATCCTGGACCCTGTCACATTTTGGACCCTGTCACATTTTGGATCCTGTCGCAACCTGGTTCCTGTCACATTCTGGACCCTGTCACATCCCGGATCCTGTCACATTTTGGATCCCGTCACATCCCGGATCCTGTCTCATCCCAGATCAGTGGTGCTGCTGCCCTAACAGGGGTTTGCAGCCACAAACAATTTGGGCCTCGCTTGATTCTGCTTTGCACATTCCCTGACAATTTATATCAGTGCATAAACCAGAAATAAAGCAGAAATACTCATTTCTCTTTCATGGACAGGTTTCATATTCATTTTGCAGGAGTAAAAATGAAACACAAGATGTGAGATGAAGGTGGTTTTAAGGCAGACATCCCAGATCATTTAATCCAGTGGAAGTGTGACCAGCTGCCACCTGTGTTGAAGGAAGTCCCACACCTTGTGACCCAAGAGAGAGTGGAACATCCAAATGAAAAAGATAAACCCACAGCATCCCCAGACCATCTTCCTTATGTCCATCCTGCTCTGATACTCCCAGAAAAGGCAAATAAACATAACAGTAAAATCCAATGTGCCCTGTGTGGACACTGATGTGTGTCACAGAGCGAGGACAGCTTGTTTTTCCCAGTATAAAGCGCTACTCGGAGCTGTGAACGATTTCTGAACTGGAGCTGTTCTAATTAGTGAGGAACATTTAGGTCAATTACAACAGCGTGCTGGCCACTACAATTACTGTTATTAATTGTATTCGATTACACATTTGCAGCTATTAAGTACAGTATCTCTCGAGTACCTGTGTGGGGTTTGAACTCAGCAGAAAACAGGGAAAAGTATTTAACACAGAGAAATGGCCAGGTAATGCCAGGCTAAATCCACCCCAGCCCCATGCATCATTTATCTCCTCTCTGCGTGTGCCTGGCTGATCCAGCACATGAGAGACTCAAAGGATTTGTTTTCCTTCATCCTCTTTTCTCTCTGGACCAAAGCCCTCTTTCCTCAGCTGTCCTGAACACGCTGAGGCTGCTCGACTGCCCGGGCACGTGGGCAGCTCCTCACAAGGGCAGGACAGGTGATTTATCTCTCTCACAGGTGCCCATGATGCCTTTTCCTGGTCTTAAAATCAAGAGTCACACATGGTTAGAAGGGGAAAAGGGATTTTACCTTGGGATTTATTTTAAGGATCCTTAGGTGCACACGTCCAGGTCATATGCATCGAGATGCACCCACCGAGTGTGTCCCCAAAGATCGGGTATAACATTATAGGTGTTACTAATTAGCAGATCTATCAAAGATTCCCCAAGGAGAGACTCGAGTGAGCCCCCCTCCCCAAGGAACCTTCCCCTGGATGGTTCTATCTGAGTTTACAGAATGTGTTCTGGAGAGGACCTTGGGCTCTGGGGCACACTGATCCCTGGCTACAAAGCTTCTAAAATGTTGAGTCTCCTGGCTGAACAAACAAGTCCAAGAATGTAGGCAAGGAGCACTAAGAATACAGGAGTTGTAGAAAGGTATAACAGGGGTATAAAAGAAAGGGCAAAAAAATCTTCATGGCATCACCCAGAGCAGGAAATCGCTGCTTTGTGGAGGTTCTGGCCCATCTTTCCCATGGCTACAAAGGCTCTTGCATTCCCTCCCCCACAGCCAGGACTTTACACTACTTAAAACAGAAATTCACTTTGAAGAAGTGTTTCTGTGTCCTACGATGTTAAACTGCTAATGGGAAAGGAAATGTATTCATGATTCACTGTATTAAAGCAGCCTTGGAGGAATGCAGATTGTATTTTCCCTCTGCAAACATTTGATCATCCCAATAAAGGAGCAGCCCCACCTTTCCCACCAGCTCCGTAAATCACAGGGAATGGAAACAACAGGTTTATGGTTGTCACGACGGTCGTTACTGCGGGGTTTTATGGGTTCTGGAGAGAGGGGGAGCCTGTTTATGGGCATGAGGTGCCTCCTGAAGGACTGCGGGACTCTCTCGAAGTCATCCTGCTGCTCGAGTCTCTGGTTTAACATGGAAATGATCCTCCTGATTCAGCCAGCCCCTGGGCTGTGATCGCATTCCCCGGAGCTCCAGGCTCGCCTTCCCAGGCAGTCCCGCACAGGCAGGGTATGAGCAGAGCCTCAGTGGGTCCCGCTGGTTTTCCAGCCCTCATGCAAATCCCTGCTCTGGGATCTCATGGCCTAGGGCTGCTGAAGCACCCACACACCTGAGCCCCTTCAGGGTACAGCTCTGAGCTGCTTCTGTTACCATTAATTAATTCCATTGATTGGGGTTTGAGCTTACAGCAAGGATCAAGGCCATGTTCCACAGCTGGAGTAGAAGGCAGCTTCAGTCCAGGAGTGGTTTTTATCACCATGTCCCATTCCCTGGGGAGCTGGACACTCATCAGCCACATGCTCTGTATCCCCAGGAATCATAAAATATCCTGAATTGGAAGGGACCCACCAGGATCCTCGAATTCCACCTCTTGGGACCAGCAGAACTCAGGACTTAATTCCTGGGGCCACTCTCAAGGCCGCCTGAGACACCAATAACCCTTTGGGGTTCCCAGGCAGCTTCAGAGGGAGCTGGCAGCGACCACCCCTCGCTTTTCCATCCCCTAAAATGTGCTGCACCCTTTTGTACCTGCAGTTTACTCTCAGCTTCCAAACCTCCAAGGAGACGCTGTCTGCTGCCTGGGCTATAAATAAGGCCAGCCAGTGCTGAGCCAGAACGTGTGGCAGTAATTTGGGTGATGATTTAAGGTCTGAACGCTCCTCCCAAAGCCTGGTCACCCCGAGTGACGCTGACACAGCCAGGAGCCCATGGGACAGCACCGCAGGGACCTGTCCCACTGCAGCCCTGGGCTCACACTGCCCTCTCCACCATCCCTCCCCTCCATCCCTCTGGCTGTAGGAGCTCTTTATTCCTCTACCAGAACATCTTTCCCCCTTTCTCCACAGGATTTCACCCTCTGGAATGACTCTGTACAGTGAAATATCCGTATCGTAACCCTTGGAAATGGTTTCATTTTATTGGAATCTCCTGCCTGTTTTACGGCCAGCTCTGCAGATGAGCTGACAATAAAAGAGGAGGAAGAGGAGCGTTTGAGAGGGGCTGAGCAGCTCCAACCCCTGCCAGCTCAGTGCTTCCCAAGGAAGCACCCAGCATCTGGCAGGATTGAGGTTTTGCACATTTTTTTAAAACGCTCCCCCTGGTTTTTTTGCAGTATAAATTCAGTTTAACAGCGGAGCGAGGGTGCAGTGGTGCTCAGGGCAGGACGTGCTGATGAGCTGAGCCTCGTGCTGCAAGAGCAGCCTCCCTGTCCACCTCGCCTCCTGCCTTTTTTGTGTTTTAATACTTAGGCTTTTCTAAAAATAGCGCCAGTTCTTAGTCCTTGTAACATGGTCTTCATAAAAAGTAGTTCTTAAAGATCTCTTAAAGCTTCGCTTTAGATTTAATAAGCTGGACAAAGTGGCCATCCCAGGAAATGGGAGAAGAAACCCCCAGCTCCTGGTGCAGGGCTGACCTCAGAGATTGAATACAAACATTCCCCACAGGGTAATGCCAAAAGCAGCTGCTTCAGTAAAGTAATGAAGACAATAAATCAGGCACCCATTTAGCACCTTTTCCCCAGTAGCTGCTCTCCATCTTCCACCAGGAAGGGAAGGAATGACAGATGGAAGTCGAGCTGACCCATGGGAACAGTGAAAAGCGCTCCAAACCAGGCTGTGTGAGGAGCTCTCTGCCTACTTTCCCCAGGCTCAGTGACACCAGCTTTGCATCAGGAAGGTGTTGCTGCACCTGAAATTTGGGTTCCAATCCCACAGCCGCTTCTGAAAGGTTTCCCCCCTATAAGCAGGTGCAGGTATTGGGTTCTCTGACCAGTTCCTCACTGGTGTGACGTCCCAGGCTTGTTCCTGCCCCACTGGAGCCAGGATGGAGAACCAGGACAGGACCTGACCCAACCTCCTGGGCTATTCCTGAGCTCAGTTTAATGGCACTGCCCCTATTTGCAGTGTCTGTGCATCCTTGCAAGTCACAGATCTGGAGAGGGGGTGCTGAGCAGACCTGTGAGGGACTCAGGCTCGTAGAAATAAATGGCTTCGGAATGAAGACTGTGAAAAGATTAATCTCTTTAAACTTATCAGGAAGGAATTCAAAAGGTAATTTGATTATAGTGCACAACCACTTTCACAGGAGGAAACTATCAGATACTGAGGGCTCTTTAATCTGGCAGAGATGAGCACAGAGAGAATCTCTTAGTGGAAATTAAAGGCAGGCAAATTTGAATTCAAAATAATGGGTGGGTTTTTTTTCAATGGGGTAGTGAATCACTGAACAACCTGGGAGCGTGGACTCGCTGTCAGCTGGGCTTGGATCTCTTTGCAAGACACTTCTTGTAGGGAGAAACTCAGAGAAATCAGCTCAGGGATCTCCAGTCCACAGCCAGAGCAGTGGGGATGACTTTACCCTCTGTGTGAGGGGCTTTGGACCCCCCCAGGATCGTGTAGGGTAGATGAGGAGATGTTCATCCACTGATTTGTGTTCTCAGAGCTAAAGGAAACCAATGGCAGCTGAGGAGCAGAGCCAAGGAACCCACAGGCTGGGACAATGCTCACTCCAGAAGAGGAAAATAAATGGGAAGAGGGACCCCCAGCAGCCAGCCCAGCACTGAGCACAAATCCCAGCAGCACTGGGATGCACCATCCCAGATGTCCTGTAAGTGATGCTCCTGTTTGGCAGGATCTCACTCAGGAACGGAGGCACTTTAGAATTGATTATTTCCCTCCACAGCAAATTAGCAACAGAGTTTGGATGTTCATTGACAGGAAAATCTTCACATCCTTTATATACTCCTGGGTGGCTTCCCCCTGAATCCAGATATCACATCATTTATTTAACTTAGAGAGTAAAGTAATTAATACCAGGGAGTTCTGACTGC
Source organism: Corvus hawaiiensis (assembly GCF_020740725.1). Lineage (NCBI taxonomy): Eukaryota > Metazoa > Chordata > Aves > Passeriformes > Corvidae > Corvus > Corvus hawaiiensis. Next base: position 5,088,722 of record NC_063235.1, read on the forward strand.
TTGGCAGGATATGCTGTTACAGCTAACAAATTTTATGTCTTTAGGCTTCAGAGCAGAACTTGATTTAATTTGTCCCAAGGTTAAGAAAGACGGGGAGGAAATTTGATGGTTCCAGATCACAAGTTCACTACAATTTATCACCTTCACCACGTGGTGTGGACATACACCACTTCCAGGTGGAGATGGCAGAAGTTTACTCAATCATCTTTGCTTTAATCCTGTGTTCATCCATTATCTGCCACCATATGTCCCAAATATTCTGTGTCTCCCTGGGAGCTGCCTCCAGCCATCCCCAGCACCAGCCTGCCTGCTTCACCCTTGGGATGAGGATCCCCAAAATGTTGGGATTATCTAATTAAGGATAATACAACCCCGAGGAAAGGTAGGGAAGCATCTTAACTAGACTTTCCCCTAAAAGTTCTGTTTCAACTTTTTAAAGAGCCAGGAAATTCAACAAAATGTTCTGAATTGTGGAGCTGCTTTTAATTTTATTGAGAGAAGAGAAAGTGTTACACAGGAGCTGTTTCTTAGTCACATCCAGGTTGCTGGATTAATTTCTGTGGCTGGATTTCCTTACTTAAAAACCAGAAAAATGGAATAATTTCTCCATTTCATTATGAGCTGATGTTTTCTCCAGAGGAAATCCAGGCATAGAAAGGAGCTGCCCCCAGTACCCAATGTCAGCTTTGCAGAGCACCAAGTGCTTGACCTCACCACAGAATTCTCTTTAGGACCCGCCCAGGGCACTTCCCTCCCTCAGCAGGGAATTTGGGAGCAATGAGGCTTTTAGAGCCTCCAGATCCAGTGGCCTTGGCCGGAATCTCACGGAGCAAAGGGAAGGAACGCAGAGTTTCCCTCTCAGAGCTGAACACCTGGCCAGGAGGTCACGCTCAATTTGCAGAGCAGGGGCCACAACATCCCAACAGCTTCCGAGGGGCCGTGCACGGGGCTGCAGCTCGTGAGCAGCATTAGCCAGCAATTATGTACCAAAAGAGCTCCCAGATGTGCAGTGAATGTGATAACAAAATGTCCCAGTTTATGGCATTTTCTCCCTCCCTCTCGCTCTCCCTCTCTCTTCCGTCATTGTCCTTTAGAAAGTGAACATGAGGGATAAAGCTCTATTTTTAGAAACTAGTCCAGGTCCTAAAAGGCTGGAAAATTAAGCGCAGAGATTTCCACGGCATAAGGGAATCACACACCAGGCCAACTCAAGGCTCCCTGTTGGGGACTCTCAGTGGGGCCAGAGCTGTTCCCACTGAAGCAGCATCGAGGTGAAATCCAGGGAAGTTAACAAGGTGGGAAGGCAGAACTTCCACAGGTTCTTCCATGGGGAGAGGTTCCTCTCCCTGCACGCTGAGAACTGAATTTGACTCTTCCTTGTCCATGTGACAAATGCTTCAAGCAGCAAAGTCACATTGTCAGAGCTTCAGAGTGCCTTGAAGGGAACAAACCACTTCCTTAGGAGCTCTTCCTAAAGGTTAATCTGATTTTGAGTGCTGGGTTTGCACTGTGGTTCTCCAAACAGCTCCATACATGAATCCCTGGGTCAGACACGGCATTTATCAGTGTTCCAGCAAAAAGAAAAACAAGAAACTTGTTGGGCAAGAAAACAAGAGGAAATAAATGTTGTATTTATGGCAAAGTCGTGTGAAGCTGTTTTGGATTAGAGTGATCACAAATTCAAATGGAAAATCCAGATGAATGTCTTTAAAACCACGTCTTCTCAGACACGGGGCTTCACTCCTGACACTCTGCTTTCCCCTGGAAAACTGTTTGGGAGTCACTTGGACCTGGATACCCTTAAAGAGATACCAAACCACCACAACTGGATGACCATCAGCCTTCTCACAACCAGACCACTCCAGATTTTCCAAGAGAAGAACAAACATCCCACTAAGAAGAGCTGCCCTGGAACTCCCAGGCCGTGCTGCAGCCAGCCAGGGCACGTGTCCAGGGGCTGGCTTGAATTCCTGCTGCCCTGCTCAGGCAGCTCCTTACATGATTTATCTTACAGATGACACAAAATTATTATTGCTGATCACTTCAAATGACTTCCTTTGGGAGCACCTGGTGGATGAAATCTAAGAGCACACCAGGGACAGAGCAGGCCCTTGTGAAACACCAGCCCTTGCGTGAGGTGGTTCTTTTGGGACACAGTGGGACCGTTTCCTGGGTCTCATTAATTCTCATTGATCTGTGGGTCAGATTGTCCAGCAGGAGCCTCTGTGCCACCTTCTCCATGCACAGGAACCTGCCACAAATCCTTGGCAATGTTTCTCCATCGCAGCCCAAGGCTGGCGCTTGCTGTGGCTGCTCGTGCTGTTCCCCAGCACCTCCTACACAAACCACCTCGCTGCTGCTTGCACTTTTTATCTCACTTAGTTCTTGTCTCTCATAATATTTAGAGGCTCTTTGGGACACAAATAGTATTGATTTGTATGTACAACCACCTAGAACAAGGAGGGCTCAGGTCCTCAGCCCAAATAATAAATAATAGTTAATATAGTTCAGACATGACCAGCCAGTTTCTACCTAAAAATGTCAATAAAGCAGGACCATATTGATGCAAAGAGACATAAAATGTGAACTCTTTCAATACAGGCACTTATTTGTCTCTGTTTGTGAGGCCAGGAAGGAAAGAGCTGTTAGCAGTGAATAGTATTTTATTAGCATCATAAACCCCAAGAGCAAAGTTTGTGTCACAGAGAACTGCACATGCCTTTGAAGGCTTAATTTATGTTCCTGACTCCTCTTTTTTCTTTTTCCCCCATCTCTTTTTTTTTTTTCCAAACAGGGACATAATTTGAAACAAAGCCCGGTAGAGTCTGAAGACACCTTTGGGTGAAGGCGATGTTCATGCAAAACCAAACCTACACCCTACAGAAATCCTGTCAGAGAGAGCTCAGTGGAATTAGTACATTAATCCGTTCTGCAGAGGTCCAGGGAAACTTCAGGAAAACCAGTTTGATGTGCACCAGGAGCACCAGCACTGGGGAATGCCAACAATCCTGAGAGGCAAAGCCCAGAAGGAAGAGCCAGATGGGGAAGAAGTGACTTCCTGAGGAACTCCAGCAAATGGTGAGGATAGAAAAGCCAGCATGGCTTTGGTGGATTTCCATGAGTTTGATCTCAGCACATTTTTTCAGCTGGTGCAAAGCTGATGGGAGACACAGCAACCACACCAGCACAGCCCCACTCCACCAAACCCAATCCAACACGAGGGGTCAAATCTCCTCCAGCTCCTGGTCATTCTCCTGCATTCACAGCATTTTCCTCTCATCTGGCCCCTCTGGAGAGGGGTCAGGTTTCTGGGGATGCTTGGGAATGGATATCGCAATACAACCACAATCAAGCCCTGGTAATCAGCAAATTACAGCTTTCCATACATCCCAAAGCTTTTAACTCCCAGCTGCTTATTGTGGTCTCTTTACACAGTGACAATTCTGCAGAGCAGATTCTGTGCCTGTTCCAGAGCTGTAAACATGGCTTTAATGACCAACCGGCATTTATTTAACATTCTGTGTGCTTTGGAGAGGGAAATCAGACAAGGTGAGTGCTGGAGGCACAGAATTAGGGGTTTATGACAAAGAAAAAGGCTGCATGAGGAACTGTGGAAAGCTGTTTGCAGGGCAGGGATAAAGCTGAGCAGCGTGGGGCAGGTTCTTCAGGAGCCTGGGACTTGCTGCCCACAGAGCAGGGAAGGTATTTGTGGCTCTGAACAGCAAGGTGAGGTAAATCTCCTCTGTCACTGCATAAACACAAAGGTCTGGGAGTTCAGGAGGGAGCAGCCTTTGTTGGTAAAAATATTCCCATGCTCTCTGCTCAGGCAAGGTCTGTGAACTCCCACACCACTCCAGCTCTGCATCTGTGAGGGAAGGGAAGTGCGGAATGAGAGCTGAGTCCAGTTCTGGCCCCTCATGGCCAGAGAGACCTTGAGGGGCTGGAGCGTGTCCAGGGAAGGGAACAGAGCTGGGAAGGGGCTGGAGAACTCCTGAGGGAGCTGGGAAAGGGGCTGAGCCTGGAGCAAAGGAGGCTCAGGGGGGCCCTTGTGGCTCTGCACAAGTCCCTGACAGGAGGGGGCAGCCGGGGGGGTCGGGCTCTGCTGGCAGGGAACAGGGACAGGAGGAGAGGGAACGGCCTCAGGCTGGGCCAGGGGAGGGGCAGGGTGGACAGCAGCAGGAATTTCTTTGTGGAAAGGGTGCTCAGGCCTTGGCAGGGGGTGCTCAGAGAGGTTTGGAGTGCCAAGCCCTGCAGGTGTACAAGGAAAGCCTGGACGTGGCACTCTGTGCTCTGGGCTGGGGACAAGGAGGGGATGGTTCAGCACACCCAACACAGCTTTGTCACTGCCTTTGCCTTCGGGGTTCTCTCGGCACAGCCAAATGATCGCTGTCTGCAGGGGTAAAACCGCCCTGCAGAAAAGGCTGAAGCCCCCATTAAGAGTTTATGATGTTCTTAATTACTCACTCTGTGCTGGTGCCTCAGGAATCCCCTGCCCTTTCCATCAGGCTCAGGAATCCCATGTGCTGGGCCCTTTGCTGTTCAGCCACAACACAAATGGGGTTTGCTGCCACACGGATTTGACTTCTTAGGGCAGCAGAACATGGAAGAGCTTCAGGATGTGATTTGCAGAACACTGCAAAGGTTGCTGGTGTATTTCTTCCAGGCACAGTGAGTCAAACCATTGCACGGCCACCAAACTGGGCTGAAACAAAACCAGCAGGGTCACCAGTTCCCATCTGTCCTTCTGAAGGAAAAAAGAGCAATTTCATTGTCCTGGAATGGTTGCGGGAAAAGGAAATGAGAAAGGATCATTCTACTTGTCTTCCACTGCAACTGCAGATATTGGTGCATATAAAACCACACTATGGAACAGTATCTTTCTCCTTCCCATCTTTTTAGCAATTTTAACTTCTTATTTTTCCCCCTCTTTTCTTTCACGGCTTTTAACCTTGCCCAATTGTCCCTCTTAAATAATAATTAACTCCCTGGTTCAGCCAGGGAAGTGCTCTAAGGCTCCAGCAATTTTATTCTCTGTGTGATGCTGTGGGAGAGGATGGGAGGGAAAAATGAAATCAGGAGTTCCTCAAGAGTTGTCCCTCTAGAAAAACCATTCCATGCCTGTCCCTGGTGAAGGGATCCTGCCAGATCCCAGAGGAACCATCAGAGTGCTCAGTAATTAATGGGGAGAGACGAGAAAGAAGGAAATACATGAGCAGGCAACCCTGTTGACTGCACTCTCCAAAATGTTCTCTCCCAACAGAGCCATGTCTTGAGTCATGATTCCAAACAACAAAATGATACCTGGCCCTGGGTGACCCAGGAAAATGAGGAGTAATGAGTTGTCTCCCTCGTGCTTTGGGGCTGAACACAGCACTGAGCAATTTGGGGCTGCTCTGCAGCACGACATGGGTGGAAAAACCCAACCACGATGAGTGGGAGAGCACTTCCTTTAATCACAAACTGGACCAAACAAATTATAAATTCAATTACAGCGCCACTCGCCAACAAGGAACTCAAGACACTCAGGCTCTGAGTTCCATGAACTAACTGTAGGAGATAACAGGATTTGAGGGGAGCTGTCCTGTACCCTCGTTATAGTGAAAATGTTGAGGTCTGAAGTGAGGCAGAGTGCGCTGGGTACAGTCTGAGGCACTCACTGACAGCCAGAGAAGTAGCAAAGCGTTCACTCAGAGCATTTTTCTCCTGCAAAATTGCTCATTCAGATACCTGGGTTTTGGACAGGGGAGACCTGCTCTGCTGTAGAAGTATCTCTGTGGTTACAGCAGTATTGACAGCAAACAAAACAGCCTCACCTCCAACAGCCCGGGGGCTACAGCGTGTTCCAGGCACTGCATCCCCAGGGACGCCGGGTTCTGCCCAGCCACACGGATGCACACCCCCGGGCGAGAAAAGGCTGCCTCAGGTTTGCCATGACTGAAACCGAGAGCGAACTCTGAGCTCCTGAGTTTCCCCTGGTTCCCAGCTCGCTGCCTCGAGCAGATAACCCCAGGAGCCAGGGATTATTAAATCACATCCCTCCGTCGGGTCGATATCCCGAGCTCTCTCCTCTTCCTGACCTATCCCATCATGAATAATGCACGAGCGATCGGTGGGGCAGTTCTGGCTGGAGCGTGGCCAGCCAAAGGGCTCTCTCAGCAGATCAAAAGCCAATCAAGTTCATTTCAATATTTATGTTTAATCCTTCATTCTGAAACGATAAATATTTCATGCTACACCCTTACAGGAAAGCAAAGCCAAGCAAAAGCAGAGGAGACACCGGCCCAGACAGAGCGGCTCTTTCATGCTAATTCCTGTCCAGGCAGACACAGCTCCTGATGCCATTAATATTCCTCAATCAACATGGATTATTTATTTGAGTCTTTCCAGAGCCTACAAGGACAGAGGTCAGAGCCAAGGAGCACAACAGACATGAAGGCAGGTTTGATTCCTGGAGCCTGGTTTCATTCTTGGGAGCTTTCACCAAGGTTTCCTTTTCTGGCCTGGTGCGAATATTCCGTGGCAGCATCGTAGTGCTGGCAGTGCCCAAATACCCTGACACCTCCCCATCCCACCCTGGCCTTCCCCAGAGTTATCCCAACTCACAGATCCCCTCAATACACCCCTCAAACAGGGTTTTCCCAGCAGCTCCTGCCTGTCAGAGCCCTATCAAAGGTTTGGGTATTTTGATATTTGGTATTTTTAGATCCATTTATTGCAGCAGATGAACCCCTCAGCCTTCTTTGCTGATCATCTCCCCTCACCTGTCCATTCTTCAGACACCTGAGGATGAGAGATGGGAACAAAGCCAAGTGTGGATGCACAAGGAGGCACTGTGGATGCACCGCGGGGCTGCACAGCCCCATGGGTTTTGTTGGCAATCATACCCTGCCTACCTGGGAAGCAGTGAGGAGGAGAATCCTGGATTAAAGAGATGTAAATGAACTGAGGATGTAGGAGAAGGGACTGAGAGGTACCTCAGAGTTTTCTCAGAACCCACCTGCTGGCTTCTCTAATCATGACTTAAAGACAGCACCCAATTCCTAACCAGCAGTGTGAGGAACAAAGCCTTTTTGATGGGGATTCTGTTTTCCAGGGAGAACCATTTAATAAGTTTCACTCAGGAAGTCTCTGTTCCCAATAAAGACTTAACAAAGTTAATTAGACTAAACAGTAATTATCGTGTCTCTTCATTGTTCAATTATCTTGCTGAACTAGTGTTTCCTGATTAATTTTCTGATTAAAATGTATTAAATTGAAAAGCACTTGCAAACATGAGATGACAGGCTCTCTCCCATGCAGCAGGATTTCTGGAGGTCAGGGAGGCAGGGATAGTTGGCACCCACCCCCAAAACGGGCTGGCTCCACACCCTGCACGGCCAGGAGCCCAACTCAGAGCCTTCACCGATGTGCTCTCCAGCTTGAGATCCACCAACACGTCCCTGGTGTGTTCCTCCTCTGCATAGCTCCTGGGGGTCTCTTCCAGCCCCTCCTGTTCCCTGCACTGGCACAGAGAAGCTGTGGCTGCCCCACCCCTGGCAGTGTCCAAGGCCAGCTTGGACGGGGCTTGGAGCAACCTGGGATAGTGGGAGATGTCCCTGCCCATGGCAGGGGGTGGCACTGGATGGGCTTTAAGGTCTCTTCCAACCCAGTCCACTCTGGGATTCTCTGATTCCTACTTCTCCACAATTTTACCTTTCTCGGAGGTTTTTCATGCACAAGCACAGTGCACTACAAGTCCCTGTGCTTGGAGCAGCCCTGCAGCACAGGAGGGAGGTCCTGGAGCCAGGTAACCCTGTTTCCAAGCCCAGTTCCTCCCTCCCACTGGATCCTGGAGTCTGGGCTCTCTAAGCTCCCATCTGGCTGTGCCTTCCATCTGCCAAACACCACGGAGGCACCCTCTGCTCCCTCACCTCCCACCCACGACAGCAGCCAGTGCAGAGGAGGAATTCCCACAGCTGAACTCACACATGGAATCTCTCCAGCCCAGCAAACATCTTTGGGTGTGGTACTGCATCTCCTGCTGCTTTCAGCATCGTTCTGCACTTCTCCCAGGAGCTCAGCTCCCTTCTGATTGTGTTTAACACCCCAGCTTGCCTAAGGTGGCCTGACCACAGCCACCCTCTGCATCCCTCAGTCAGATTCTTCTGGTGGGATCAACAGACCTCCATGGATGACCTCATGGATCATTCCAACCTGCAGCATTTTGGTATCAAAGAGCAGAGACACCCCTGGCACTCCTGAGCCACCACAGCCTCGCTTTCCAAGGCCCTGCTTTAGTATTCACCCGTGGCAATCCAGCAGTCACCGGCATTTTGAGCAGCCCTTCACACCATTTGCATATCTTTTATAAGACAAATCAGAAAAGGGGATTAATTTTCCTTCACTTTAATATCACCTGTGGCTGGGAGGAAACAAACAAATTCATCGCCTCCTTCCCCAAATCCTTGCGATTAGGTTATTAGAGCCCCAGACTTATTATAAATTGATGAAAGGACACAGCTGAGCCCAAATCCCACAGCGGGCTCTCTTTGTCTTCCACAAGGCTGGCAATTCTTGATTAACTCCCATCCAGCACGAGGCAGGAGGGATGAGCAGCATCCCAGACATTCCGCGGTGACGAGCGCCGGCGTGGCTCCGCTCTGAGTGGAGCGCTCAGCTCCACACACGGCTGTGCAGGGAATCTGGGCTCCCAGCAGACAGCCCGGGAGCTACAAAGGAATTTTCTTCCCTTTCTGCTCACCCTCTTGGAAATTCAACACCAGCCTTGCTGCTGCTGCTGCTGGGACCAACCGAGGCTGGGGGGCTCTGAAAGGCAGAGAGCTGTCTGTCCCTTTTGGATATCCGTCCTCACTCCTAAAAGGACTATTCCATAGTTTCAGCTTTGAGGGAGTTATTCCATGTTCTCATACACTCCAGATATGTGAATGTGGAATGGCAGCAGCAGCGTTTCAGGTTTTTCTTGCTCAGTGCCTTGTTTTGCCCTGTTTTAAGTCACACTGATAAAAGCAGAAGAGGTTCTGATAAGGAGTTAACTTTGTTTGTGATGTACGAAGTCTCCAAAGGGAGCTGCAGCTCTGCTAAGAATAAGTCTCTGTCTATGAGCTGAGAGCTCACACCTCCAGATAAGATAGAGAGAGAACCAGCATTTACAGCAGCTCTATCAAACACACTTAGGCTGAAACTGTTGTTACAAACATCTACCACTGGTTTAGACTCATTCCAGAGGCCAAGCCAAAAAAACTGAAGTCTAATAACCCAAGCAGTTTTCATTTTCTTTTTTTAATAATCATATAATCATAAGTAGTGAATCCAAGGGCTTCCTGGCTCCTGAGCTATCATTTGGCAAACAGCTCCAATTATAAACCCCAAACCTAATGACTGCGCTTTCCCCGTGTCCCTCTGTGCTCACAGGAACATTTCTCCTGCACCAGGCTGAAAGGAGATGTCCATGGGGAATTCGCTGTGAAATGCTGGATTTCAAAAGCCTGCGGCAAGTTGATTCATGTCTATTTAATTTTTCCAGGCAGTTTCACTGGAATGCTGTATATAAATCAAATACAAGGCCAGCAGCAGAGACGGACCAAGCTGTGGAAGGACTGTATGATTTTAATTAAACTACACACACAAATCAGGCAGGAGTGAAGGTGGAAGAGGAGAGAGAGAGAGAATTCTATCACTGGGGATAAGCCAATATTTTTGAGCAGGAAAACAAATAACCATTTACTGTGAAAAGTCTGATTTCAAAAGCAGCGTTTTGTCATTGTGCTGATTTTCATAATCAATTTAAATCTGGAAGAAACCAGGCTTGAGCACAGCAAACAAAGAGCCTGAACGGAAGTTAATTAGACTGTATCAGCTCAGCCTTCTCATCCTTTACTTACTGTCAAGCTTTATGGGCTCCAGCAGGCACTTCACTGCCAATCCTGCTTTGGAGACAGCAGAGCCAGCTCTGCTGGGGCTACAAGGCCATCATCTCCTGCAGTGTCCTGTGCAAAATCCCAGAATCGCAGACTGGGTCAGGCTGGATGGACCACAGAGGCTCATCTAGTGCCACCTCCCTGCTCCAGCAGGGCCATCCCAGAGCACAGGGCACAGGACTGAGTCCAGAGGGCTCTGGAATATCCCAGTGAGGAGACTCCAGCCCCTCTCTGGGCTCTGTTCAGGGCTGGGCACTGCCCAGGGCAGAAGTTCTGCCTCCTGTCCAGGTGGAGCTCCCTGGGCTCAGGCCCTGCCCGTGGCTCTGGTGCCACTGCTGGGCCCCTGGAGCAGAGCCTGGGCCCTGCTCTGACCCTCCCTGCACCCAGGGACACCCAGGGACACCCAGGGACTGAGGGCCCCTCTCAGCTGGGGCTCCTCTCGAGGCTGAACAGCCCCAGCTCCCTCAGCCTTCCCTGGGCAGGGAGATGCTCCAGGCCTCTCATCTTTCACCCTTTGCTGGACCCGCACCAGGAGCTCCAGGTCTCTCCTGTCCTGAGGAACCCAGAGCTGGAAAACTGAAGATTCCTCATCAGAGAACTGATCCACCCATGGCCACCTCTGCATTTGTGGGGTGTCACACCAAAATTGGTGTCAGCCAGGCTGGCAAATGGGAAAATAGCAGGGAAGCCATAGAGTGGCCCTTACAGGGCAGGACTTCTGGCAAAAAGCCTCAGGACTACTTCTGTTCTTTGAGATCATGGGACTTGCACCTGAAGATTCAGTAGTCCCACAACGATTCCCATACAGGAGGAGGAGGATTCAGTATCCAGAGAGCTCTGGAAGATGCAGGAATGCGGCTCCACCATAAAGTCCTCATTAAGAAGCCTCTAAAGAGTCTGCACTGAGTTTCCCCTCTCCCTACATCCTGCAAAGCAGAAAAACAACAGTGCTTAATAACCAATAGGCAGTGCAAGGATAAACACATGGGATAGCAGGTCCCATGATAATGGAGCCTATGAATTCCTGGGATAGATTGGCATCTCCTTCCCTATCTGCAGACCAGGGAAACACCCAAGGAACTCTCCAATCCCCATCCAACAGCGGGATTGCGCTTGTCCTGTGTCCCTGCTAAGCCAGTTTACAGCAATTTCTGCCTGAAGGATTGCAGCAGCCGCTGCCGGCAGGGCCGAAACGTGCCAGGCCCTGCAGGAAAACCTCTGTCCCACGCTCTGTGTCCTCACCAGACAAGACACAACAAGTGTGAAGTGACAGCGAGCGCTGTGTCACGGCCAGAGCTCGCTCCCAAGGCTCCTCCCGTGACTCACCTGTGCCAGGGACATCGGATCCTGACCTGCCCAGCGCAGGAGCCGCAGCCCTTCCATCCTCTCCAAGCCATCCCTGAAGCAGCAGGGACCCATTAGCTCCGATTAAAGCCACAATATCGCAAATCCCGCGAGGGTCCGTGGCATTGAAGCCGGAGTGAATTTTGCAGGGTTTTTCTCCTCCCTTTCCCCACCTCAATCACTCTCAACTACGGGGCATGAATAATACAACGATGTGTTGCCTGGTGATTGCTGTTGTGTTTTCCTTTACTAACAAAGCCAGGGAAGGCAGCAGGCCCGAAACTGCCTGGAGGAATTGGTTGTTTAAAGACGGCTACCAAGGGGCTGAGGTGCTGCAGATGCAAGGTGATCCAGAGGCTGATGGCAGCCTGTCCTCGGGATGAGTTTTTGGGAGCCCACCAGCTCTATCCCATGGCAGAACTCTCCTCCCAGCCCCAGGGCACAGCTCCCGAAGTACTGCGGCACTGGAAGGGAGCAGAGGGCTTGGCTGAACCCAGTGTGTGGAACTAACACTGCTGTGCCAGGTGCTGCACCAGCTTTTACAGCAAAAACAAACAGGGCTGTAAAAAAGGAAGAGGCTCTCAATAAAAAACAGGATATTTGGAGCTGAAGGGTTGTTTTCCTACTCCAAGTGAAACTCCCAGAAGGCTTCGAGTTGGTGATATGGACTGGAATTGTGAAGCTCTGTTAGGGGAGGGTTAGGCTGGATTTAGGGAAAGGTTCTTTCCCCAGAGGCTGCTGGGCACTGCCCAGGCTCCCCAGGGAATGGGCACGGCCCGAGGCTGCCAGAGCTCCAGGAGCGTTTGGACAGCGCTGCCAGGCACAGGGTGGGGTTTTTGGGGTGTCTGTGCAGGGCCAGGAGCTGCACTGGATGATCCCTGTGGGTCCCTCCAGCTCAGGACATTCCGTGATTCTGTGATTATCTTCCAGGACAGGGTTGCTCCTGTAAGAGAGAAAAGCTCATCCAGCTTTTTTTTCCTGCAGGTTGGCATTTTTAAAAGAACACTGGACAAGTTCCCACCCACTCTCTGAAAGCCCCTTGGAGTCCTGTCCCGTGGACACACAGAGGCCCAGAAAATGCAAGTTCAATTCAGAGCCCAGGGCAGGGGTGTTTCTGGAGCAAATTCTCCCTTGGGGTGAGTGCTGTGCTGCCTGAAAGCAGCAGCTCCAGCCCAGCTGCTCCAGCCCTGCAGCTGAGGTGATCAGCAAGAAAATGGGCCTGGGCTCCATCCCTGGTGCTTCCTGAAGCGAGTCCAGCTGTGACCTGGACATGGTCTCGGTTTGTGCCCTGCCTTGGAGCTGTGCCCTGACACCGGGGCCTGATTGCCTGCTCAGGCTGCAAGCTGCACTTTGGGGGGCTGCTCCTGCACAGAGCAATCCCAGCTGCAGCCTTCAGATAATGCAGCACTACAGAGAAACATCAGCACTAAATGGTCCCAGAAGGTGTTTACTCCTCCGGGCCAATGGTGCTGCTCTGTACGAGCATGTTGGGCTTAAATGGAGACACTGGGACACCTCTGCTGTGCTGTGGGGAGGGAAAACCACGAGCTGCAATCGGGTCCAGCCTGATCCCAAGCAGAGGAATCATTAAGAACTGGAATATTTCAATAAACCCCAAAACCTCAAGGAATAAATGTTCCCGGTGTATTTAACGACGCAGCAGCCTCCGGTGAGTGTAAAGAGCAAGGCAATTAATAAGGTATATTTAGCACGCCAGGCTGAGGTGTGCAGCTCCCACAGCAGCTGAAACACAGTGATTTAAATCACATTTATCATAAAGATCAGCCTGGCTGAGCTGGGGCTGCTGCTCCTCTCACCTGGGAGCGCCTGCTCACTGCCTCGTCCGTCCCGCTGGGACCCCCAGGTCAGGGCTCTGCTGGTGGCTGCAGCACAGCCAGGAGGCTTTGGGTGCTGTTGGACACCCCAGGCGCCCTGGGAGACCCCACTGAGACCTCATGGGCTGTGCAGGAAACATGGAATGAGCAGCTGGTGCTTTTCCCCCACTGCTCAGTCCCCACCCAGGTTCAAACCAAGGGAAGTGATGCCTTTTCCTGGTCTTAAAATCAAGAGTCAAACACGGTTAGAAGGGGAAAAGGGATTTTACCTTGGGATTTATTTTAAGGATCCTCAGGTGCACACGTCCAGGTCATATGCACTGAAATGCACCCTGCAATGCACCCCCAAAAGATCAGGTATCATTATAGGTTTTTCTAATTAGCAGATCTATCAAAGATTCCCCAAGGAGAGGCTCCAGTGAGCCCCCCTCCCCAAGGAGCCTTCCCCTGGATGGTTCTATCTGAGTTTACAGAATGTGTTCTGGAGAGGACCTTGGGCTCTGGGACACACTGATCCCCAGCTACGAAGCTTCTAAAATGTTGAGTCTCTTAGCTTGACAAACAAGTCCAAGAATGTAGGCAAAAGCACTAGGAATATAGGAGTTGTAAAAAGGTATAACAGGGGTATAAAAGAAAAGGCAAAAAACTCTTCATGGCATCAGAAGGAGAGGCCTTTTCCAAAATAAACAGGGAAAAAGAAGTAGAAATTAAGTTCTCCAAGGTGTAGGATGCCATGGGTGCAAAAGTTTTCATGGTCTCATGAACCAACTTGCTACATTTGTGGAACAGAAGTCCTACCAAGAAAACAGACTCACAAAGCTGGTTATAATCCCAGTGTTCAAGGCCAGATACCTGAATAGACAATAAAAACCACAACACCTTTAAACAGCTGTGAAACCTGCCTAAATCCTTGTATCCCACACTAGCTGTGCCATGACATCCCAGAAAACATCGGCCACCCTGTCCAGCAGAATGCAAAATCCTGTCTCCCAGCAGAATGTGACTTTTCCAAGGGTGAATAGATTTAAATGGTGTTGAATGTTTGTGCAGAGAACAAGGACAGCCGGAGTTTCTGACCATAACAATACATGCTTGGGATGGCATGGAAAACTTCAGATGTCAGTGTTGAAAAGAAGTTCTGGTTACAAAGGGAGAAAGCAAGGCCTCCTTGAGTGAGTTACCCCCCTGCCCTGGGCTGGGGTCAGTGGGAACACTTAGATGAGCATCTTTTTCCCCGGAAAATCCCACTTTTTCCCTTGCAAGTAATGATGCCAATTGTCCCACAAAGACAGAAACACCCCTGCTCCGAGTCAGGCAGAAACAAACACCACAACCCTGGCATTCCCAGTGCCACCTACCAGGGAGGGGACACAGCAACCCCCACCCCAACAACCTGAGCCCAAACCCCTTCCAGAGCCGATTATAACACAGTTATTTTTTTAACTTTTGGTAATTAAATATCCTCAGTTTTGATGAGAGCCACTCAAAAGCGCAGCAGTCGGGACTGCAGCTGGCTTTGAACAGATGAAATGTTTTCCCTGCCTTTGAACACACTCGCTGCCTGTTCCCAGCCTGTGGCCACCCAGTTTGCCCCGAGGTGCCTGGCACTCGAGCCTCCAGGATAAAAGGACCTGGTTGGAAGTGGAATTAGTATCCTGCATGGAAGGCTCTACTGCAGACAGAATCAAAGGAGGAAACAAAGACCTGAGCTAAGCAAAATCCCCACGCAGATAATTAGTTAAACTTCCAAGTCTTGACATTAAGCTTTTGGAAGCAAAACATTTGGGAGTCACGTAGAGAGCGTGACTTTGCAGCCAAGAAAAGATCTGGGGGACGTGTCTTGCGTGGGGTTGTTTTATTGTGATTTGAGAAGCGTCTGCAGGACCTTGGGTGTAACTGAGGGGTGACCTGTCCTTGAGGCAGCCCCAAAAGGAAAGCAAAGGAGGAAGACCTGCTCTTGGTGGAGAAGGTGGAAATCCCCCAGTCCTGTTTTTCCTGCTGCCACTTGCACATCCCAGCCCCTGCAGCAGGATTTGGTGAGCCTGGCACCCACTGGCACACTCCAAAACACCGTCCCCAGCCACCCAGAGGGAGCCGTGGTCCCACCAGGGAGCCTCTTTCCAAGAAACTTCTGGGAACAAACATTTAATGCTCTCAGGATTCAGGAGAAGTTGACAAGAGAGCTGCAGACCCAGCCAAGCCCATGCTGGGCTGTCACCACTGGCCAACACTCACAAACGCTTCCCCTCCCCCCGGAAATATTTTCCCCAGCTCTCCCCTGCACTAACAAACACTCGTTTTCCTCACGATAAAATCAGTCCCGCAGCCCAGGCTGTGGCAGCTCCGAGCTGACCTCAGCGCTCTGCTCCCCAGCATCTGACAAAACTGTGAGAGCTCCTCAGATTCTGTAATAAAACATCTGTTTCCTCTGGAGCAGCTGCCACCTGGACAATGCAGCCGGAGCCAGAGCTTTCCTGAGCGGAGCGTTACCTGCCTGTGGAGAATGCAGCCTCTCCAGCAGTGGCCACAAGGACACTTGGCACTTCCACAGCTCCCGGAGTGATTGCCAAACACCACAGCGGCCCCAGAGTGGGAGGAGGTGATTTTTGGAGGGAGGCAGGCTGCGGTGTGGGGATGGTTTCCCCTGGCAAGGTCAGGGAAGAGCCTGAGAACAGCCCAGCCTCCCTCTGCCGCTGTGGAAAGGGGCAGATGTGCTGCTGGCACACCGCGGTGCCACCCCTGCGGTGGGTGATGGTGATGGTGGCACCTCACCAGAGGGATTCATCCCGCTGCACCCCTTCATTCTGCTGCTCCTCACGCCCTTGGAGCCAGGACTCTGGCAGGATTCATCCCCATCCCAGGTGCCTGTTGCTGCCCACGGGCATCTCGCTGAGGAGTTTAGTCAGGATGCATCCCCATGAGCCAGCCAGACACTGACTCAGGGCTGAGTCACTCCAGGGAGGGTTTGTTCCCTGACTTTCAGTCCCCACTGATCCTGCTGCTGATGAGGAGCTGGGATGAGCCCTCACGGACACTCCCAGCCCAGCTGAGTGTCACATCTTCCACCTGAGAGAATTCACTCTGCCATGGATAACATTTACAAGGGCGTGTGGTGACAGGACAAGAGGGAATGGCTTCACACTGAGAGGAGTGGTTGAGATGAGACACCAGGAAAAAATTCTTCCCTGTGAGGCTGTGGCTGCTCCTGGATCCCTGGCAGTGTCCAAGGCCAGGTTGGACAGGGCTTGGAGCAGCCTGGGATAGTGGAAGTTGTGCCTGCCCATCATGGCAGGGTTGGAATGGGATCATCTCTAAGGTCCCTCCCAACCCAAACCATTCCATGATTCTCTGGCTCTGTGATAACTGATCAGCAGCAATGAGAGGAGAGAGACCATTTGGATTATAGGAAATAAAGCTTTAGAAAGGGGTAAGATAAGAAAAAAAGGGAAAAAATTGAAAAGATATCGACTATTCTGAAGCAAACAAAAGCCACTATAGATTAAACAAACAATGCAGCCCAAACTTCTCCTTCCAGTGCTCTGACAGATAAACAGCAGCTTCCAATAATTAATTGTGTCCTGGCACAGCTGAATGAGCCACCATATGGGAGTGGTGACAAAACAACCTCTGTTTTTGGTGGCAAATTGTGCAAATCGTCGACTCAGTCTGAAGCTGAGAACTGACACACCTCACTCCTCCTGCTCTCATAACAGAGCAGACAAATCTGTGAGGGACACGGTTCTTTGGGGGCACTGAAAATCACTCTGTGCAGAATTTGGGGTTTGATGAAGATGAGAATTCACACACTGAGAGGATGCTGCTGGGGGAAGCCATGGTCACCTCCCTTGTCCTGACAGGGGCTGCAGCAATGGCTTTGTCACTCTCATGGCCAAGGAGGAGGTGGCAGCATGGCCACAGAGGAAGAGACTTGAAGGAGCACTGCAAAGGATCCTTGGGAATGGACTTTGCAGGGCTGGCGGCAGAGCAGGAGCTGCAGGAAGGAGAGGGAACGTCAGCCCAGCTCAATCCTTGCACTGACTTTCTGATTCTCCACAAGCACTGAGTTTATTCATTTTATTTTCTCTAGAGGTATCCATTAATTATTGCACTTGAAATGGCTGAAGAAAAATGATACAGCAAAGCCAAGGAAGCATCTTGGAGAGGGTCCAGCCTGGCAGAGCTGAGATGCAAATGTGGAGCGACTCTTGCGGGGTTGGGTCAGACATAAATCCACAATATCTCAATTAAAGCTGCTCCCAGTTCACACCACAGACAGGGAGCTGTGCTCCAGTTCTGGGACTGATCCTGAATTTTACCCTGAGTAAAAGACAGGCCCTTGGAGAACAAAGTCCTCTGAATTCCTGGCACTCTGTCCCTCCGCTTCACGCTCACAGCTCTCCCCTCCTCTGCATTTTCATTTCAAATGAGACAAAGCACCACTGTCAATTTGGCAGCCAATGATGCCCTTAAAGCCACCTGCCCCTGGCTCCATCCCTCAGCCTCAGCCCCAGGCAGGACCACACACACCTGGAGCTGCAGTTATGGGATGATAGTGAGGGAAATGCTGGAGTGGGAGTGCTCATCCTGCCCCCAGAGCCTCCTTGGCTAAAGGTCCCTTGGGAGCAGAAGGAGGCTCTCACTGACCCCCAGCGATGCCATCCCCACTCTGAGGGCAGTGTAGGCCAGGTTTAATGGGCCCAGGCTGTGCAGGTGATTCACCGGTGCAGTCTCTCCCTCCATAATGAATTCCTTCTAACTCCCAGCCTCTTCCCTCTAGGAATCCCCCAAACACCTTTAATTTAGAAGTGCCATAATCTACTCGCCTTCTGCTGCCTCTTAAAGTTGATTTCCTCCTCAGTGCTCTGCAGCCATGACATTTTCACTGCACTGCCTGTTCCTTTTCCTTGGGTCACTTTGGGATGAGGAGCCACAGGCCTCTGTCTCTGCTCTGGTCCTCCTTCCTATCAAGGTCCTGACATGGATTGCTTTTGAATTTCCTGCCTTTTTTCCCCAACTCAAAGACACAGAAACTGCTGCCAGGGACTGGCACATTCCCATCTATCCCAAGCATCGTTGGAGTTTATGGGCTCACTGTACAGGAAGAAATTAGGTAATAATAAAAAATACACACCAAAAATACTCAGCTGTAACAAAAATTGATCCTGCCCTATGGGATATTTTAGTGCCTCATTATGGCACCCAGACCTCACAGAATGGCTTCAGTGACAGCAGAGGGTTTTTAAACAAACCAGTGGAGACTTGCTGGCTCCAGGCCCATAAATCCTGGTTCCCCCACTGACTTCCACCCCAGTTCCCACACCGTGCTCAGCAGCCCTTCCTTCTGCAAAGGTGTTTCCCATCCCACAGGAACTTCCAAGATCAGGGAAACAAAATGTTTTCTTTGGTCCTTCTTTTGAAAGGGTCAGGGAGAGGATGACAGAAGACAGAGCTGTGAATCCAGAGCCACTGGGAATGTCTAAACATGATTTAGGAACAGAAGTGGATGGGTTCAGGTCGTGGAGGAGGGACTACGCTGAATTTTTGCCCTTGTATTTGTTGGTCTTTCCATGCTGATCAGTCACTGCCAGTGAAATCACGGCTCTTTTGGCACAGTCCCCTTGTCCTTCCTCACATCTTTAACGACAATGCCAGCACAGGACTCCTGGAAAACACAACCTCTGGCTCTCAGAGCACTCCAGACCTCCGGCTCTCCATCCCAGCCCAGGCCTCTTGTTCTGCTCAGATAATCCGAGGTGCCTACTCCAGCTCTACACCTAATGTGGCATGTGTCTCCAGGAGATTATTTGAAGTGGTTATTTTTATTCCTGGAACCTTCAAAGGCAGAGTTATTAAGTGTATTTAAAAGGAAGAACGGGTCCAGATAAAGCAGGGATGTAATTAGTTACAAGCTACTGTACTTCGATGACAAAGCAGCATTTCTGTGGAGCGGCAGCTCGGTGGGGTGTGCTAATTACTGATAGCAGTCACAGCCAGGGGAAGCCTGACACTCCTCTGATAAAGCAGAGCTGTCCACAACGCCACAGGCTGGGTTTAACTCGCGGGGTTTGAGCCAAAGCCTGGATCCTGTAAAATTCACTGAGTGTTGGAAAGGGCAGAGGGGAATAAAGCCCAAACTTTCAGTGTAGTGGGAGGCCAGGTTACAGCCCAGGATCCTTGAAGAGAGACACCAAGATGATCAGGGCAATGGAGCAGTTCTCCCATGAGGAAAGGCTGGGAGAATTGGGATTGTTCAGCCTGGAGAAAAGAAGGCTCCAGGGTGATCTAATTGTGACTTCCAGGACTTGAAGGAGCCAACAAGAAATGCGGAGACAATTTACAAGAGCCTGGAGTGACAGGACACAGGGAATGGCTTCCCGCTGCCAGAGGGCAGGGCTGGATGAGGTGTTGGGAAGGAATCCTTCCCTGTGAGGGTGGGAGGCCCTGGCACAGGGTGCCCAGAGAAGCTGTGGCTGCCCCTGGATCCCTGGCAGTGTCCCAGGCCAGGTTGGACGGGGCTTGGAGCACGCTGGGACAGTGGAAGGTGTCCCTGCCTGTGGCAGAGGGTGGCACTGGATGAGCTTTAAAGTCCCTTTCAACCCATGATTCCCAAAGAATCCGCTCTCTTTCCTGATGCAGCTTCTCCTTGGCCCGGAGCATTCCCCCAGCTGAGCCCTGCAGGGGCTGGAGGGTCCCGCATCAGGTTTGACTCAGCCTCGCTGATGTCAGGGGAAGGCTTTCAGAGACTTGGGTTTGGCTCTGTCCCTAAATCAAACCACGAGATCGATGAGGAATTGAAGACAAGTGGGAAAGGAAAGGGCTGGATCTGTGCAGAGAGAGAGGAGATGGTGGCAGGAGGCACAGGAGGTTTTGGAGGCGGGGGAGGATGCAGAAACGAGTAATTAGGGTCAGCTTTTAAAATGGCTTGATGCAGGGGTGCTGGCCAGCTCGGGGACGCTGAGGTGGCTAGAGGGGGAGACGTGAGCTGAGAGCCACAAAACCAGAGGCAGCAACACCCTGAGGGGGCTCAGCTCTGCTCCTCGACCTTCTGGGAGCACTGCGAGGCAAAACAAGTGTGAGTGTCTGTCCCCATGGGACTGCCAGCCTGCTGCTGGCACAGGGAGCTCACAGCAGCCCCAGGAGAGCCACCAGCATGAGCCAGAGCCCCCAAACCCAGCTGTGAGCTCACCTGGAGAGGGGAGAGAAGAGCAGAACCTCCCCAAGGCCTTTCCCTTGCAGAGACACCCTGCAAACATCACAAGTGGAACAGCCACTGCTCACCTGGCAGCCAGGTGTGTGTTAGGGGGAGGACAGCTGTGCCAGGGGTTTTGATGAACCAAGGAATAAAAATCCCCCAAACTCCACTAAACCAAAATATCAGAGCAGCCCTGTCAGGATTGATGGGATCACAGCTCCCAGCAGGGCGTCTCTGCTCCCCAGGTTAACGACCCTGGAGTGATAAAACGAAATTATCTCTCTATTCTGATGCTGGGGTGACTTTTTCTACTTATCAAAGTGATGGGCTTTCATTGCAGTTTTGATAGGTTGGAGTTGTTTGGCCTCTCTGGGAAGACCTGAGGGTCTAAGGGCTGTCTTATAACTCAGTTTCACATTTTCAGAGTTCACCTTCTTCCTTCTAGGAGCTGCCTTCTCTTAAATCCAGCTCCCAACACCAGCAGGTGATGGCTGAACAGCCACTCTGCAAACACTGAGGTGCAAACCTTTCATCCAAGAGACATTTAAAGCCAAAAGCCTGAGCTGGAAGAACACAGGACAGATCTGTGGTTCCCAGTGCCACTGCACTCACTCCTAAGCAAGGAACTGTCTCACCAAAGGGCAGATGAGCCATGGAAATGCAATATCCACAGGCAGACAGGAAAATCCATTCCCAGGACAGCTCTCTTATCATCACATCCACCTCAAAGTGCAGATTTTTCACCCAAAAGTCAGGTGACACTGTCCACACACAGTGTACCTGAGGAGCAGAGCACGGGAGTGGAGCTTTAGGACCATTAGGACTGAAATGGGAACTTTCACAGCACCAGAACATGGAATTTCCCCTGAGCACTTGCGTGGACCAAAGCCTGACGTTTGTGTTGCTTCCTCCACCATTCACACATTTCCAGGAAGGTGAATTGTCCATAATGTCTTTCCCAGTTCCTCAAATGCCATTATCTCCTTGCAGACTCTGTTCCTAAAGGATTTGTATTGTTTCTCCCACTGACCTGAAGAGGTGACAACAAACCCCTTGACACCGGGGCCCCTCAGCCACAGACAGGGCAGGATCTGGAAATTTCTCTTGCCACACCAGTGACACGGTTCCAGATTTCCCAGTGCAGGGAAGACAAGGAAAACGGGAACCATTTCCATATTTATTGACAAATTCGATTTACAGTGTGGTTCCCACTTTGGAGAGAATATAAATTTCCTGTCTCTGTGTATCAGTCTTTAGCAGTCACTGGTGATGATGATTTCTGTGCCTGCAGACACTTTTACACCGGCTAGAGCACATTTATCTGTAACACTTCTGAAAGAAAACGCCATTAAAATCCCCTCTTTAGGAGCGAGCTGTAAATTAGCTGTTACTGAGCAGACACGGGGTAAAAGCAAACCTTGTGTGTGTTTATGGCTCTGTGTCGGTGTTGCTGGGCCAGCTGAGCCCCCCCCCCCCCCCCGTTTTCACCTGGAGCCTGACAAGTGTTTGACTCACTCGCCCTCCTCGTGCTGAAGTGGGTGAGAAAAAACCAGAGAAGGTTCTGGCAGGTTTTATCTGACAATTTTAGAGCACTTGACAAATAACAATTAATTCCAAGGCTCTGCAAGTCAAAGTGCTCGTGAGCAACCTTGTGAGCACAGCCCTGCCGGGTGTAAGTTACACCAGCACAGCTACAGAGAGCAGGTTTGGGGTTGGGGGACAGGGACAAGGGGATGCCAGAGAAATTCTGTTTCTGGCTTCCTTCTGCTGGGAAATTGTTCCCTGGGAGGGTGGGGAGGGGCTGGAATGGATTTCCCAGAGAAGCTGTGGCTGCTCCATCCCTGGGAGTGTCCAAGGCCAGGTTGGACAGGGCTGGGAGCAGCCTGGGACAGTGGAAGTTGTCCCTGCCCATGGATAGTCTGGATAAGCCTTGAGGTCCTTCCAACCCAAGCCATTCCATGATTCTATGAAAATTCAGGACTCTCAGCTTCACAATGTGATGCTTTTTTTTGGAAAGCATTTCTTCCCCACCTACTTTTGCACTCCAGCAGTAAAAAAGTTCCTTCACCTTTGTGTGTACAAAGAGAAGGTGGGAACAGAACCCCTCAAGGCCAAAAAAGAAAGGAAATGAAATTAAAACAAAGAATCCCTTCTGCTCATTTTAACATTTTAACTCCCTGTTGTGTGCTCACTTCATGATGGCAGGACTGCTCTGCTATGTGTTCGTTTTCTTAATAGTTGGATCGTGATGCCAACAAGGACACAGAATAAATGAGGTTTGTTTTTTCTTAATATCATAGATGGGTCTTCAGCTGTAGAAACTGGCACTGCTCCTCCAGAGTTGTCAGAGCCAAATTATGCTTACTCAGGGGCTGGCCTTGGGACAAAAATACCTTTTCAATTTCCATCTTACTTCAGGAAGAGCCTTAAAAATGCCCCTTTCTGCCCACACGCTGCAGTCCCAGCAGAGCATTTACAGCTTTGCTGGCGGCTCTGGCCAGTGGCCATCACACACTGCTAACAAATGAGGGTAGTTCTTCATGTTGCAACCAGATCTGGAGAATTTGGGGGTATCCAGGGCAAAGCCAGGCCAGGCTGCTGTCCCAAAGCACAGCCCCCTGCACCCTGTGTGACAGAGGGGCTGTGCAGAGCCACAGCTGTGCTCATTTCCACTCTGAGGGGGCTGGAGGGACCTCCCCACTTCTCAAACTTCCTTTAACTGAAAGATGCATCCTATATTTGTTTAGCACAAAACCAATTATCAGCCAGCCCTGGAACCCGCTATTTGTTGTGCATCAGTGCTCATTTAGTTGTCTCTTTGCTGACTGACCATGCAGCAAGTGGGAGAGGGGAAAACCTAAACCTACCAGGAGATTAATGACAGGCTGCAGCAGAACAGATGTGTGGGAATAGCAAATGAGGCCACTCCAAGCTTCCTAGAAAAGCAATGACAAGAGGCTTTGCTGCAGCAGAAAAGACCCGCGGAGACAGAGAGGCTGAGGCTTGCAGGTGTGAGACCCCCATCTCCACTGGGTGGGCACTGCTGTGCTCAGAGACAGCAAAACTGAACAAGAGATCAGCTCCAGACTGGTGAAATCACAGGATCGTGGAATGGTTTGGGTTGGAAGGGACCAAAGCTTGGCTTTGTTGCTCCAAGCCCTGTCCAAACTTCCGTGGAGCTCCCTGGGCTCAGGCCCTGCCCGTGGCTCTGGTGCCACTGCTGGGCCCCTGGAGCAGAGCCTGGGCCCTGCTCTGACCCTCCCTGCACCCAGGGACACCCAGGGACACCCAGGGACACCCAGGGACACCCAGGGACTGAGGGCCCCTCTCAGCATCTCCTCAGCCCCAGCTCCCTCAGCCCTCCCTGGGCAGGGAGATGCTCCAGGCCCTTCCTCATCTCCACAGCCTCCTCTGGCCCCACCCCAGGAGCTCCAGGTCCCCTTGTCCTGAGGAGTTTCATCCTTAAATACGCCCTGAGGATTCATTTGCAGCCACAGTGATGGCAGCCCCACATGTCCCCAAGCCCCAGAACAGTCTGGCAGCCTGAGCAAGGCGCAGCACCAGGACAGATGTTTGAGCGTCTTTCTGCTTCCTCTGGGCTCAATTCACACTCTGAGGGAGTGGAGGGAGCAGGCTCACAGCTCCCTTCCCATGCTGGAAATGAAAAAAATCAGAGGCTTCTCAGTCTGGCAAGACAGCTCTGAGAGATGATGAGCTGTCAGCATGGAGAATGTCACCAGGTGCCAGGCTGCCGTCACCAAGCTGTGACACAGGGACAGGGGGATCTGCTCTGATCTGCCCTCGTAAATCCAGGGTGACTCTGCTGCACTCAGGGCAGGGCCATTTCAGCACAAATCCCCACAGATTCCCAGATCAATTCAATTTCTGCCCTTAAGGGAATAAGGAATGAGGAGAGTCCATGGGCTCTTCTGCTTTTCCTACAAACCAAACCAACCTCCTCAGCCCCAGGGGGCGAACACAAGGGGAAAGACAGCTCTGGCCATTGCTGCTTTGTCACCTCAGCCAGAAAAGAAAGAAAGAAATAGATAAATAAATAAATAAATAACCTAAAGTCTTCACTGAAAATCTAAAAAGAAAGCCTAAAGCCAGGCTGGCATTCCCTGAGGCCTCTGCTCACAGCCTGGGCCTGTGGAGTGTTGGGGATGCTGGTGGCTGGCACTGCTGGGGAAGATCCAAGAGCAGGGCTGGGGAGGGAGAGAAGCCAAGGAAAGGCAGAGCAGCAGCATCACACCTTCCTCACACCTTCCTCACACCTCCAGCACATGCCCATCAATCACACCTTCATCAATCACATCTCCAGCCAGAGCAGGGCGAGCACTGACCTGTGCTCAACAGGCAGGAACAGGCCTGGAGATGCCCAATTTTCCTCCTTTCCATCCTCCTCCCCATCAGCCACGGGCAGCCCTTGCTCCCGACGGATATTCCAGCCCGGGACATCCTCCAGGGATGGGCTCAGGCCGTACCTGCAGGCCCCAAGGTGGACATTCTCCAGCACCATCTGCTGGTTTTATTTCTATTCACAGGCGAGTGACACCGCAGCCCCTGGGAGAGGGAGGAACTCGTGTGCCACCTGCACCAGGACCATGCAGGTGTTTTCCTGTGAAAAACAACAGGTTTTGTTAAATGAGATGTTTTACGTGAGCAAATGTTGCTGCTTGTCCGTATTTTTCAGTGTGGGATACTCCCATGTGAGAAGAAAATGTAAGTTCTCGCTGTATTTTTACTTTGCTGCTTCTTGAGAATTATAAAATGAATTATTTTGGTCATCTGGAAAAGCAATAAAGGGAGAATTTGTGTTTTCTTTTTTTTTTGGCAGAAACTGTTTGCCAAATCTGACCCAAATTCCCAGACAGCTTTGCCTCCTCCACTCCGAAACTGCATTTCTGGTGAGTAAACTCTTTGTCACCCAAATTACCCAGGTCTGCTGCTGCCACTGAGCCACCCTCTCCAAGCAGAGTTCATCCTGCCCGCTCCTGCTGGGCAAAACAAAGGGTTTAATTTGAGATTAATTCTCTTGGAGCTGAGGAGGGGAGGGAGGGAACATTTTTGGGCTGTGCTGGTATCAGGAGGGCTGTCTGCAGCTCAGCCTGTGCATGGAATTCTCCTTCCCCGAGGATTACAGCTGTGGCTCAGCCAATGCATCACACAAATCCTGATTCTTTTCCCTCAGTCCTTCCCAGTGCGTGAAGCCAAACAAAAATCCAGAATGAAGGTGTGGAATTGGAAGAGAAAGTTCTGTTTACAGTTCAGTGCCTCTCCTGGATGCTGCCACAGGTGAACCCAGCCCAGCATCCCCATCCACACAGGGAGATTTATGGTTAGACTGGAGGTGAAACATTGCAACTCTCAGGATACTCCAGCACAGAAATAAATCAGCGAGGGACAGCCCAGAGGTTGAGGAGCAGGCAACAAACTCTGCCCACTTCTCTCTCGGGCAATGTAGCTGAGCCCTTCTCAAGCACGCCCTTATTTTATTCACCACTTCACCTCCACCAGGGGGACATCCCACATTTTCCAAACAGGAGAACTTTAAGTTCAGCTTAGACAAGTAACCATCCAAAAGGGCTTTATTGGGTTGTATGAACCAAAATTCCAATGCTGAACCTCCATCCCCACCACCCTTCCCTGAACCCGGGCAGAGGAACTGGAACAGCGACGCTTCACACGCTCTGATGGCAGCGAGCACGGGAGGCACTGAGGAGTAGAAAAGCAGGTCAAGAGGCAGGACTCTGGATAAATAAAGTCACTCTGTAGGAGGACTCTTCAAGAGGGACCCCAGAGTGCTGTCACTGCAGGGACCAGCTGCTCCATGCACAGTCTCCATCCCTCCCCCCCTTTGAGCCGGAGCAGGGAACGCTGCCCGAAGAGAAGCCTCGCCTTTAATCTGAGGCGAAACTGAGATCTTCACATGTCACAGGAGACTTCACACACAATAGGGATGA
The DNA here is from genome assembly GCF_020740725.1 of Corvus hawaiiensis. NCBI lineage: Eukaryota > Metazoa > Chordata > Aves > Passeriformes > Corvidae > Corvus > Corvus hawaiiensis. Next base: position 5,114,973 of record NC_063235.1, read on the forward strand.
ATAAAGGATAAGAAAAGAGTGGATGGACCTAAACAGATGGATTCTATATTGGCATTAAAAGTCAAACCTCATTTTTCATCCAGTCCTGCCCGTAAAGCACTTCCGACGGAATCCGCTCAACGCAGTCGTTCCTATTTTACCCTGTGTTAGTAAATCTTCCTTTGTGACAAGGCTGCAGATAGCAATCAGTAACCTCTCCGCTCCATTCTTCCTTCACAGGCCTTCTTTTGAGGTGGAATAAAGAAGAGCTCGCAGGAACAGGAGAAAAATGGGCTGATCTATTTTTCCATTAAAGCTGAGCTTGGCTTGGGGTTATCGTCAAAGCTGCTCCCCAGCAAAAAGCACATCTCACTTCTGCCCACTCGCAGCCCTGCTGCTGGTGAAACCCACCAAGCTGAGAAGTCAAAACAAGATCACCCCGTCCTAATATTGATCACCTTACAAGTCCTTCTTTTAAAGTCCTTAATTAAACCCAACACCCAACTTTGCCTGTTTTCCCCCTAGAAGGGGATCAATATTTTATCATGGATGCAACCAGCAGGAAAGAGCCCCCTGTGTGCTCCAGAGGGGCTCAGGAGCCCTGGTGAGACCCAGCCCCTGCCTTGGAGCTGTGTTTGCTCCAACTCAACCAACACCAGGAGCTGGAAGGACTCACCAAGAGCAGAGCCAGACTTTTGAGCACCCACTCTCACCACAAACAGATCAATTAATCCCTGATAGGTGGCTTGATCAGCTCCCAAGGGCACAGGAAGGAAGGCAGGCAGGCAGGGAGACTTTCCCAAAGCCACCCCAGTGCTCAGCACTCCTGCACTCGCAGCACAGGCCTGTGCACTCTCCTCACCCCCATTGGTACCTCTTTAGCCTGAGAAGGAGTCGCAGCATGCACTGTTTGACAGGAGATATTCCAGGTGTTGTCATGGCAATGATTTATGCAGGAATTAGTCACTGCAGCACTGCTACAATAGACTGAAGAACAATAGGAAAAACCACACATTTCCAAGTTCCTGTGATACAGAGGCTGAGGGTTGGGGAAAAGAGATTAAATTCCTTTCACCCCTCTGATTCCGGCGGTGACATTTAAACAGCTCAGGGACAAGTCAGTGCCTAATCACAAGTGTTATTAATAGCAATGTGACAATAACCCAAACTTCATATTAAACTCTGCTGGCAGTTGCAATTGTATATTCACTACTGGCCCATTTCTGAATTAATTGGGGATTGAGTAACAACTGGAGCAGAGAAGAAATTATTACATTTGCATTGTTATATAATGAAGAAAGAATCAGAGTTTACTGGCACCGGGGTGGTTTATCCCATGGGCCCTGCTGCTGTCAAAAGTTCTGCTGACTGTTTTAAGCCATGGATCCGTGCTAGGTTATATTAAGCTTCAGCAAAAGGCAAAAAATCCCCACCTAAAACTGTAAGAAAGAAAAAAGTTCGAAGTGTGAGCACTCAGAAGCTGGGAAATTCCAGTGCTGAGACTGAACCATCTGAATTCCCACTTTGTTATTACTTACTGGAACACGGTTTTTCACTGAAGGATGTTGGTTCATGTGTATCTGTTTGGCAAAGGCACGAGCCAGGTCAAGCAGGGCTGGCACTCAGATTTAAAAACAGGTAGAGCTTCTCCCTGTAATCCAGGGAATCATTCCTGACTCCCACGTGCTGATAGCCCCACCACTGCTCCCTGGATTACAGGGCAATCAACCTCATGATTTCCATCCCTTTGGAATCAGCTCCAAGACTCACAACAGGCAGGGTCAGACCAGAACAAAACCCAGCCAAGGAGATGAAAAGGTTGTTTAGAGCCGAACTTGGAAATCTGCACCTCCCAGTCTTCCTGTTCTCAGGGACTCGGGGCTTTTTTCTCCTCTGAATACCCAAAGCCTCAGATGGAATTTTCCCATTTTCATGGAATCACAGGAGGTAAATTTAGGTTGGAAGGGAGCTCAAAGATGTCCCAACCTCCTGGGCAGGGACAACCTTCCAGTTGTCCACCTGTCCACCAGGCTGGCAGGGACCTTCCACTGGTGCAGGCTGTTCCCAGGTTTTGAGTGGAGGCTCTGACAACAGGGTCACACTTTGAAGCTCACTTCACGTTTAGCAACTTTGGCCAAATCAGAGAATAAGCCCAAGAGGTGCCACTGCATTTTCCTGCCCATGGAATAAACAACCCCTGCATTTCACCATCGTTCCTGAGGCCAGGGGAGTTACTGCCACACTCTTCCTTCTTTGTTTTGGGAATCTTTCCCAACTTTTTAGTGGTTTCACCATCAAACTCTGCAGTTCTGCCCAGTGAAAGCAGCCGAGCACGGAAGGTACCTGCCCAAATGACACCAGGTTGTGTGGATGCCTCTTCAGGAAGAGGAATTTTTCTCTGGTTGCTTTTTATTTGTTTCCCTTGAAATCTCTCTGAATTGAGGGAACACCTGTGGGGATGAGGAACTGGGCAGGGAGTGGTCAGGCTTTGCCCATTTAAAGCTTTGAGCAGGAGAAAATGAACATCACTTTGTCCTCATTCTCCTTTATTCTCCCAGCCTTCTGCACCATTTCCATTCACAGGAGTGCTTTGTGCCCTCCAAATTTAACTCCTGACAGGAGAGAAAAAATAAACACAGAGACAGCAGAGCAGCTGCCGAGAATTTAGGGATCTCAATGTTCCACAGTAAACATGACAAGCTTTGATGATGGGTGGGAATGCCCTTTTCCCTGGAAAATCCCCAGCTTCAGGCATTTCACACTTGAAAAAAGAAACCAACAAAAAAACCAAACCAAAACCCAAAAGGATTTTGGAGGAAATATTTTGATAGGTGGCACATGGAGATGTAAACTTGGAAGAATCCAAACCAGCACTGGGCATCCCTGCATCCCATTGGGTGTCTCTGCATTCTCACAGGCTCCTTGGATCTGGCATTTTGCTGGAATTTCCTCTCTACCACATCTCTCAAGCATGGAAATTCTCCAGCTGCACTGAGCGTGCTGAGCTGTACAAAACCTGTACAAGACCTGTACAAAACCTGTACAAAACCCAGCAGCAGGGACCCCATGCAGCACGAAGGAATCCACGCTAGAGCTGGATGGGGAACGACTCCTGCGTTTAGCAGAGGAAATGTTTTCCCTTCAGCGGGAAATGGAGCAGGCTCTGCCATCCTGAGGAGCAGCAGATGGGACAGCAGAGCTGGGAGCCAGATCCAGGCACTTCCAGGCTTTCAGCAAGTGGAGTTGCTGGGCAGGTGCTGCGGCTCCAAAGCAGAGGTAGGCAGGATAAAACTGCCAAGCAGCCTGCCTGCCATAGCTGCCTGCATCCCTGCAGAACCACAAGTGCTCTGTCTCTGCAAACAAATTTGTCAAATTGGCAAATTCTGAGGGAAAACAGAGCAGCATCACTTTGCAGCAAAGCTCTGTTCCCAGCCCAGGATCAGCTGCTGGGATGAACCCAACGCACCAGCAGCACTCAGACCCCAAAGTCAAATTAGCAATCAGAGCAGGCCAGGCTTTATTCAGTGCAGGTTATGATTCCACTGATGTCAACAACCCCCGGGCTGGTTTGTGCCAGCTGAGAGCCGACTCCTCACATTTTGCATTTTTCATGCACTCTGTGTTTCTCTTCCAGCTCTCCTGCCAGCACCTGCCTGCAGTGGCGAGGAGAGAACTGCCAGCCTGACCTGGAACAAACCTGTCGGGATGATCCTGGCATAGATTTGCTGGGTCACAGTTAATTGTAGCTAATTGTCATGCTGGATATTCCGAGGTTTCCTCCTGGAGTAGCTGTTGGACACCCTGCATTTGCTCTGGGAGGATTTGCCAATCACAGAATGGCTTTTTTGGAAGGAAACTTAAAGATCCTCCAGTTCCAACCCCTGCCATGGGCAGGGACACCGAAGTCCTTATGGTTGTGCTCAGTTAATGGCTTTGCTCTCCCTCCTTTCTGCTTTTTGACCACTCATCCAAACCTATCCGGTCTGTGATTCATTGGAGTGGAGGCTTCCAGACCTGCAGGTCAAGGACTCTTGTCAGGTACTCCACTTTCACCGATCTGCCACTTTCTCACATGAGTATCTTGGCTGGGTGAATGAAGGATGAACATCCAAGAAGAGCATCCCAAATGTTTGCCCAGCTCTGAGGAACACAAATACTCCAATGTTAACAGCTCACGTCTGGGCTATGGATGTATGAGGGCTTTTTTAACAATCCTGCTCTGAATCACCTCAGCACTCCTTCCCACTTCTCTTTTCCAAGGAAAAGAGCCTCCTTTTGCAGTTATTCCCCAAAAATCACTCCCTTCCCATGTGCTGACTGACACAACAATTGGTTGATAGCTCCAAGCACAGCCCTTCGTGCTCTCCAGGAGGGAATAAAGGACGGATTTGGTCTCACAGCCCAGCCCTGCCCTTCCCAAAACTGGGTGAGGTGGCAGAGCTGCCTCTGTCACAGCACAGGGACACACAGGGCACCATCTGACCCTGCCAGCTGTGCCCAGATGCAGCAGGGAAGGACTTCAGTGGTGTCTCTCCTCCAGTGCCCACTGCAGCCCAGCTGTGCTGACATTTGCTCATCCACACACACACCACAGAGCCGAACAGTGGGAAGCAGCCTTTGGACAAGCAGGAGGAAAAGCTTGGCTGGGAACTTCGCTGGCTGGCAGGGTTTTATCCTGAGCCTGGAAACCTGCAGCTCTGGACATGCCTGAGCACACAAATGCAGCACGGCTGGGTGGGGAGGCTTTACCAGGCACAAAGCAGGAGCTGGATGTTTATTTTTCCTGGGTAGTTTTGAGGGAAGGCTTGTGGCAACATCAGAATGTGATAATTGGGATGGAAGAGGCAAAGGGAGCTTGGCACAGAAGCAGGATAAACTCGAATCCCTTAGAACAGGGAGCGGGAGCTGCTGTCCCCTCCATTCTCTCAGTTTGACATTGTCATGTAACGCGGGTGTGACGAAGTGACAGCTGCAGAAAACAGGCAGCAGGAGAGCCCTCACCTGCAGTCATTTCCTGATGAAAGCAGTGCCTGAACCACTGAGGAGTCAGAGCCAAAGCCTGGAGGGACAGAACGGCCCGAAATGACCAAGGGTTGTCGCCAGAGCTCAGAGAGCTGCGGGCCTGGGTACCTGAGTGACCCACCCAGGGGACCCCCAGCACTGGGGAGATCCCACAGTGACCCCAATAAGCACTCAGGAGCTCCTACAAGGACTCCCATCAGCACTGGGAGCTCCTACAGTGACCCCCAGCACTGGGGAGATCCCACAGTGACCCCGAGTCCCTACAATGACCCCCAGCCATGGACACCTCCCACAGTGACCCCGAATCCCTACAACGACCCCCCAGCACTGGGGAGATCCCACAGTGACCCCGAGTCCCTACAATGACCCCCAGCCATGGACACCTCCCACAGTGACCCCGAATCCCTACAACGACCCCCCAGCACTGGGGAGATCCCACAGTGACCCCGAGTCCCTACAGTGACCCCGAGTCCCCACAGTGACCCCAAGTCCCTATAATGACCCCCAGCCCTGGACACCTCCCACAGTGACCCCGAGTCCCTACAATGACCCCCCAGCACTCGGGAGATCCCACTGTGACACCGAGTCCCTACAATGACCCCCCAGCACTGGGGAGATCCCACAGTGACCCCGAGTCCCTACAGTGACCCCCCAGCATTGGGGAGAGCCCACAGCAACCCCGAGTCCCCCCAGCACTGGGGAGATCCCATAGTGACCCCAAGTCCCTACAGTGACCCCCAGCCCTGGACACCTCCCACAGTGACCCCGAGTCCCTACAGTGACCGCCAGCACTGGGGAGGTCCCACAGTGACCCCGGGTCCCTACAATGACCCCCAGCCCTGGACACCTCCCACAGTGACCCCGAGTCCCCACAGTGACCCCCAGCACCGGGAGGTTCTGCCTGCAGGGAGCTGATTCCCCACAGCCTCACCTGGCCCTGCCAGTGGCTGGGTCAGAGCTGGGTCACAGTGTCCAGCTCCCGGTGTCAGGGCATCTGTGACAGTGACAACGGGGTCACTCTCCTGTCTTGGAGTGAAGGAACAGCTCCCAGCAGGAAAGAAGCAGAAACACTTCCAGGGAAAAGTGCCTTTCCCTTTCCGTCTCTAATGTCATCTAGGTGGGGTATGCAAAACTCCACGAGCAGTAACGAGGTCATTACATTCCTATTAATGTCTGCAACTGGTCTGGCAACACATGTTGGCACGAGACCAGAAAGTTATAGCAGCAAGGTGATTAGGGACAGGTAACAGCCAAAAATACAAAGGGAGATTAATTAATAATTGATGGTGTAGGTAGAACACTGCAGAAAGTATAATTAATGCTGAACAAACTTGATATAACTCTGTCTTGTTAAAGGCTAATAAAATGTTTCAGTGCTCTTCTGAATCTGGGCTTTAAAAGCTCCTGGGATCGGCCCATCCAATAAAGGGGGTCTGCAGAGCTCCCCTGACCAGGGCAGCCCCTGCTCTGTCCCCTTGGGGAGGCACACGGGGACATTTCCTGACTCCATTTCACACAGAGCCACACACACTCCTGTGGGACATACCTGACCTGGAGAGAGGCCAGAGGAGGCTCCAGGATGATCAGAGGGATGGAGCAGCTCTGCTGAGGGAAAGGTTGGGAGAGCTGGGATTGTTCAGCCTGGAGAAGAGACCAGGGGTGACCTCACTGTGGCCTTCAGGACCCAAAGGGAACTTAAAGAAAAGATGGAAAGAGACTGTTTAACAAGGGTGTGGAGTGCCAGGACAAAGGGGAATGGCTTCAAAATGGAAAAGGGGAGATTTGGGTGGGATATGGGAAGAAATTGTTCCCTGGGAGGGTGGGGAGGCCCTGGCACAGGGTGCCCAGAGAAGCTCTGGCTGCCCCTGGATCCCTGGGAGTGTCCAAGGCCAGGCTGGATGGAGCTTGGAGCAGCCTGGGACAGTGGAAGGTGTCCTTGCCCATGGCAGGGGGTGGAATGGGATCTTTACAGACCCTTCCAACCCAAACCATTCCGTGACTCTACTTACGTAGCCCTTAGTTCTCAGACTCTGGTTTTATCCAGAGGCCTTTTGCAAACCTCATGAATTGCTGTGGAAAAAGCCATATTTAAATTACCTCACTCACTGCCTCATGACTGGAGCTGCTGGTGAGTGATTTGAGTTGGCCAAAAGCAGCCAAGGAGGGAGAGAATCCGAGCCCTGGATCCTCACCTGAGTCAGTAAGAAGCTGGTGGCTGTAATTGCTGAACTCTGGGCAGCCAGAGCCCTGCTTGGAGCCGCCTGCAGCAGCACCTGCAAAGCTCGCAAGAGCTGAGGGGCAGGAAAGCACTGCAGCTGTCTGAGGACCTTCCAGTGCCGGGGATTCTCTGATCCCCATGACTGCTAATGCTGGGAACATCCTCAGCTGCAACAAACGGGACCTGACCCGCAGCAAAATCTCTGTCCTGAGAATCAGCATCATCCCGTTCAGATCAAAGAGCTGAGCGCTTCTCCTCAGATCACAGAACAGAGGGAAAAAGTCCCTCTCTGACTAACAGCCAATATGAGGTATTTATTCAACAACGAGAGGAGCATTAAAACATTCAAGAGTTGCCATGATTAGGAAAATAGCTGTGAAATGCTCGCATTTCCATGTCCTGCACCGGCACAGCGCACAGGGACTGTCCTTGGAGAAGGTGACACTCACAGAAGAGCCACGAGCAGGGGGAACCAGGGAGAACCCTCACCGAGACACAAAACCTTCCCTGCTTGGTATTAATTCTGTAATTGATTGATTGATTGGTTGATTGTCTGTGTCTGCCTGGGCTCCTGGCTATGCCATGGCTCAGGAATCAGAACTGCCACGATCATCCCCTGACCCCAAATCTTGTTGAAAACAGTCCCAGACCCCAAGTCTGGGCTTTGAAGGAGCTCCAAGGGAAGAGCCTGACAGGGCTATGAACAGACTTTAGACAATTAAACGAGCCAAGTTCACAGCAGCCCAGCTCAGTCACGCTCTGAGGCACAGGGTGGGATTGGGGTGTCCTGTGCAGGGCCAGGAGTTGCACTGGATGATCCCTGGGGGTCCCTTCCAGCCCTGGATATTCCATGACTCCATGACTCGTGGCTGAGCTGCCAACACCCTGTTATTCAGTGTGGTGGCCCCACACAAGGGCGCTCAGGACTCGTCAGTCCCCCCCACGACTCTGCTCTGCCCCTGAAGGGGCCCAACACTCCCCAGCCGTGGCCGGTGTGAGGATTCAGCAGGTAATATTGACAAAGTGCTCTGAACACGGCAAACTCGAGCTGCTGTGCCTTTGTTTACTCATCTGCTAAGTCAGGAGCATAATACCCACCCCAGAGGGTTCACAGGAGGCTTATTGAGTTTTTGTTTGCAGAGCACTCGGAGATCCTCGATGAGAAATGCGGCAGGAACATCAAGGGTTGTTGTGATCAGACAGGCAGGCACTGGAGACTCCTTGGCCAGCTCTGGATTCCAGAAATAAAGTGGGAACAAATCAAGGCTGGCTCTCAACCCGAGGCTGGTTTCTTTGTTTTATCAGAGAATAAAGAACAACTGAAGAACCAGGCTTGTTCTACCCACGGTGGCAGGGAAGGACTCCAGCCAAGGATGGCTGGGAATGTGATGGGCTCTCAGGAACCTCCACCACCAGGGCTGATGAAAGCAGACCCCCCCATGTCTGTTTTGGAGCAAAACAGCAAATAAAGCATTTTAAAACAACACTGCTGGCTATTTCCTGGCTTATTTCCTGCAGCACACGAACCAGGAGGCTTTACTTTAACCACCATGAGCGAATGGATGCTCCAAGGTGTTTGCTTCCATCATGGGGCTCTGCCAGGTGCCTTCAGACTCCTGAGGAAACCAGTGATGAAGAGGACGGCAGGAGGGCCATGGCTGCCTCTTGTTCTTGCTCTGAAGAGAAATGCATCTCCTTCCTGGAGACATCTCGCCCCACCAAACCCTCCTCTGCTCGGCATAATGAGGGCATCACTCTTTGCAGGTAGTTTTTGAAGCAGCTAATTATGCTGTGCTGTGGGAAGCTGCTGCGCATTCCTCATGTTCTGGGTGATCCAGGAGAGTTTAACTAGGAATAATGGGACAAAACTGTGCAGGGAATATATTAAGCCTGCATCAGGCAGAAGCTCCAAGCAGGGATGCACATCCTGAGGAGAGACAGGAGAGGGATCATTTTATACTGGGCAGGAAGGGAACATCTCCCAGGGGTGCAGTGGCTGTTATTTAGTCTCTTTGGGCACCTAACACTGGGACTACTTTCACTGAAGAAAGAGAAAACTGAGGGAATTAAGGAGACCAACTTCACACCATTTAAAATGTGCACCCACTTGGAAGGAGTAAAAGGCAAATTAATCATGAAACAGCCTGGAATGGGAGAGCTTGGAAAAGGAGAACAACAAACAGGTCATGTGCTCACTGAGCAAGGGCAGGGGATCACGAAAGAGCTTTTGCCTCATCTCACTTCAAAATCCCCAAGGGCAGAGAAGGAGCAGGCACATGGAAGGACTTCACTGAATGTCCAGCTCCTGCTGCAGGGGCAGGAATCTCACTGTGAGGTCAGAGGGCTCCTTTTCCCAATATTGGGAGGTCTTGCAACACAAGGTTTGCAAAGAGCACTGAGAGCTCTTGAGTTAAATCAGGAGAAAGTGAAGCACATCTGGCAAGCTCTAACAGAAGCAGAAAGCAAAGCGTGGAAAGGAATTCAGGAGTTTGTGCCCAAGTTTTCTGCTGTCCCCCTCTCCCCCAGTGCAGCCACAAGGCCAGGGAGAAAGGAACGTTTATCTGCCTGGTGACATCTCTCTCCCATTCTCCAGATTATGTGTGGAAAGAAGAGCTCCTTTTTTACCCTGAACTTCCTTTTTGTTACCCTGCAAGTCCCATCACTTCTTTTCATTCCCGGCTAAACACTCCAGAGTGTCACGAACGCAGCAGTGTTTAGCTGCTAATAACAGACAGCAGCAAACACCTCCTAACAGAGCTGCTCTTTTCCCTTCCCTGCACTAATGCTCCTGACAGCCTCTTTTACAACCTCTTAACACCTACCGGAGCGGAGCTGGCCTCACACAGCTGACCTGGGCTCCTTGTCTGCGGGTCCTTCTGATCTGCACTCGAATGCAAATGTGCTTCAAGTCAGCCCTTCAAGTCTCAAAATGCTGCAGTTCTCCAGGGGAGCCTAGCAGATGCACTCCGATGGATTTTAGGATGAGATTCCAGCAGGGCTGGGTCTAATCAGCAAATCAGGACTTAGCTTCCTAAGGGGTTTTGTTTGTGTGTTTGTTTAACATGAAAGACAGAGCAGAACATTTGAATAACGCAGGATTAAGGAAGGATAAGCCTGACCAGCACGATTTAACAATCTCAGAGCCAGAGACCAGCATCAAGAATCTCAGGGAGCTCCAAGCAAAGCCTGCACCAGCAGAGCCTGGGGATGCTGCTCACAGGCTGAGGATGCAGCAGGAAGGAGGATGGAGATGCTCTGCCCTCCTGCACCCTGGAAAACCCAGTAAAAAAAGGGGAATCACAGAATCCCAGACTGGTTTGGATTCAAAGGGAACTTAAAGATCATCTCGTTGGGATGGGCAGGGGCAGCTTCCTCTAGACCAGGTTGCTCAGCCCCATCCAGCTGGGGGAACCTTGAGCTCAGTGCTTAAAAGAAAAAGCTGTGCCACAAAAATGTCACCTCACCCAGAGCCTCCCTCCCCTGACCTGCTCGACAGAGCGAGGGTGATGTGCTCCCAGGACTTGCAGTGCCTGATTTCTCTGTCACACATGCTGCTTCACAAGAGAGACACAGAGCAGGAGCACGGCAGCGCTGCTGCCTTTCGAGCCAAGCTAAAAACATGGGAGCGCAGACGGAACGTGCTCCGTGCAGGAGGTCACTGCCCCAACTCAGGCTCTGCAACGTTCCCTAAAAACAGCAAAAATGCAGCGCCACTCTGAATCCCAGCACCCTGCAGCACAGCCACCCCCACCTGCTGCCTGTGAGCCTCACCTATCACTCCCCACCGCAGGGAGGACGGAGGCTGTGAGGCTGCAAGCGAACACAAAAGGTTATTTTCATGTTTTATGTGTTTCAGGCTTTGCCTGAGGCACTCCGAGGCAGTCTGCAAAGCTGCCTGGAGTCCCTTGGTGTTTGTTAGCAGCTGGCGGGCCCAGCAAGTGGCAGCGTAATGAAGAGTGTAAGTGGAAGAGTGAATTTAAAAAAAAACCCCACCAAAACCAAGTGGCAGCAAGGTTCCCAGCACAGAGATGGCTCCACACGACCGCAGGCACTGGGGCTGGAATCCTCCTCCTCCTCCTCCAGGGCTGTCCCAGCAAGGACAGGGGCCACAGCCAGCCTCACCTCCAGGAGCCCCCGGATTTACAAGAAGGTAGAAATGTCGATTTTTGGCAAGGGAAGGATGCAGGATGAGCACATGCAGGTGCCTGCCCTCAGCTCTGCTGCCCACGGCCTCTGCCCCAGCTGGGCCCAGCAGAGGTCCCCTCTCGGAGCAGCAACACCTGCAAGAGAAACGTGACTTCTCTGCAGGGAGAACCGTGGTTAGAATAGGACAAAAATCACCCAAGACATTTGGATTTTGTTCTTTGCCTGTGCAACCTGATCACTGCACGCTGCCTGGGTGGTGATTCTGCTCACAGGACCCTCAGAAAAAGGAGAAGACAACAGTAAACTGATAGTCAGGAAGTCTTGTATCTCTTGGAGCAATATTTAGGTGGCCTATATCCCACCCACACACTCAGGCTGCGGTTTTTGTCACCTGATTCCAGCCTTCACAAGCACCTTCCCCAAAGCAAGGTGACCCTGGGGCTCTGCAGGTCCCCCCCAGGGCAGGGCATGGCCTCCAACCCCCACACTCTCCATCCCCACCAGCCCCTAAGTGCATTTTCCAGACACCACTTTGGATCAACTTCCTTGGGCAGGGCCATCAATTCTGTCCAAATAAAAATTAATGACACTAATAAGGAAGAGAACCCACAAATCTTCAGTGAAGCTGGTGAGTATTTGGGGAGACAAATGACTCAATTAGGGAGGCTATTGAGGAGCCCTGAACCATGGCCATGGTGAGCACAGGCCCTGCTGCTCCCTGTAGCCAAGGGAACGGGGCCACTTTGCTTCCCAAAAGGGCCTGGCCCCTCCTGAGTTTTCCAAAAGAGCCTTTAATGGCTGTACATGGTCTGTGCTTGTCCCCGAGTCATTACAAATGACAATAAATAATCACCACCCTGTCACAGCCAAGGCAGACGAGGTTATGCGTTGTGCAATCAACAGGAGGAGGGAAGAAAAGGGAAAAAGCCCAACAAAAACCAAAATGAGAATCCAAATCTGCCCTGCAGGGCAGGTCTAGAGCAGCTTACCCCCAGCACACCCCCTCCAGTATCCACCATGCAGGGGCCAGGACCATGAGACAGCAACAATTCTCCTTCCAACAACAACATCTGCCTGCAGCTGCGTCCCTGCCATGGCAGGGGGTGGAACTGGATGAGCTTTAAGGTCCCTTCCAACCCAAACCACTCCACAGTTCTGTGATCTCCATCAGAGTCTGCACTGCAGCTCCGAAAGCTTCCCCTGAAGCGGGGGAAGGCAGAGGAGAGGAGGGAGCAGGAGGCACCCCCATCCCTTTCTCCTCGTTGCCCTTGCTCTGAACAGGCTCACCAGAGTGACGTGGGAGGCACAGAAGCAATTTCCAGCACTACAAGGCAAATGTGCCCATCTGCAGTGTCCCGGTAAGGTAATACCCCAGGGCCTCCCCTGCCTGCTGGGAAATTTCCATGGAAATGGGGCTGTGGATGCAACCTCACAGGCTCTGTTCCCTGGTGCCCAGAATTATGCAAAATGGCCCCTTCCAGACAGAAATATCTGCCACTTTTGGCCGCTCTGTGAGTGAATTCCCTGGCTGCACAACCAGTGACAGACAGGCTGAGGGACAGTGATTGGCAGAGTCATTGAAGCAGTGTCCCCTCAGTGATAAGGGATCGTGTAGCACCTGTACTATCCCTGAGGACTCCGTGGCCAATCTTCCCTCTCCTGCTGCCCGGGTACAGCTCCTCAGTGCCCAAAGGATTCAGACACGAAGAGAAAAAAACCCCAAAGCCTCATCAAACAGCAGGAGGGCAACGGCAGATCCAGGATGGGCTGTAAATATATCACAGAATCATCATGGAATGATTTGAGTGGGAAGGCACCTTAAAGATCATTCCACCCCTGCCATGGGCAGGGACACCTTCCACTGTCCCAGGCTGCTCCAAGTCCTGTCCAACCTGGCCTTGGACACTCCCAGGGATCCAGGGGCAGCCAGAGCTTCTCTGGGCATATGAGTGTTCAGATCTCTCTCAAAAACAATCTATTGAGCACACATTTATATATCCAAGCAAACCAGCAGAGATAAAACCTGCACCTGTTTGTGCCTGGACAGAGAACCCCGTGGTCATGCAGAGCTCAGCATCCCAAGGAAACAGAGCTGAGTGTTCCTACGGCCCTGGAATGGCTGAGTCTGGCACAGGATCAGAGACCAGAGAAGAGGAGGCTGCAGGAGCAGAGACAGTCCTTGTTTCTGACAGTGAGGTCTCCAGTCTGAGAAACCCCAAAATCCTCCCCACCCCACACCACCAACCTTGGCACGAGCCCCCAGGATCTCGCTGGATGCTGTGCTGGATTTGGATGCAGCGCAAGGGGTTGGGATGCCACCACCTGCCACCCCGGCAGCAGGACCCAAAGGCCACATCCTGTCCCTGGCAGAGCTCCAGAGCCTTCCTCCATCTGCCCCCGCTCAGGGGAGCACTGCAGGTCGGAGGGCTTTGGCTACACTATTTAAAACATAAATGAAAGCAGCCCCTGAGCTCATCCATTTTCAGAGCAGCTGATTTGTCCCCAGGGAGCGGCTGGAGGCGATTGGGGGAGGGAACCAGCGCTCTCCTTTCTGTTATAAAAATAACAAAAAGTGATGAATGACCCTCAGAGCCCAGGATGGGAAGCAGCAGCTTTTTCCAGCCCGAGACAAATTACTGCTGTCACTGCAGGTGGAGCCGTGATTTACCCACGATGTACCCGGGCCAGCTCCTCGGCAACCCGGCTCTGCCAGCCCCGCTTATCTCATCTCCAAAGGGTTTGTCTGGTTTAAGATCCAAACGAGAGCAACTGGGGAACAAGAGGCGAGGCAGCACCAGCCAGGGATGGCAGGAGGAGCATCCACATCCCCCTGTGCTTCCCGGGAAGAGCAAATCCAGGAGCTCATCAAGGAAGGTTTTCGCAGCGCACCAACCGAGTCTCCATCGCTCCCACCGAACCTATTCCCTCCTCCATGTATTCCCAAGCGCCATCTATTGGCACCTCTTCCCATTAACTTTCTCTAACCCGAGCCCAGACAAGGAACATTTCTCCTCACAGGCAGCAACTCGAAAATTGTGGCTCAGATGGAGAAGCCAAGAGCACACAGGAGACAATCCCAGCGCCCAGCGCCGCGTTTACACAGGGCTGGCTGGGTTTCCATTCCTGATTTCATGTGGAACTCCCCTTATCTGCCAGGCATCTCACCCCACGTTAATGGATTCATTTATTCAGGACAGGGAATTGATAGATTTAGTCTGATTTTCGTTTCATAAGCCTTCCTCCCCGAGCTACATTTCTTTTTTCATTAATGTGCTGATGGAGGAATAAACTTTTAACTCCGAGGATCAGCCCTGTCAAACAGAATCTCCTCGGCTGCCCGGGAAGGGGAGGGAGCTGGGCTGGAAAAGGGCTCCCAGCCATGAGAGCAGCCTGGCAGGTGATTTTAGAGAGCCTGCTGAGTCCTGTTTCCTTAGTTCTCCATCCACTTCTTCCATGGAAGTTTTAGGCGTGGTTTTAACTTGCTCCTCTGCAGTGTCTTACACAGAGCTGGCCGCAAAATCCCTCCTGGGAACAGGAGTCCTTGGGGAGTGAGGGGACAGGCAGAGAGCAGGGAGAAGGGTGTGGAAAACCAGAGATTCAGACAAAAGTAAACTGGAGAAGGAAAGCCTGGGCTTACAGCAAGGGGAATTGCAAGAAAATCTAGCTGAAGAACTGAAAGTGTCTCTTACGAGCCAGATAATGACACCCCAAAAGAGATTCCTCCTGAGCCTGCCCTCAGGAACTGGGCTTTCTCCCCAAACCTTTGGAATTACGTTTTCTCCCCAAACCTTTGGGACTTGGGTGAGCTTTCCTCAGGGCTCCTCCACGTGAGCCACAAAAAGCACAGTCTATCTTCCCCCACTTTGCATAAAAGATGGAGTTTTCCCATTTTCATGCAGGCACACGGCCTCTGCTCATGCATACATTCATTCAGCTCCTCTTCCAGCGTGGATTCCTTCGGAGAGCAGATCTGTTATGGCAACGCAAACACAAAACACACCAAGATGCTTCCAGATTTTTCCGACCCCAAACACACTTTACAGATGAGATGTAAATCCATGAGTGATCTATTCATGCCCCTGACTCACCATGGAAGTGAAAGATCCCCAGCAAAAACCCCGCTCAGCTCAGCCTCAAGAAACCAGCTGCTCTCCCTTATTCCACGTTTTTGTTCCACTTTAGCAGCTTTAAGGCCAAGCGGTGCAGAGCCAAGCTCTGATCAATAGGATCTGACAGAAAAGCAAGGAGCTCTTTTTCACTCTCCTGCTTGACTTTGGGCCTTCCCATGGCTGTGCTGCAAAGGGAAAGCATCCAAACCCCTCTCCTGAAGGATGCAGGCTGGAGAGCATCTGGCGTTGGAGCCTTGCTAATGAGAGCAGCACCGGCTTTATCCACACAAATAAGAAAGATCCCTGGAGAGTTGGGAGTTCAGTTCTGAGTCACGGCCAGGAATTTAGGCAACGAATACAAGGCTGAACCAAATTAGTAAGAAAATAACAAAAATTTTCGAGCTGGGGACTGTTCCTGCGCAGGAGCTGTGAGAGCCAAGGGGAGAGGACAACAGAGCCCCACAGACCCCTCACGGA
Source organism: Corvus hawaiiensis (assembly GCF_020740725.1). Taxonomy (NCBI): domain Eukaryota; kingdom Metazoa; phylum Chordata; class Aves; order Passeriformes; family Corvidae; genus Corvus; species Corvus hawaiiensis. The sequence continues at coordinate 5,130,924 of NC_063235.1, forward strand.
GGCATCAAGGAAAACGTGATTAAATCAATTTTCTCCTCAAGACAAATCCTCCTGAGCAGAGCGAAAGGCGATGTCCCGAGCGTGACAGCGAAGGTGTTAATTCCTCTGTAAATAGGGTGCGAAATGCCACAACATCAGATGGGGTTTCTACTCACTTTGCTAATTATGTTCGTCTGTCATCGTTCCGCCGTGCAGCAGGAGAAGGGCTCGGCTCCGGGAAGCAACACACAATTTTTAGACTTGAGTGGAAAATTTGCCAGAGGCTGTTTTGTCAGAAGGAGGGGGGGGAAAAAAAATCTAACATATGATCTACCAGCATTTCTGTAAGGAGTTGTTTTTCAGAGTCCTAACTCATAAATCCCGCTTGGGCTCACAGAGATGGACAAACAGGGGAAGCAAAGAACAAGTTCGTGGTGTCAGCCAGCAGTTAAGGACCCTGACATTTTACTGACAGAATCTTTCGCTGTTCCCACCAAGTATTTTTGTGCAAATTTGGCTTTTTAGGTGCCACCACTGCAGCTTCACCTTGGAGCTGGCTCAGGCACAAGGGTGTGCCAGAACTCGGTCACTGCACAGTGCAGGGGTCTGTCAGGTTCATCACTGAGCCTTGGTGGCCCCAACAGCTCCAGCTCACCCAAATTCCCACTTATTTTCCCTGGGTAGGCACTGGAAGCCTCACTGAGCTGTGTTGGTTTGATGCAGGACCTGGGAAGGGCAATTTGGAAAGTTTTGCCCTTTCACAAGGGCCTGGAGCGACGGGACAAGGGGGAATGGCCTTAAGCTGAAGGAAGGTAGGGTTAGATGGGATATTGGGAAGAAATTCCTCCCTGGGAAGATGGTGAGGGGCTGGAATGGATTTCCCAGAGAAGCTGTGGCTGCCCCTGGACCCCTGGCAGTGTCCAAGGCCAGGCTGGATGGGGCTTGGAGCAGCCTGGGACAGTGGAAGGTGTCCCTGCCATGGCAGGGGTGGGACAAATCTTGAATGTCCCTTCCCACCCAAACCATTCCAGGATTCCATGACTGTGACATGCTGACTGTACTTGCCTGCAGTGCTCCATGCAGGAATGAATTCCTTCATTTGCCACCCTCAGTTCTCCCTCTGAGCCAGACCCCGGCTGCAGCAGTCCTGGGATCCAAGAGAGGTGGGATGACCCTGCCTCAGCCTTTCCTGGCCCATTTACTGCCTCCTCCTCAGCCATCTGGAGCTTTCCAGAGTGCTCCTGCCCTTCCCAGGGTGTCCCAGGGTCAACAGAGTGGGAGGTTTGTGTGCAAGGAGTAAATAATGCTCGTTTAGGATGATGCTCTGCCTACCACAGGCCAGGGACCTTCCTCCCTGCTCACCCCTGCTTGAACGAGGGCAGGCTCAGGGAACGATCTGAGCTTGACAAAAGAAGTCTGCAGTCCCACAGAGTCCATTACAGTACCTGGTCAGTCGTTCTGTCATTAATTATCCTCAGGAGCAGAAATATGCACCTTCTTGCTTTGAATTTCTCTCAGCCGAGCTCCTTACTCTTGTTTTATCCCAGGAAAGTAGGAAGAAAATTACCTTTATTGACTTACAGCAGGTTACTCCTCGTTTATTGCAGGTATACAGAGAGAATCAGCCCCTCTGGAGTTATTGCTGATTTACAACAGGGAAGCAGGTACACAATTACTCGTGGTGATTTACAGCCGAGTTACCCGTTATTTATTCTGGGTATTTAAGGGTATATCCACATGGGGGCCCTAAGGAAAATTAAACCAAATTAATTTTAAAGTAGATTAGTTAAACTGTGTGAGACCATGACACAAACCCTCCTCTTCTGAATTAAAGAGGCCTTAATGCATTTGAGTTCCTCTTAACTCCTTCCCCAGCGAGAAGCAGCCCAGCCCAAGCGGTGCTACCGAGGAACTGCCACGGCCAAGGAGGAGGAAAACCAGCCCAGCTCATTGGAAAAGGGATCATTGCTGCTTTCCAACAGGAAAAAGAGAGTGAATCCCACAAAATTCAGTGGTGCAACAGCTCTGACTCTCACTGGAGAGCCTGGGCAGGTTGCTGGAGCACAGAACTGATCAGAGTCTTTACTACATTCCCATCAGCTCGTTCCCTCAGCCCGTTCCAGAGGAGGATGGGGCTGTTACACTTTATCCAATGTTCCTGTTTAACACTCCCTGGTTTGACTCCTTCATTTCTCCTCCCAGAGCTTCAGTTTTTCTCCAAGGCCGAGAATTACAGAATCCTCGAATCTTTAAGGTTGGAAAACAGCTCCAAGATCAAATCCAACCACAGCTGGACTTGCTGTGCCAAGGCCCCACCGTGGCCCTGCCAGAACCGCTTTGGTGCACTGGGGATGTTGGGGAGTGTGGAGGCTCTGGAAAATGAGGCCACAAATCTCCTGCACCCACAGCGGCTTCCAGCCACACAACATTCCATGATCCGGTGGCCCTGGGAAGGGATGGGATGGCCCAGGAAGGTCCCTGGCAGGAGGAATGAGGGCAGTTCCAAGGGTTTTGCTCTCCAGCAAACCCCAGTTTGAGAATGAGCTTGGCTGGTTGTCTTGGTTTGAGACAAATTTGGAGGAACATCCGAAATGAACATCCTTGGATAGAAGGCAGGTTTCAGCCGCCCCTACCCCCACCAGCTTCGGGAAAAAAAACTCCTCGGAGGAAAGTGAAAAAAGATCCCTATTTATTTAACAAGCAAAGTGCACACAGGCACAGGAAAAAAGAAGGAATAATGTTAAATGATAAAACCTCTCACTGTGAAGGAAACCTGGGTAGCTTCAGAGTTCTTTGTAGGTGATGGCTCCGCTCTCTCCGGAGCTGGGGTGCATCTTGGGCCCCCCCCAGGCTGGGGTGTGGGGCCTCCTGGTGATGTTCTGGTGTTGCTGAACAGTCCAGGAGAAGAAGAAGAAGCTGAAGTCCCAGGAAACTCCTCGCTCCAGCTATGAACAAGAAGCGAGCTAAAAAGCGAAGAATTTTAACTCTCTGTCTCTCTCCTGAGAAACAGAGCCCAAAGCTGGGAAAAAAACCCAGGAAGGTGCTTTCCTTGGCTCTGCAGCAGCAGGGACGCAGGGCAGTGTGTGTGTCCTTGGACACAAAACTGCTTGGCTCTTTTCCTTTTCTCTCAGACCCAGCTTAAAGACACAGAAAGGCCCAGGATTCCCGTCTGGCAGAGAGCAGGCGATAGGGGACACAGCATCACAAAGTCACCCCAAGACACTGGTGCACCCAGATTCCCTCCATTCTCCAGACCAAAGGGCAGACCCCCACTCCTGGCAGGAAAGGCAGTGCCAGCCTAGGGGTGGATTGAAGTGAGGGATGAGAGCGCCAGGAGGGAGATCCTTCATTCCCAGCTGAGGGAACAGTGCCATGGAAAACCTCAATTTTCTTCCATCTTTTCTTTCAAACTCCCTTTTACTTGCTTCCTCCTTTTCTTGCTCCACATCTTCCTCTCCCTTTCCTTCTCACTCTCACACCACGTTTTCCTTCTATTTCGAGCTCCCTCCTCTGCCTCAGCTCACTCACATTATTCCTTGTGCAAGACAGCAAAACCTCCTCCTGTCTCTTCCACTCGCTCCTCTTTTCTCTCACATCTTTCCCGTCTTTCTTGTGACCTTTTCCTCCCGCTGATGCTCTCCCAGGTGTGCCCAGGGAATCAGCCAGCGCTGGAAAAAGTTCTCAAGCAAAACCACCGGGGCCAGCCCCCAGCCTGCTGAGGTGAGAGATGGAGGGATTCAGAGAAACACCAACAAACACTTCCCAACAAAGACAGCTGCGGCCAAACTGGGAAGGAACATTTTCCAGGAGAAAGAGCAAAATGTTTCCATTCTCTGTAAGCATTTAAGTTTTACGAACTTCCCTATCCACCACCAGGCTGGAACCTGGACTGGAGGTGGAACTGGCTATTTCCACGTGACAAAAAAAGCTTCCTCATGGCCTTTTCCTTCCTTGATTTAGTGAACAGTCACCTCCTGGACAGAGGGAAAAGGTTTCCTGAACTAATTATATTTATAAGCACTGTGCCAAACTGGGCTGCACTGGGACCACTGGTGATGACCCCGTTGGTGCTACAAGAAAAGCTCTGAGAACTGACCAGGCCTGGCTCTGTGGCAGCCTCAGGTCCCACAGACTCCCTGTAATCATCCCATGAATTCCAAAGGGTCAGATATTAATTAAAATTCCCCTTTTGATGCCAGGGCAGGAATCTGTCTGGGAGCCTGGCAGGATGGATGAGGGGACTGATGGCCAAAGCAAGGGCAGGCCACCGGTGGCTATGGAAAAGGGCAGCACCCAGGGATGCTTAACTCACCTTCTTGAGTCAGACTTGCGTGGCTCATCCTCATTCTGCCCACCTGGGACAGCACTCATTAGAAAAAACCAAGGTTTAAAGCCTGCAAGAGGATTTGGTGGGTTTTTTTCCCCTTTCACAATAACCTGTGAGTGTGCATTACTCACAAAGCCGGGGGAAGCTGAGCTCTCAGATGTGTGTGGCTCTGAGGACCCAGCAGTGCGACCACTGCTGCAGATAGAAATCAAATAAGGCATTTGCCAAATCTAACAGACTCTGCCACCTTTGATCATGTTAATTTTTCTGCTCCCAGTTCCTGCTGTAATGTTATTTCATGAGACACTCAGCCTTCAAAAGAGCAGAACAAAAATTCAGCTTCCCATCCTCGGGCCTTTGAAGAAAGTCTTGGAAATGTAACTCCAGTGTCAGCGTTCAAAACCCAGGAGCTGAGAGGAGAGGTCACGCTCGGAGGAAGGCTGACCTGCATTTTAAAGGGTGCTGCTGGCTGGGACAAACTTTCAATGTAGGGACTGCTCCAGTCACAGTGTCTAAGAGCTGAATTTAAATTCAGCTCAAGCACTTGGGGTTCAAGGAACTCGTCAGCTTCCTCTGGAGTGTGCTTTAGGGTGCTTGGATATGGAGGGTAACCCTGAAGCACAACCCCCGCTCTGCACAGCAGCTGCACAAGGCATCCACCTCTTCCAGGAGCTAAAAAAATATCCCAAAACTCCACAGCCTTCCAACGCAAGAAGTCTGGCTGAAAGACAGCCTCTGGTGTCAAAACCTGGTGCTCATGGAGGCCAGGTTCTGCCCAGAGTGTAGATGCCCCATCCCTGGCAGTGTCCAAGGCCAGCTTGGACAGGGCTTGGAGCAACCTGGGACAGTGGAAGGTGTCCCTGCCCATGGCAGGGGTGGAATGAGGTGATGTTTAAGGTCCCTTCCAACCTAAGCCATGCTGTGACTCCAGGATCCTCCATGGACAAGAGGAACGTGTCAGTGTTGCAAACACCATGAGAATAAACAGGGGAGAGGTTTACAGAGCCCAGCCTTGGCCAGCACTGCAGAGCAGGGGTGAGCTTCACCTTCAGTGAGTTACAGCACAGCTCAACTCTGCTTTTTGTTGTTTTTTTTTAATTTAATACACAACCTAATTGCGGTCTGAGTGCAGAGCAGCGGAGCAGCCCGGCAGTAGCTCTTCGGAGCTGCTGGGTTATGAGCAGGGAGATGTTTATGGCCCCATACATTCCTGGGATAATCACTTCCCTGACTCATCCCCTGCTCCATACTTCCTAAATAATGGGCTGGAGCATCACTGATCAGCCCAGATACACCTTGTGAGCAGCTTTGAAATGCAGAGATGAGGAGTACACGGAGTCCAAGGCACTGCAGCCTGCTCCATCCAGAGGAAAAACTCCTTAAAGACAAGGAGTGCAAGGTTTGGTTTTTCCAAAGGCACGGATGAGATCGGCAGGGCCCAGTTGCTGCTGGATTTTAATGAGACTTAAGCACTTAAGCTGCTGAGGAAATCCCTGCTGACAATAAGGGCACCGTGGGGTTCACGTGTATCCAGCTGGATGCTTGGGAAGCAGGAAAAGCAGCAGCTGCTCTGGCTGAATAAACGCTCTTCTCTCTCCCAGCACAGCCTCAGGCACCCAAAGGTCCTGCTGAGTGCAACAGGAAGTCCAGGAGACCCCACCAAACCCTTGGATTTACCTTCTGCTCTGCTCCCAGCTCATCTGAGGTGTGCCTGAAGCCCTTTCACTACTCTGTCCCAGTTTTCCCATGGGGATGACAGTCCAGGCTCTGGAAGCAGGGTTCCAGAGCACAGCACTGGCTGCTGGTGGTGGCAGCAGATCCCTGTCCATCTCTAAGGAGCTGATAACCCAAATACTGTTATTGTCCAAGGGGAGGAAGCCCAGGGCCGAGCTGCAGCTGAATTGGTACAGCTGGGATGAAATTGTGCCTCTCCAGGTCCCAGAGAGCACCAGGGAAGTGGACACAGGACACTCATGGTGGGCACAACTGAGGTGACCAAGGGGATCAACTCCAGCATTCCCACTTCAGCCTGAGCAGAAACAAAGGGCAAAAGGAGAAAAGGCAAAAGAATTCACCTGGCGTCACACAAGAGTCAGGAACACCGGGCCAGGTGTCTTCCCTGTCGGTCTAGACTCCCTTGATCCCAGAAAAACCAGCGCATCGAAAACATGGCACTCCAGTGGGACACAGCTGACTCGTGTAGGAACTGAGGGTTCTGTTCTTCCTCTCATCCCAAAAGCACCGGGCATCCTCCTCCGGGCCCCTCTCCCCAGTCCCCAGGACGCCTGTTCCATATCCCTGCTCCCGGACACCGATCGATCTTCCCCCGTCCACCCTGGCTGCAGCTCCTCCTTGTCTCCCCTGCCTCCAGGAGGGCTGAGGGTTCCCAAGGGATCCAAACCGTGTTTCTCATGGGGCAGAACATGATGGGCTGATGTCCTTTGGACTCACACTCCCACTTGTCCCGAGCAAAGTCACAGAATCCCAGAATTCAGGTTGGAAAAGCCCTCCAAGAGCATCGAGTCCAAGCTGTGACCCATCCCCACGCTGTCACCAGCCCAGAGCTGGTGTTCCTTGTCCACATGTTCCTTGGACACCTCCAGGGATGGGGACTCCATCACGGGGTGCAGACCCCAGAGAAGACCCCATGAAGGGTCTGTCCAAGCAGAGAACTGTCCCCTGAGGGGTCACCCCCAAGGCTTGGACACCCTGCAAATGAGGCTTCTGCTCAGAGGAGCTGCTCTTTGGCCCCTTTTCATTTCATTGTCCTTTCATTCCCAGCAGAGGGAAGGCAGCCAGAGCTGTTTTCTCCCGAGCGTGCTGCAGGAGCGAGCTCCCAGTGCGAGGCACCTGGCAGCTCTGATCCCGCTCCCCTGCCCTCCCAGGGCCATCTCCTAGGACTGCCTTGGAAAATCTGATGGCTCCTCAATGGAGAAGGCTCTGCTCTGCCACCAGGACTGTTTATTTTCTGCAGCAGCTCAGTGATAAATCAAGCTGACACCGCCCAGGCACCGCGAAGCCTCCTCAGCTGCAGCGAGAGTCGTGCGAGGTTTTGTCTGCGCCGCTCGGAACATTCCCAACATTTAACTTCCCTTTGCAGCAGTGACTCGGGCACGGGGAGATGGATGGGGGTGACAATGCCAACACCTCCCTCCTCTCCCCAGGCACACCGAGCCAGGAGCTCCATCCTGGCTGTGCTGTCACAGCCTTCCCAGCACTTCTGGATCACTGCAGAAGCACGGCCGAGGCAAAAATGTGGATTTTAACTCTGAAATTCCTAAGGAAAATTGTTGGGGAAGATGAAACAGGAAAGCCTTGGAAATATGATTGCCTGACAAAAGATTTTGGGAATATGAAAACTACAGGCAACATCGAAATAAAAGTCACTTTTGAAATACCAGGTCTTAGTTACTGAACAACTAGAAAACAATGGTATGGCCGACTGAAGTAATCCCCTCTTGATGGAACAATACCCTCTGCTTGCAGGCAGGTCCAAGGGTCAGAGCAGACCCTACTAGCTCAGCAGAAGGGGTCCAAAGAGTAGTTTTTAGAAGTTAAGATGTAACACTCTATGGTAATATAAGAACTCTTATAGGCTGTATGTAAATGCTATAGGATTTGTATCTTGTATTAGATTGGTTAGTGACAATTAGAATATTCAGTACAGAAGATGATTTATTGTATTGTAACCAGGACTTCAGACATTCTCTTCTATTCTTTCCTCTCTTCCACTTCTATTCTTGCTCTTACTCTTGCTCTTACACTCTCTCTCTCACCCGTTTACTCTCTTGCTCTCTTGGGCCTGCTCAGAGCTGAGTCTGGCAGCTCTGAGCAGTGCCCCAATACCCACGCCCTTTACAATAAACCGGCTGTGTCCCGAGACCTGCCTATAGAGATCTCTCGTCTCCATCCGTCACCGTCTACGTCCGGCCGTCCCGACTGGCCCCCAGAACCCCGATAACCTACAGAAAATCTCCAGGGCACGGCCACCCCAGTGTCCCCTGGGAATCTGGGTGATGTTCCCAGCAGGAAAACAGCTCTGGCTGTACCAGGGAGAATTCCAGACCCGCTTCTAGTTCCTACTTTGGACAAGAGCTGCAAGGAACTTACTCGTGTCCTGTGTGAATGTAACAGCTGAGATTTTCCCAAGATGATCCCTCCAAAACTCAAAGGCTGCCCAAGCCTTGCATGCTGCCTTGCAGCTAAAAATATTCATATACCTCACTTCTTGTTGGATTCTCTTCCTTTAGAACAGAGGAGAGTAAGGTAAGTTCAACCAGCAACCTGAATTTAAGCCACCCTAAATGTGTCCCAGGAACACACAGAGCCTAATCCCTGTTCCAGAGCTCCAGAGGTTATTCTGAAGCACACCCAACAACCAAAAAGCTGCTGTAGCATCACCCTGTGCTCAGAGATCCCACATTTTCAGACCTTTTCTGACAGAAACTTGTGCATATTTCAAAATCTGGGAGAGGCACAAAGTGGAAGTCCTAATCCAGGTGGCAGCACCCCCGTGGTCCCACCTGTGATTTCCCAAAGCACACATTTCCTCAGGAAATCAGCAGCTGAGTTTGCACAATCCTTTAATCCCTGGGTGGAAGATCCCCATTATCTGTCCGGTACAAGACACATTATTAATGGATTATGTTTGCAGCAGGTAAAGGTCACTTTTAATGCTTTTAATGATTTAAAAATGGATTTTCTTTTCAGATTTACTATTTTCAAGCATCTTGGCTGTGAAAACCCTGTCCAGTAAGTAATATGAATTAAAAGGGAGAGCTTCAGCTTGCTCAGTTCTCCAAAAGAGAGCCCAAAAGGGATCAATTGTAATATATGGTGGTCAGTGGCGATGTGGGAGCCAGTCTGGGCAGAAAATGCAGGCCAGGATTTCAAAATCCCTCCAAAATGAAAACCTTTCCTTTAAAGAGCAAGTTCAGACACACTTGCTGTCCTCCCAGTAAGTAACAAGTGGCTCTGGGTGGCCAAATCCCATCTTTGGTCCCACAGATATCACAGGACCTCGTTTATTTGGTCTCTTCTGCATGAATTGGGCTGTGAAGCGCAGGCACCTCCCAGCCCAGGCTGCTGAGTCAGTCCCATGACATTTGTTCACGCTGAGCCTACAGGGGAGTTTAAATGAAAGGAGAGGAGAGACAATCGCAGCTTTATCACCCAGTTCCACTTGTTCTTTCACATGTACCCAGCCCTTTTCCCCGCAGGCAGAGCAGCCCTGCCTCTCCAGTGGGACAGTGGGATAATCATCCTTGCTGTGGAGGATCCCTTCTGCTCCTCATCAATGCTGAGAAGTCAGGGAGGCCTCAGATGTGCAGCCAGGCTGACTCAGTGACAAAGGACAACTTGTTTAGGCTTAGGACGTTGCAGTTTGGTTCTGTTCCACCCACACAGCACAAGGAGCTCAGCAGGGGCTTGATGCCTTCTAAGATTCAGCAATTCCCTCTTCCCAAAGAGTCTGAGCTTGATAAGGCCAGAGCATCACAGCCAGGGATGGCACAGGCACTCAAAACCTTGCCAGAAAATCTCAGCCTGTCCTGAACCTTTGGCTGAGGCGAGAGCAAGCTCAGATTTCCAGGAGCTGTAAAATCCTCCTCAGCCCCAGGGCTGCACACCCAGACCTTGGTGCAAATACAAACGTTGTTATTTTAGGAAGCCTCACCAATGCAAGACACCGAGAAAGAAACAAACAGGGAAGCCACAGGTGTCTCCATGGGACGGAAAATAAGGTGTCAGCTCCTGGGTGGTACTGAGCTCCATCCTCCCTGTGGATTCACCTTCTGCTTGGACCACAGGAGCCTCGGCACCGCCTTCCCACGCGCTGGAGATGCAGCAGGAGGCAGCAGCCCTGCTGTTCCACCAGCTCTTGTCTGTCCTCGGGAATCAACTCATCTGAGCAAAGGCAGAACTCCCTGGCCAGGGGCCAGTGTCTGTGCCAGGCCAGGATAATCCATGGAAGGAGTGGAGGAGCTGATGGCAGCACCTGGCCCAGCCCACTCAGCAGATGCTCAGGGGTTTTCCCTCAGCGGTCACATCACCCCCTGGTGCCCTGGTGCTCCAATTTCCAGGGGCGCAGCACCCTGGGATGTGTGACAGGGTTGTCACCAGAGCAGTTGGAGGATTCTCCCTCCAGAACAAATCCAAGCTGCTCAGGGCTCCTCGGCAGGCAACGCTCAGAGCTGATACCCAGCATCACTCTGCAAATCACCTCTGCAGGGACAAGTGCTCGCCACACACAGAGGTTTGTCCCCCAAAGAGTTTGTCCCCCCTCTCTTTGTTCCAAGAGCTGCTCAGGACCCAGGGATTCCTGTAACCACGGAGGAGCAGGGGTGTAAGCAGTGACATCCACAGCAGGAGCAGGAGAAAACCTTCCCAGCCAGGGGTGTGGGTCTGGACGGTGCAGAGCAGATTCCCAGGAGATCAGCCCAGGTGTGGGACATTCAGTGCTGCACTGAGCTCTGCACCAGCACAGGGAGCACAGGAGGGGAAATTCAGGGTCTGCCCTGGAGCCCAGGGGCCCAAAGTGACCATTCCAGTGATGCCATGAAGATTTTTGCCTTTTCTTTTATACCCGTTGTACCTTTTTACAACTTCTGTATTCCTAGTGCTTTTTGCCTCCATTCTTGGCCTTGTTTGTCAAGCTGAGAGACTCAACATTTTAGAAGCTTCGTAGCCAGGGATCAGTGTGTCCCAGAGCCCAAGGTCCTCTCCAGAACACATTCTGTAAACTCAGATAGAACCATCCAGGGGAAGGCTCCTTGGGGAGGGGGGCTCACTCGAGCCTCTCCTTGGGGAATCTTTGATAGATCTGCTAATTAGTAACACCTATAATGATATACCCAATGTTGGGGGGGAGACACAGAGACACAGAGATAGACTCGGCGGGGTGCATCTCAATGCATTTGTCCTTTTGTGTGCACCTAAGGATCCTTAAAATAAATACCAAGGTAAAATCCCTTTTCCCCTTCTAACCGTGTCTGACTCTTGATTTTAAGACCAGGAAAAGGCATCACCAGCAGCAGGAGATGTTCCAAAGGCTGCCCTGCAAGTCCAGGAGCTCCAGGAGTTTTCATCTCGCGCTCAGCTCTTTCCAAGGCTGGTGCTGATCTTAGAGTTCACATGGAGAGAGCAGCACAGTTCCCTTGATTCCCACCTCTTATAGCCTGAACAGGTACAGGAATCATGGAATCCCAGACTGGTTTGTTTGGAAGGAACCTTAAAATCTCATCCAGTGCCACCCCCTGCCACGGGCAGGGACACCTCCCACTGTCCCAGGGTGCTCCAAGCCCCATCCAAGCTGGCCTTGGACACTTGCAGGGATCCAGGGGCAGCCACAGCTGCTCTGGGAATTCCATCCCAGCCCCTCCCCACCCTCCCAGGGAACAATTCCTTCCCAATATCCCACCCAAAATCTCCCCTTTTCCAGTTTGAAGCCATTCCCTGTGTCCTGTCACTCCATCCCTTGTCCAAAGTCTCTCTCCATGTTTCCTGTCAGCTCCTTCAGGCACTGGAAGGCCACAATCAGGTCACCCCAAAGCTGTGGGATCAGCCCAGGACAGGGGGCTCTGGGCATGTCCAGCCCCTCACGCCCCAGCATCCCCAAACCCTTCTCCCCAGGATTCCCTTCTCCCTTCTCCCAAACCCTTCTCCCCAGAGCTGTTCCCGACCTGTCCACCTGACACAATCACTGCATCTCCAATAATGTCAATCATTAATTCCAAGTCCTCCCTAACAGCCCTGATAAGTGCTTTGGGATAAGGGAACTTCAAAACACCAGCAAGCTGCCTCGTACTGCTCACTCCCAATTTTCTGTTATTCATAACAATCACAGGGATTGGATGGAGCTGTGTGGCTTTTTAGTGGGAAGTGTTTTAAAGCAAGTAAACCCTTCCCTTTGTAATCTTTCAAACACTCCATAAAAATATCATAATGCATCAAGTCTGCACAACTGTTCTATGGACTATTATGCGCTTTAAACCACCCCTGAGATGAGGCATATTTAAACAAAAAGAGCTTTTAAAAATAAAATCATTTTGCATCGAGATAGCACCTCCTCGCTCTCCCGGCGCTTCACAAACCCAAATGCCTCCCTGTAATCGTCCTTCTGATTGCCAAGTAAATGAAGAGCAGTGGTTAATGACCACCGGGCACTGGAGCACCAGCAATGGCTGGGAAGCACAGCTCAGTCAGGCAGGAAAAACTGCTCTGAAGTTCTTCATTCCCAGGTAGTGACACCCACCGAGCCCGGGCCAGGCACCTGAGAACCTGGGCAAGGCTCTCAAATAAAGCTGCTCCCAACAGGAACAGAAGGTCTAAATCCAGTGCTGGAAGGGGAAACCCAGGATGGTGCAGGGAGAAGGAACAGCAGCAGTGCTGCTCAGCACCATCACCCATCACTCATGGACACGCCAGCTCTCTCAGACAGGTCCTGAAGGACGCCTGTGCCTGCTGCTGGTGGTGTCTGTCTGTCCTGCTGCACATCGCCCAGAGCAGCCATTAAGCACTTTGCTGTTACAATTCAACTGGTAATGGTAAATAAACATTAAAGTGCTCCAGCCCAGCTCGGAGAGCCACGGTTATTTACCCCAGCCACAGATCTCAGCCCTGTGGGTTTATTTGCCATGTCCTGGAATGAAGGAAAGCCACTCATTTCTGTAGGCACCTTCCCTGTCCTGAATCCATTGCTCCAGTCAGACAGCAGGAGTCAAAAATCATCACATTTCCTGGCAACTGAAAAGTTACATAAGGAATTTGTTTCCCCCCAGCTCCTGCACTTGGCAAACAAGCCGGGCTTTGCAAAGGCCAGGCAGGAAGGGGACAGCAGAGAGTGACAGGCAGGGCCAGCACAGCCCCGACAGCACCGGGCAGTGCCCTGGCAAGGAAACCTCCCTGAGCTGGGATCTGGCACTGCACACGCTCGATTCTGTACCTCTGAAGCTCTGTAAGACTGGGAGGAATGGGATTGTCCAGCCTGGAGACAAGAAAGCTCTTGGGGAAACCTAATTGTGGCCTTCCAGTGCCTGAAGGGACCCACAAGAAAGATGGAGAGAGACTTTGGACAAGGGTCTGGAGCGAGAGGACAAACGGAACGGCTTCAAACTGGAGAAGGAGAGATTTGGGTGGGATGTTGGGAAGGAATTTCTCCCGGTGAGGGTGGGGAGGCCCTGGCACAGGGTGCCCAGAGAAGCTGCAGCTGCTCCTGGATCCCTGGAAGTACCCAAGGCCAGGCTGGGTGGGGTTGGGCGCAGCCTGGGACAGTGGAAGGTGTCCCTGCCCACGGCAGGGGTGGCACTGGATGGGATTTAAGGTCCCTTCCAACTCACTCCACGATTCCCTGGGTGAGGTGCTGCGAAGGACACACTGCACACCACAGCCCCAGACCCACAAATCAGCTTTTTATGGTTCATTTTCAGGACTGGAGGGTTTCCAGCTGGCTGGGCACAGTTTCCTGGTTTCCCCTCACCTCATTACTCTTTTCTCCAGTTTGCTGGTGGTGAGGAAATCGATCCATGGCTTTCTGGTTTCTCAGCAGCCCCCTCCCAGCTCTGACATCCGAACCGGCACCTCCAGCTGGGTTTATGAAACAGAAGAATCTTCCCCTTTCCTGCAGAGACCTCCACTGCAACTGTGACTCTCTGAGAGCCCTTTGCAGCACAAATCAGAGCTCCCACACCAGCAAGAGGCTCAGATGTGGCTGTAGAAGGTGAGACAAAGGACATCAAACACAGGGGAAGATCCTCCTGCTTCTGCCAGGAGCACAGCCTGAGAGAGGCACGAGGCACACGGGGGGTCCCTGCTGGTCAGCAAAAGCCTTTGGGACACAGAAATCCAGGGGAAAATGGGAGGAATCTCAACAATATTTCACTTGGAGATGCAAAATACTCCCAGCAGTCCTTTCCCCCACCCCACAGACAGAGAAATAAAGCAGGATGCAGCTCCATGCACACAACGAAGGCACGGGTGGGGTTCCAAGAGAGGCTTTCCCGAGTGATCCCTTCTGCTTGGAGAGCAGCCTTAAAGGGATTTTTCCTGACCCAGGGATGGGGAACAAACCTGGATCTGCACAGAGCAGAGCCAAAGAGCCAACCCCAGGCACCATCTCTGACAAAAGCTGCAAACCTCACTCCAAGCCCAGCACTTCCCAGCCAGGACGGGCAGCCCGAGCCCCCCAGGTCACGGCCAGGATTGGCTTCAAGAGCCCTCTCCATGGACAGGAGCACGAGAAGGAAAAGGAGAAAGTGCCCCTTAGTCTGGCCTGAGACAGCAGGGGATCTCCAGGCTCATTATGCAAAGCACAAGAAGAGAAAAATTAAGTCAAGACGGGAAAGAAATTGTTTTTGTTTGTGCCAGCATCATTTAATAAAAGCAGATTTTCCCTGCCCTGCAGCAGCCATTTGGTTGCTGAGCTGTGTTTTGGCTCTTCCCCTGACCCCTCTGTGTTTTGCTTTGGACAGACACTTTGAGAATAGTTCAGCCAGCAACTTCCAGCCATTACTATTAATCACAATTTTTGTGTGTCATTAATACATCATATCGCTTTAAAGGTTTATTTCACCACTCAACTCAGTCCACGTTGTCTTTCCAAAGCTGGATCTCATCTACTCATAAATTCTTTCAGGGGCTCAGAAAGAAGGAAGAACCCCCTCATTTTTCTCTAATTCCTTAAACACTCACCCCAAAAGAGCCACTCTTCTTTTGCATCTCCAAGCCAACCACACAAGCTGGGTGCTTAGCAGGAGGTTTTATCAGCACCACAACACATCCTGGACAGAGCCCCAGGCTGCACAGAAATCCTTCAGAGGAATTTTAGGTCAGTGAAGAGCAGGACTCACTGAACTGTCAAGATCCAGGCTGAGATTGGATCTCTACAGACGGGATCCACAGCCAGCACAGCTCTGGAGAACATTTCCTGTCGCTGTTGTCCCCAGGGAGGGCGAAAATCACAGCACGGAATTCCAGGATAAAATGGGATTGTTTAATTAATTATCACCTCATTTATATAACTTGATTCACAGTAGAGAAATGACATTATTGGCTGCTGACCCTACACCTCCCAGAGTGATTGGCTGAATGCTATGATGCCTATTTCAAAATATTTTCTTCAGTGAACCAAAACAAGACCGTGCAGGTGCGAGATCGAGAGTTATTTACAGAACCGTTTTTCACTGTTTCTCAGCTAAAGCATGAGAAAGGAAAACTTCACAAAATCCTCCAGCAGCTGGAAAATTCCTCTGCCCCTGCTTTTTAGCATCCACAGTTCCCCACCGGTGAAATTGGATTTGTGCTCCCAGGGGGGATGTTTGAAACCCCAGGCTGCATTTTGGCCAACATTTCCCTGCTTGGCTTCTCCCTGTCTGCCAAGGGAAGCTGGAAGGCCTGGGCACTAAAGGGCTCTCAAAAGGATCGTCCTTGCTCTTGAACAGCTGGGAATTGAATTGTCTTTTCCCTATACCTTAGATTGGGTTGATATATATATATATATATATATATATTTTTTTTTTGGCAAGAATATTTTAATAGCATTACAGAATGGTTTGGGTTGGGAGGGATCTTGAATCCAGTTCCACCCCCTGCCACGAGCAGGGACACCTCCCACTATCCCAGGCTGCTCCAAGCCCCGTCCAACCTGGCCTTGGGCACTTGCAGGGATGGGGCAGGCACAGCTGCTCTGGGCAGCAGAGCTATTTTCAGAGCTATTTTCAGAGGGTGTTGCAGGAATTGCAGGTTTCTGCAGCACTGTCTCATTTGCTGGTTCACTGATTATCATCAGCTCACTCCTCTGGCTCAGGGCTCCCTGTCCAGCCTCTGTAGTGTCAATCCTTTGGCCCAGCTCTGGCAGTTCCTGCAGCTTCAGGAATTGATCATCACCCCAGTACTCGATTTTTGCTCTTTCTGCTCTCCTTCACGGCCACTTTGATCCCATTCTTCTGCCACCTCTGATCTGCCCAGATGAAAACCTGGAGGATGAACCTGCTGTCCCCAGGGCTGAGCTTCCCCACCAGGCTCTCTGGACACTGAACACCACCCACAGAAGGCTTTTCCTCCATCCTACTGGACCTTCACATCCTGCTCGCAGCTGTGACTCCAAACCCTTCCGCTCCAGCTGATTTTAATGAAGATTTGGTGATTTCTCTCCGGCCCCAAGACTCAGACCACTCCTAATTGCAAATCTCTCCCTGGGATTTGCCACATCCACCCAACCTGCAGCCACTCCCAGATGTTCCCCAAGTGCCACAGGCAAGGATGGAAGGTTTGGGCATCCCTGGCACATTTGCAGGGCTGCACCTGAAACCTTCCCCACAGCTTTGGCCAGTCTGTGATTATTGACTTAATTTCCCCAAAAGTGGAGGCTGAAGCACAAGGAAAAGGGAACCCTGGAATGAAATGTTTGCCTAAAAATGATGGTGGGTCAAAGCACAAGGGAAAGGGAAACCTGGAATAAGATGCAGGGAAAGAGAAACTCATGGAAAAAGAGAGTTGGGGAAAAAATCAAATCAAATCAGCAACTGCCATGTGGGCGTGTCCCCTTCTCCGAGGATGTTCAGGGACCTTAATGTCACTAAAAAGCACCTGTGCGCTGTCTCTGTCACTGAGTCAACATTCAAAAGCTTCAAATCTTGTTTTCCTTTTGTGTTCCAGCCCTAGGAGAGGAAGGACAGATTGAGCTATTCCTTACCCTTCCCTTCGTACATAATTTATCAAAAATAACAACTCCCTTTTCCCTAGAACTGCTTTGAAGGTTCTCTGTGTTGTGTCACAATGAACACAAAAAACCGACCATTTTTATAAACATTGACGAGATTCACACCAAGATGCAAAAATCAAAGCCTAAATCCAACTGAAATTACTTCATTATGCAACTTTTTGTTTGCAGCAGTGGTGTGGATGAAGCTTTGGTTGGTTTTATTTGGGGTTTTTTGCAGAGGTTGAGGGCTTGAGGTTATTTTTCATGTGGTTTGTATTAATGCCCTGGTCAGGTTCATTTATTTTCCTTGTTTTTTGTTGTAGGTCAGCCTCTAAGAGCCACTGGGACGATTGTTTGTTTGAGGGGAGAAGCTGGATGATTTCATTTGCATTTCTTGCACAAGGAAACTCTCATTGCACAGACACAAACCTCAATCTCCATCTCCCCGACTCTCCAGCACCACAAATATCCCATTCCCCCTGGATTTTTCAAAGGTAAAATGCCTGCCAAACATCCTGAGATCAGCTCCTGCTCTTCCCTGCAACACCCACAGCTAAAAATACTCCAGCAGCAAAATTCTAGTTTTAATCTAACACCGGAAGAAAAAAAAAGTTCAGTCTCCTCTTGTGCTTCTGTGAAAATAAAAACTGCTGAAGGAGAGAACTCCCGGAATCTCAGTGTTTGGCAGAAAACTTTCCAGGTCCCCTGTGAGGAGCTGGTGCAGGATGGAGGGAATTCCAGGAATGGAGAGGTGGCACAGGATCAGTGAGGCTGGAAAAGCCCTCCAGGATCATCGAGCCCAAGCTGTGCCCCATCCCCACCTTGTCCCCAGCCCAGGGCACCAAGTGCCACGTCCGGGCCTTCCCTGGACATCTCCAGGGGTGGGGACTCCAAATTTCCCTTTCCAAGGCCTGGCCACCTTTTCCATGGAGAAATTTTCCTTAATATCCAATTTAAACCTCTCCTGGTTCAACTGGAAGATGTTCCCTCTCCTCCTGTCCCTGTTCCCTGCCAGCAGAGCCTGACCCCCCCGGCTGCCCCCTCCTGTCAGGGACTTGTGCAGAGCCACAAGGGCCCCCCTGAGCCTCCTTTGCTCCAGGCTCAGCCCCTTTCCCAGCTCCCTCAGGAGTTCTCCAGCCCCTTCCCAGCTCTGTTCCCTTCCCTGGACACGCTCCAGCCCCTCAAGGTCTCTCTGGCCATGAGGGGCCAGAACTGGACTCAGCTCTGGAGGTGCCCCGGCAGTGCCAGCACAGGGGACAGTCCCTGCCCTCTCCTGCTGTCACTCCAGTGCTGACACAACCCAGGTGCCCCTGGCCTCCTTGCCCACCTGGTGCCTGACCACCCTGTTGGGGAAGATGAAACAGGAAAGCCTTGGAAATATGATTGCCTGACCAAAGATTTTGGGAATATGAAAACTACAGGCAACATCGAAATAAAAGCCACTTTTGAAATACCAAGTCTTAGTTACTGAACAACTGGAAAACAATGGTATGGCCACTGAAGTAATCCCCTCTTGATGGAACAATACCCTCTGCTTGCAAACAGGTCCAAGGGTCAGAGCAGACCCTACTAGCTCAGCAGAAGGGGTCCAAAGAGTAGTTTTTAGAAGTTAAGATGTAACACTCTATGGTAATATAAGAACTCTTATAGGCTGTATGTAAATGCTATAGGATTTGTATCTTGTATTAGATTGGTTAGTGACAATTAGAATATTCAGTACAGAAGATGATTTATTGTATTGTAACCAGGACTTCAGACACTCTTACTCTTACTACTTCTTCTTCACTCTCCTTGCTCTTACACTCTCTCTCTCTTTCTCTTACCTGCTTACTCTCTTGCTCTCTTGGGCCTGCTCAGAGCTGAGTCTGGCAGCTCTGAGCAGTGCCCCTATACCCACGCCCTTTGCAATAAACCGCATGTTCCAAGATCTGCTTATAGAGATCTCCGTCCGTAACCTACACCACCCCTCTTGGTACTATTGCCATTAAACCAATAAAGAACGAAAGGTTTGTGCAATTCCTGCCCTTTTTCCTCTTTCCCGAGCTTGGAGGGCAATTAAACAACAGCAAAACCACCAGGGAGAAGCTGCTCTCCCCACTCCTGTGGTTTCCTGCACTCAGTTCCCACCAGAGCAACCTGGCCAGGCATTCCCTGCTCCAACAGGAGCCTTCTGCTCCCCTGCACTCACAGGAGGCACAAGGTGTTCAACAAACTCATCCACTCATCCCAAGCAGCTCCCAAACTCATCCCAAACTCATCCCATGACCCACACACGGTGCAGAGCATCCCTGACACCTCTGTGGATCTGTTTTCCCTCCAGGGCCTGTTTCATCACCCAGAGACACTCAAAAATCCCCAGCTGCACCACCCGACCTGTGACACCCGACTGGACGATCTCGACCCCTCCCTTTGATGTGCCACAGCACCTCCCGAGCTCTCTACAAATGTTACTCTCCACTCTTCAACACTGATACAAAACATCCCATTTTTGCACCATTTCAAACAGCTCTGAATTGTAGAGGCAACTCTTTATCAAAGCCATCTGAGAAGATGAAATAATTTTATCATCTGTCCTTTGAAGAGCTGATTTTTTTAATGTGGGGTTTTTTTTTTTTTTTCCCTCTCAAATATCCAGGCAGTTCCTGCAGACTGCAAAATATTCTGTTGTTTCTGTCAAGTTCTGGACAAATCTCTTGATTAACGCCCCCCTCAAGCAATTCTCCCTCCTTTCTGGTTTTTTCCCCTCTTTTGCAGCATTTGCTGAGGGGAAGGCACGTTATCAATAACAGGGATTGCACATGATGGAATCTGATTGATAGGCCGTAATAAACGACATTATAATTCAAGCAGTGGCTCCGATAAGGTAATCTGATACATCAGAAGTGCAAGAAAGTGGAAATATCTGCAGAAAATGATTGTGGCTTTTGGCTATATTGCTGTTTTCCTCCAGCCATCCAGCACGGAGACTGTGGCAGGGAACTGAGGGGCAAAGCTCTCACATCCAGAGGAGACACACATCAATCAGATGTTTGCAGGGAGCTGAAGTGATTATTTTTAGTAGATCCAGCACCAAAAGTGGTGTTTTTAATAGATCAAGCACCATTAGAGGGAGAACGGAGGCTGGAGGGCTCCTAAAGCTGGGGAAGGGGAGGTGATGCTCCCTGGGAAGAGGGTGGCAAAGGCTGGCTCTGGGGTTGGGGCTGTGCTGGGGTCACCCCAAAAGGAGAGATCCCACCCAGCAGGATGATGGGAATCAGGAGCTGCTCCCACCACAGCATCTTCATCTCTCAGAAATATTCCAGCCAGACACGACTATTCAGCAGTGAAGGGATTTCTTAATGGACCCTGCTGGTAATTAGCACAGCCAGAGCCTCCTGTCCCGCAGCCAGGGCCGAGATGACAGCAGAGCCTCCACTTTGGGCTTCAGGGAAGGCCAGGTCAGCTCAGCTCTTCATCAGGCCACATCTTATCACTCTGCAATTCCTCTGCAGCTGAAATAAATCCCAGGTTCTCTCACTGCCCGAAGTTCCCTCGCTGTCATATCCTGAGGGAAGCTGTGGAAATGAACTTTCTCCCCTCGCAGTGGCTGAAGGCAGCAGTGGCACACAACACTCGCCGTTGGCCTGGAATATATTAGCAAATATTAAACCAAAAACTTCGTGTAATTGGAGGAAAGAGAGAACAAAGACCCAGCAGAAGATCTGTTCTTGCACCTCTGAGGGTGGCACCTCTGAGAGACTGAACCCCCAAGTCCTGTTCAAGTCCAGGAATTCCATCAGCCAAATCCTCTCTCTCCTCCCTTTGCCCAAGGTGGTCCCAGCTGAGCTTTTCCCGAGGCTCAGGACCCAGCTGGGAGCAGTGGAGGAAGCTGCAGGTCCTACCCAGCAGCTGGAGCCCAGATCTTGTGGCTTTTTTATTTTCTGAGAGCATTTTGCCAAACTGCACCACCTACCAAGCAGCCTCAGCAAATATTCCTCACTGCCCAGGCGTGTTGAGAGGATCAGCCAAAGTTTCCAGAGAAGCTCAGCTGTGGATTGCAGTTTTCTCCTTTTTTAAGCAGTGGATTCCTCCAGCAGGTAACTTTGGCCAGGACAGCTCCCCTGCAGATCCCCCTCCATCCTTTGGCGAGGGTTTTATTTACACACAGGCATGTTTTGATCTGCTGATTTAAAAACTTTCAAACCCATCAGCCCCAGCTGGACATCAGAACATCTTCCAGGTGGGTAACACAGCGGCCTGCCCTGCTCCCTAACTGGGGAGGCAGAGTTGTCCTTATTAACCTCCTTATTGTCCTCAGGAAGGATTCTGGGGCATCTTTCCTGAAGAGACTCGTGGGGAACATCGTGTTCCTTATTCCTGATTCTGCTGCTGAAATCCAAGGCGAAGTTCCTGGTGATAAAGAAGTCTCTTTTCATGTCTCCTCTTCATTTTAAGTACCTGCTTTGGTTTATCTCAGATTGCTCCAGCATTTTGGTTCAGGATCCTGCCTGCACTCCCACTCCTGCTGCACGGGGCCACAGGCATTTCTCCACGAGACTTCGGAAGTCAAGTGGTGGAATCAGTTTAATGGAGAGCCTCGGAAAAGTGTGGGATCTGGTTTGCTGAGCATGGAAAGAGCTGGGCTGGGAGGGTGGGATGAAGATGACGAGGGTTAGGAGGGTGTTGAAGGTCACTGGGGCTGTGGAGACCCCTCAGGCCAAACCTGCTGGAAGAACAAACCCAGCCCCACTTTGTCACAAATCCCCTCTATTACTGTATCCCGCAGCTGTAGGGAGGAGAGAAGAGAGATCCAGCAGGCAGGAATTGCGCAGCAAGATTGATTGATTTAATTATTTTACAAACTCTTTTATAGACCTTTTTCTTCATAGTCTAATTGGTCAAAGGATCAGCCACCCCTTGGGGTGATTGGCTAAAATCCTAAACATCCATTGTCAAAATATTTTCCTACTGTACCACAAACAAAGCTCTGCAAGGTCGCAGGTGTTCATAGTTTATAGAACTCTGCAAATATCTTCAGGAGAGAGAAGAGTATCTCACAGGCTTAGAAAGAAGCAAGAAAATTCTTGCTAGCAGCAATATTGTATCCACACTCCCCCCAAGGGCAAACTCCTGTTGTTCCTTCCCTGTGTTTTCCTGGACCATTCACCAGGAGCCTTTACCCCGCACCTGGAATGGTTGGGTGGGGAGGGACCTTAAATTCATCCCATTCCACCCCTGCCACGGCAGGGACACCTCCCACTATCCCAGGCTGCTCCCAGCCCCGCCCAAGCTGGCCTTGGGCACTTCCAGGGGTGCAGGGGCAGCCACAGCCTCTCTTGCTCCTGGAGTGTTGTAAACTTTTCTCAGTGGCCAAACTTAAAGAAACTCCACTGGAAACGAAACAGAGCTCTCAGAACAAGAGAGCTCAGAGGTACAAAGAGCAGGTCCTAAAATCCACCAGCTCTCCTCATCTAAATCCTTCCTCTGTTTCCTTCGGATGACATTTTCCACCAAAAAGTAAGAACAAAACCAAATATCTAAATGAATCTATCGGATTTCTGTTTCTGTGCGAGTGAATCTCAAAAATGCATAATAATAAAAATACCTGCATATCCACCATCCTGCTACAGTGACTCGGCAGAACTGAACTCCCCTTTTAACCCCTTGGATTTTCTCATCCTTTCATATCCTGCAGGCAAGGACAAAGCTGGGCCCTGTCTGCTGCTCCAGTGCTCAGAGTTACCTCCTCTCCCTGCAGTGCCAGGATCATTCCAGACACAAATCCACGCTGACCTGGATCCTTTGCAGGACCTGTGAGCTTCGTTAGGAGCTGCCCTTTGGGAACAGGTCAGGATTATCCTCCTTTTATAGATGGAAAATGGGATAACTACAAAGGGATTCTTGCCACATCCTCATAACTACATTAGAATTTAACCTGCTGAGCTGGACCTCAAAGACACCTCAGCGAGGTCCATTTTATGCTGGGTGTGAGGAGGAAGATGAGGGTGGACATTCCTGAAGGATTCAGCTTCAGGCTGTGCATCCATCCCCACAGGAAAGATTCCCATGGATGCTTTTATGTCCCCTAAACATGGGAGGCAATAAATAACTGAGGATTTCAAGGATGGAGCCATCCAGCTCTGAACGTTTGGGGCAGGCGGCAGAGCCACCCTTGTCACACTCAGGTGGTGCAGGGCAGAATCCCCCAGCAGGTGACAGCGACAACAGGACAAGGGGCCAGCTGAGTGAGATTTCCCCTGCCCTCAACTGGCTCATCTCTGGAAAGAGAAAAGGTAAAAACTTGAGTCCAGATGCAACATCTTAAAGAGGAAATAGCTGGAGCTGTGCAGAACAGGATGGCAGTTCCAAAGACATCTGCTTTTGGAATATAAAAAAGGTCTTTATTTCAGCTCTAAAGTGCCCATAAAACCATAAGGATCCATGAGAGGCTACAATAAATGCACCAGACCTTTCCTATAGTGTGTGCAGAAGGATTTTTTTAAAGTGCATTTTTAATTATTAAAGTCATGAAAGTAGCTTATTTCTCTGCGCAGCAGCAGCCTCTCACCACAAGGATGTTTTGGGGATGGAAAGGGCCATTTTAGGTGCAACCCAATTTGATGAAGGTGAATTCTTTCAGGGAAAGGAAAGAAATTGCACCAGTGAATCAGCTCCCTGTGTTGTTCCATTTTGAAAGGTTCCTAAAGGGTGACTCAGGGCAGGAATGGACCCACACAGGCAACAACAGCAAAAAAAAAAAACCCACAAGACTTTTCCTGGAAGCAAGAGCAGCCTTAAAGAACAGGGGTGGAAATGACTGCCACCACTTTGTCCCTGAAAAGGGCCTGTGCAAGGAGAAACACCACAGAGGACGGGCAGTGCTGATGGAATTACCCAGCTGGGGCTGGCAGGAGACCCCTCAAAGCAAAGCTGTTCCCATCATTTCTTGGAAAACCACGGCCTGGTTTCTGTCTCCTTTCCCCTGATCTTCCCAACGATCCCAAGTTACTGTCAGCAGCACCTGACCAAGCCAAAGCCAGGCCCTGGTGAGGCGGGAGCAGAACTGGACACAACTCTTGGTCATTCCCCAGCTCCTCGGGCTCACACAGAACAAAAAACCTCAACTCAGAGTAATTCAAGAATCAGTAAAAGTGTCCAAAGGAGGCTGCAAAGATGGGGAAGGGTCTGCAGGGGTCACACGAGGAGGGGATGAGGGCACTTGGTGTGTTCAGCTGGAGAGGAGGAGACTGAGGGGAGACTCACCCGCGGCTGCAGCTCCCATCTCTGCTCTCTGTGGCAGGGACAGGACCCAGGGAAGGGCTGGAGCTGGGCCAGGGCAGGTTTAGGTTGGATTTAGGGAAAGGTTCTTCTCCCAGAGGGTGCTGGGCACTGCCCAGGCTCCCCAGGGAATGGGCACAGCCCCGAGGAGAGTTTGGACAGCGCTGCCAGGGATGCCCAGGGTGGGGTTTTTGGGGTGTCTGTGCAGGGCTTGGCGCTGGATCAATGATCCTTCATCCCTTCCAGCTCAGGATATTCCATGATTTGATAAATCCACCCCAAACAACCCAGCTCAGGCAGCAGGAGGCTGAAGCTCACGCAGGAATCCTTCACAAGGATCCTTCCACATCCCCATGCAGGTGCCCCTTGAGCCTCGTGGTTCCTCCTACTCTAAACCAAAGTTAACAGCAGTTTTCACCCACAGGAGGCACGGTGAGTGTAATTTAACTGGACTCCAAAAGGTGTTCACATCTGCGGATAATTAAGTTCAGCTGAGTTTCAATAAGCTGCTAAATCTGCCCAAGGAAACCCAGGAGTCCAGGGCAGAGGAGCTGGAAATTCAAAGCTGATTCCCCAATTCAAGACCTCAAATGGAATATTAGCTTTCCTCTTCTTTAAAAGAGAGAAAAAGATACATTTACCAGGCTGAAGAAACATACAGAAAACAAAAAAAAAAACCCTGACAAAATGACACAGCTTCTCAAACAGACAAGAAATAAAAACTCTGAGCACCATTCCCTGAAATGCAAGTTGTTCCTGAACAGATGAAATAAGGGAGGGGGTGTGGATTCAAAGCCCAGCACTCTGGAGAGCACCAAGCACTTCCCTGCTCGAGAATAAAATGCTTTCTGAAAAGGTTTTGTTGAACTCATTTATGGGTAATGTAAGTTACAGCTTAGTAGTGTGGTATAAATATTTTACATGCCACTACAACGAGCTTTGTGCTGAGAGCCCAGGAAATGTGGGGGTTTATTTGCCATTGTTCTGCAGGAATCAATTCCAATTGATCCGTTTGGAAGTGCCGGTGCTGCTCCCGAGGTTCTCACAGTCCCTGCTGTTGGTTTAGTTGGGTAAACTCTGGGAATGGAAATGGCTTTTTTTTGGTTGCACAAGCAGCAAACAGGAGTCACATCCGGAACCTCCTCCAAGGGAATGTGGAGGATTTGTAGGAAGTGCTGGAGGTGCTTTGGAAGTGACTGGGGAAGGACACGGAGCTGATGGAGAGAGGCCAGAGGAGGCTCCAGGATGATCAGAGGGATGGAGCTGGGAGGAAAGGCTGGGAGAGCTGGGATTGTTCAGCCTGGAGAGGAGACCAGGGGTGACCTCACTGTGGCCTTGCAGGGCCTGAAGGGGCTACAAGGAACATGGAGAGAGACTTGGGACAAGGGCTGGAGGGACAGGACACAGGGAATGGCTTCCCAGTGCCAGAGGGCAGGGATGGATGGGATATTGGGAAGGAATTGTTCCCTGTGAGGGTGGGCAGGCCCTGGCACAGGGTGCCCAGAGAAGCTGTGGCTGCCCCTGGATCCCTGGCAGTGCCCAAGGCCAGGCTGGACGGGGTTTGGAGCACCCTGGGATAGTGGGAGGTGTCCCTGCCTGTGCCAGGGGGTGGGAGAAATCTTTATTGTCCCTCCCAACCCGAACCATTCCGGGATTCCATGATCTGAAGCACTGCTGAGAAATACCAGCAGCACAGGGAATGAGCTCTGCTTTATGTCACAGAACGTCACTGAGCCAAAAGGCCCCGAAAGGCCCAGCCGGGCCCTGGCTCCCCCTGAGCTCTGTGTCCCTCCCTGGTGGCTCCAGGTCCCCTCCCTGGTGTGTTCCAGCTGAGATCAGCTCCTGCTGTGCTTCCTGCAGGCTCCAAGCAGCAATCCCTGTGTGCAGGGCAGGGGGTCTCAGCCCTGGAGGAGAACGGGCTGGGAAGAGCTCCAGCAGCTGGGGAGCCACAGCACCGACCTGTCTCTGCCACCCGTGCCACCCAAGGATGGCTCTATCCTGCCTCTGCCACCCGTGCCACCCAAGGATGGCTCTATCCTGCCTCTGCCACCCGTGCCACCCAAGGATGGCTCTATCCTGCCTCTGCACCTGTGCCACCCAAGGATGGCTCTATCCTGTCTCTGCCACCCGTGCCACCCAAGGATGGCTCTATCCTGCCTCTGCCACCTGTGCCACCCAAGGATGGCTCTATCCTGCCTCTGCCACCCGTGCCACCCAAGGATGGCTCTATCCTGCCTCTGCCACCCGTGCCACCCAAGGATGGCTCTATCCTGCCTCTGCACCTGTGCCACCCAAGGATGGCTCTATCCTGCCTCTGCCACCCGTGCCACCCAAGGATGGCTCTATCCTGCCTCTGCCACCTGTGCCACCCAAGGATGGCTCTATCCTGCCTCTGCCACCCGTGCCACCCAAGGATGGCTCTATCCTGCCTCTGCCACCCATGCCACCCAAGGATGGCTCTATCCTGCCTCTGCCACCCGTGCCACCTAAGCACAGATCTACCCTGCCTCTGCCACCCGTGCCACCCAAGCATGGCTCTATCCTTCCTCTGCCACCTGTGCCACCCAAGCACGGCTCTGTCAGGCCTGTAACAGTGAGAGTTGTTTTCTCTGCCCCTCAGTAAATGATGTTTCCAGAGCACCAGTCCAGCAGGCTCTGAGGTGTGCTCAGATGGGCACTGAGGTGGCACCAGTGATCTTCAAGGTCTGTGCTGGGCTGGGAGGGCTCAGCCACAGAGTGTGAACACAAAACACCCACGGAGCAGTGATGAATTCCTCCTTCTGCTGTTGAGTCAGAGCCAAATGCCAAATCAGCCACAAAGCCAGGACAGAAGTCACCAGAGTCCTTCAGTCCTTGCCCTCTCTGGTTTCCTGGAACAAACTCCCATCCCAGCCCTGTTGAATGTAATTGTTTAAACAAGGACAGCTATTTTTACATTTCAATTTGTCTTGGCACGTGTCTAAGCAAAGCAACACGAACAAAAGGGACCTGTCTTCAGCTGATCATAACGCCATCAAATTAAAAGTTTATGTTCTTTAAACACAGCAATGCCTGTCTTTGATGCCTCCAAAAAAAAAAAAAGTGGTTCGGAGAGGAAATCACAGAGCGTGAGCAGGAGTGGAGGTGGGAACCAGGTGCATCAAAAGGAGGGAAACAAGCACTGAGCTAATGAACGTGAAGGCTTTGACTTGGCTGAGTGGGATGGGATTTGTCATCCTCCAAAGCATTGGTTTTGTATGGGAAAACCAGAATATTTCGAGGTTTTTGTTGGGTTTTTTTTATTTCTAACAGGACAAAAGATGAGCTGCACCACTGGCTGTCACTCTGAGCCAGGAGCTGCCACCGAATTTATCACCTCGATGTAAGAATTTCCCCTGGACTTCTTGTCACTTTTCTACCTGTCCATTACACAGCAGGAAGCACCACACTCATTCCCAACAGAAAACTGCATCCCAAAGGCCTGGGAATAGAGCAGGGAGTGATGAACCACTGGAAACACCTCAGCAGGGGACGTGGCTGCCTCATCCTCACCTGGAGGCTCTGAATCCCTTCCCGGGAGGGGCAGATTGGCTGCATGGGGCTCCAGGCAGTCCCTGCTGGAGGGTCACACTCCCTGTCAGGTGGGATCATCCCGCAGCTCATCCTGGTCCTAAAAAGCTCAGGCTCCCACGGATTCCGTGGCATCATTTCCCAGGATGCCTGTGCTAAAATTAGGGGGGAAAAAGGTGTTCTGATTTAAATTCACCCTCCAGGCAGGCTCATTTCAGAAACTGCAGCTACTTACTCTGAAAACATTTTGGTCTGGAAACCTTATGAGATTCCAAATGTTTTATACATTTTACTGCTGAGTGGGCAAGAAATAGAGACTTGTCCTTTCGGTTTTATCAGCTCGTGTTCAAAATGATGGAGGACAGGCAGAGCTGTGACAGGGAGGCTGTTGGAGCTCTGCTGCAATTTGGGAAGTGTTGGGGTTCTCATCAGGCCCCTGCTGAAGATTTAGGGCTGCTCCTATTTCAGCTGAACCATCTTTACCAAGTCTCACTTCTGCATCCCACAGTTCACTGCAATTCTGTCCTGTACTAGGAATAAGAGAAATAAATAAACCCAAAGCAGACACAAAATAAAAGTCACCTCCATGACGAGCACCCTTCCCTGGCAACAGCCTCATTTCCTTCTTCTCTCACTTATAAATAAAAAAAAAAAAAGAAAAAAATTTAATTGCAGCAGCACATTTAGACGGGAAAATAAAAGGCTTTTTATGCTGCTGCTGCTGCCCACAGGGTTAACATTTGCAAAGGGCTGAGCAGGAGCCTTCGGACACTGTAATTAAGGGCTCTGAGGGCTCCTCCCAGCACACGAGGGGTCAGCGCAGCTCCTGCAGCTCTCTGGGCTCCACGAAACTCCAGCACATCCCGATTGTACCAGCGAAGCACGAGCCTGGCTGGGGCTCTGTGCTCAGGGGGTGCAAAGCTGCACTCCCCAGCAGCAGCACCCGCACAGGACTTGCTCCAGGACGTGCCTCAAGTTGTGCCAGGGGAGGTTTAGATCCCATATTGGGAACAAAATTGGTCACAGAAAGGGTTGTAAAGCATTGGAATGGGCTGCCCAGGGCAGTGGTGGAGTCAGCATCCCTGGAAGTGTTTGGAAAACAGGTGGATGTGGCACTTGGGGATGTGGTTTAATGGTGAACATGGCGGTGGTGCTGATGCCTTAGGTTTTAACTTTTCTGGTTTTCAAATCCTGCACTGCCCAGTGTGTAACTCTGAAGTTCCCTGGGCCCTGTCAGCTGCTGCTCTCTCACACTGGTCACACATAACAAACCTCTCCAGGTTTGCTCTCCAAGGACACCCAGATTGTCCCAGGCCCCAAAATGTGTAAACTAAAGGGGGGGCAAACTTGGGGTAATTACATCATGAACTGAAATTATAATTGGAGAATTAACCCTGATATGCAAATGGACCAAACTGATAAAAAGGTGAAGAACCCGTGACCCGGGGTCCATCTTGGCTGGAGCCTTTGGACTGCCCAGGGTGCCCCTTTGAAGGCCCTTGCAATAAATACCTCCTTTTATTCTCTTATTCTTGTCCAGCCTCTGTTTTTAGGTGGCCACCCCACGCTGGGCTAAGGATCAGACTTGGAGATCTTGAAGGTCTTTTCCAGCCTTATGGATTTATGAACCATCTCCCAGAGGCCTTGGCTTTGCCAGGGACCTCCCTTGAGCTCTTCTCAGGGAGAGCAACACCCTCCTGCCTCCCAGGAGGGAGAACAGCTCCGGAGCACAGTGACACTCACAGGGACAGCCACCCGTTGTCCCTGCCCTCCCTCCAGGCACCCAGGAGGAACCCAGCTTGTTCCCAGGATGCCAACTGGGAGCTGGCCTGGCTCTCAAAGCAGTTCTGGTTTCTGCCTCTAAACCGAACAAGTTTGCTAAGATGACATCAAAGAAGAATTAACATGGAGCAGTCAGGAGAAATTTCCATCCCTAACACACGTCTTTCACTCTCCGTGCCTGCCTCATTAAGGAGGCTTCGATGAAATCCTTTCAAAAACACACGGCACAAAAACAATGGAGTGATTGCAGTTTGTGAGGAGCTGGGATGCAATTAGCATATGAACATCAAAATGGTTCTGCAGCAGCTACGTGCTGTCTATACCTTTTTACATTCCCAGGTTTTGGGTTTTGGCTCTCTTTTTGCAATTCTGTTCCAGTTCCTACCCCTCAGCTGAAGTCCAAGGTTCAAATAACCAGGGCCAGGTTGGGCAGGGCTTGGGACTGGTCTAGAGGAAGGCGTCCCTGCCCATGGCAGAGGTTGAAATGAGATGGGGTTTGAGGTCCCCTCCCAGCCCAAACCGTTCCAGGATTTAGTGAACAGCAGGAAAACTGTCCAAGGGAGTGGTGCCAAGCAGCACAAACTCTCAGTGGGTTATACAGCAGTTCCTGCCAGCACTCAGCAGCCCCGGGGCACAGGGAATGGTTCAGGTGACAGCAGGCAGAGGTGAATGAAAGCGTCACCAGAGAGCCTTGGAACATCGTCCCAGTCCAACAGAGCGTTGGGAAACAGCTGCTTCTCCTGGGATCAGTCAGAGACAACAGCTCAGGGGGGCTGGATCTTCATTCCCTGTGAGCCACGCAGGTGTTATCCTGGACAGAGCGGGGCAGGTGACAGGGACTGCACCCAGCCCATCCCTGCAGCGCAGAGAAACTCACACGTGCAATTACCCTGCAGCCTGTTATTGATCAGCTCATTAAATAATCAATAGTTACCTTGTGAGAAGGCTTCCTGTTGCCTCTACACATCTCATCCTGCCCGATCTTTGTGCCCTGAAGCAAAGGAGGAGACTTCTCCGAGTCTCACTTGGCACAGATGGTGCCTCAGCTCGGGGCACGGCAGATGGGAGGACGCTGCCTGCGATGCTGAGGAGTTAATGAACGTTTCCCTCCAGACACGTGGCGTCATTTCTCTTTTCTCTACGAATTAAGAACATTTCTCCTGCCCTGTTCACCACTTCCTCTGGCCCATCCACTGAGTCACCTGGATCCTCTTAGGTCTGGTTTAAATACAGCTACTCCCCCTCGGTGCTCCTGGTGGCCACGTCATCGTTTCCTGTGCAAGAGCTTTACACACTGGATTTACACAGGAATTTTAAAAGCAAAGAATTACACAGCACCTGGGCTACCCCTCTCTCGACCATCCCTGTGTCCCACCACCACAATTTCATTTACTGTCAATAACTGCTTTATTCAGGAATTAATCCCTTGCAGCCACTCAGGAGGTTCAAAATCAGGATTTTCAGTGTTAAAGCCACAGATGAAACCAAAGAAACAATGCCATTAGTTAGGAGCAGCAGCCAACTTGCACAATTCTTACAAAAGTGAATCGTTTCCCCTGCTCTCCAAAGGCTGCAAAGACAATCTACCTTAATGAAGAGGCACTGAAAGCAATTCCAAGCCCACGCAGCCCTGAGGTAGCAGAGCTGTGCTGGCATTGAGCTCACAGAACTGTTCTGCTCCTAGCAGCCCCTCATTTCTGCCCCTCGCTGCCTCCTCTGGCTCTTTGCTGTTCTACTGTGTTGCTGAAGTGGCAGAGCTGTGAATATTCCAGCCTTTCCAGCTGTTCCATGGAAGGGGTTCCCCTCTTCCCCAGCCACAGCCGGAGGGAAGGTCATTTCTGCCTCCGCTGCCATCCCTGGCTGAGAAGAGGTTAATATATATTTATAGGGCTAAATGCTCAGAGGTGCAAACAATCGAGTCTTTTGCAAATGTCACTGAGTGTGATACAGAGTGTGCAGATCCCTGGCAGTGTGACACAGAGTGTGCAGATCCCTGGGTGTGTGACACAGAGTGTGCAGATCCCTGGGTGTGCGATACAGAGTGTGCAGATCCCTGGATGTGTGACACAGAGTGTGCAGATCCCTGGATGTGTGACACAGAGTGTGCAGATCCCTGGGTGTGTGATAGAGAGTGTGCAGATCCCTGGCAGTGTGACACAGAGTGTGCAGATCCCTGGCAGTGTGACACACAGTGTGCAGATCCCTGGGTGTGTGACACACAGTGTGCAGATCCCTGGGTGTGCGATACAGAGTGTGCAGATCCCTGGATGTGTGACACAGAGTGTGCAGATCCCTGGGTGTGCGACACAGAGTGTGCAGATCCCTGGGTGTGTGACACAGAGTGTGCAGATCCTTGGCAGTGTGATACAGAGTGTGCAGATCCTTGGCAGTGTGATACAGAGTGTGCAGATCCCTGGGTGTGTGATAGAGAGTGTGCAGATCCCTGGCAGTGTGACACAGAGTGTGCAGATCCCTGGCAGTGTGACACACAGTGTGCAGATCCCTGGGTGTGTGACACACAGTGTGCAGATCCCTGGGTGTGCGATACAGAGTGTGCAGATCCCTGGATGTGTGACACAGAGTGTGCAGATCCCTGGGTGTGCGACACAGAGTGTGCAGATCCCTGGGTGTGTGACACAGAGTGTGCAGATCCTTGGCAGTGTGATACAGAGTGTGCAGATCCCTGGGTGTGTGACACAGAGTGTGCAGATCCCTGGGTGTGTGACACACAGTGTGCAGATCCCTGGGTGTGCGATACAGAGTGTGCAGATCCCTGGATGTGTGACACACAGTGTGCAGATCCCTGGGTGTGTGACACAGAGTGTGCAGATCCCTGGGTGTGCAATACAGAGTGTGCAGATCCCTGGGTGTGTGACACACAGTGTGCAGATCCCTGGGTGTGCAATACAGAGTGTGCAGATCCCTGGATGTGTGACACAGAGTGTGCAGATCCCTGGGTGTGTGACACAGAGTGTGCAGATCCCTGGGTGTGCGATACAGAGTGTGCAGATCCCTGGATGTGTGACACACAGTGTGCAGATCCCTGGATGTGTGACACACAGTGTGCAGATCCCTGGGTGTGTGACACAGAGTGTGCAGATCCTTGGGTGAGCCCCAGCAGGGTGGGCAGCTCCTGCCTTTGCTCACACAGAGAAACACAAACTGCTCTGCTACATCCGGACAGATCCAGAGTGACCCTGCTGAGAAGGGATAGGGGAATGAGGGGCTGGAAGTGTCCAAGGCCGGGTTGGGACAGCATTTGGGGCAGCCTGGGACAGTGGAAGGAGTCTCTGCCCATGGCAGGGGTGGCACTGGATGGGATTTAATGTCTCTTCCAAC
Organism: Corvus hawaiiensis; assembly: GCF_020740725.1. NCBI lineage: Eukaryota > Metazoa > Chordata > Aves > Passeriformes > Corvidae > Corvus > Corvus hawaiiensis. The sequence continues at coordinate 5,163,854 of NC_063235.1, forward strand.
CCGGGCTGGTCTATGATAATCATTCCATGAGGATGACTTCCATCGGCTCAACTCCCACTCTGAACATCAAAGCAAAACTCTCCCGGGCCTTTTGGCCAGTTCAGGGACCACTGACATCCGTGACAGAGCAATTCCAGAAGAACACAATTCCAGAACCTCACCATGTCCTGCAGACACACAACGGGCTCTGTCCAAGCAGTCTGCAAACTAAACACACAAGAAACGTGGCTTTGCTCCATTTTGCCAACAAGGCAAGTGCCCAAAATTCTACAGAGCCCCGTGCTCAATAAAACGTCCTCAATCCCAGCATTTCACGTACAAACTCACATTTAAAGGTATTTGGTAACTCCCCAAGCACTGCATCATCGCTGAATTTTGGCTGCTGGGACATTGTCCTGTACCTGCTGCTCTGCATCCCATTGCGCAACCCCTGCGTGTTCCAAAGCACTTTGTGCCTCTGCAGAAGGAGTCAGAGGTGCTGCTCCTTCCATCCAGCACAGGATTGAAGCAGCACCTCCCCCAAATTGCCCCAAAATGCAGGGTGTGGCTTTTACTCGAGTGGAACTTGTCATTTGGAGAACAGAGGGCTCAATCCTAACGTGGGAAATCACACACACTGCAAAGGGCAATGGGGAATGTAGAAACATCAGGGGAAAAAAGGCAGAAATTGCAGTTATTGAGTGAACAAGGTACAAGGAAAAATCCATGCCCTGGCAGGTGACCTCCTCCAGGCTGTTGTGTTCTCTGAGAGCTGCGAGTGTTTGTGCTGCAGCTTCAACAGCTCTGGATTCTGGGGCCACTTTGCACTGGGAAATGACAATAATTTCTTTGTTTGTGCATTAATGGAAAGGGGAGGAATCAATCTGACCAGCTTGGGGATGAATCTTTAATGCAACGTGCAATAATGTGCTGTCGCTGGGTGAGGATGAGCCATAAATAACACGGAAAATCCTTTCCCTGCTTGTTTGCATCTCAGGCCATGTGCAGCACCCTTGGTGACACCCAGAGATTCTCAGTTCCCAATCTGTGTGTCCTGGGGCTTCCAAAAGGAAGGATTTCTAAATTCCTGCCAATTAATTGCATTATTTCTACTCCTGGTAGGTTTAAAGCGAGTTTTTAAATGAACACAATGGGTTTTGCAGCCTCTTTTTGTTTCCCCCCTCAGTCCAATGTGTGCAGGGTGTTTATTTGAATTATTTAAGCCCACTGGAAGTCACCTGAACACCGAATTTTCCAGCAGTGACATCAGTGCCCGGGAACTGCTGACACTGTCAGCCTTCCTGACTCAGCCGTGGAGCCACTTCAGGGAAATGGAATTAGGGAATATTGAGTTTTCCCCACGGATTTCCACATGGAGACCAGTTGTACAGGCACAGGGATGGGAGAATTCCAGACTCTATTGGTTCAGGTGAGTCCACAAAGGTGCTGAGTGACATCCACGGGGAGCAGGGACTGAGGTGGGACCCAGGGAACATTTACCATCCTGGGATGGGATTATCAACCAGATTTACCATCCTGGGATGCGATTATCAGCCAGATTTACCATCCTGGGATGCAATTATCAACCAGATTTACCATCCTGGGATGGGATTATCAGCCGGATTTACCATCCTGGGCTGGGATTATCAGCCAGATTTACCATCCTGGGATGCAATTATCAACCATATTTGCCATCCTGGGATGGGATTATTAACCAGATTTGCCATCCTGGGATGGGATTATCAGCCGGATTTGCCATCCTGGGCTGGGATTATCAGCAATTTACCATCCTGGGATGCAATTATCAGCCAGATTTGCCATCCTGGGATGGGATTATCAACCAGATTTGCCATCCTGGGATGGGATTATCAACCAGATTTACCATCCTGCCTCCTGCCCACTGCTAACACCTGGAGCCTGACCTTCCTCAGGTAATTCCCACATTCCAGAGGTGTCACGATCCGCTAATGCAGGCGGGGGTCGTGATGGTTCATTTATCGATCTCAGAGTGTAAAAGGACACAAGAGATTTCAGTTTTAATCAAAACAGTGCACCTTTATTAAGTGCCCACAACACAGTAATGCAATAGAAGAGAGTAAGAGAGAGAGAGAGAGAGAGAGAAACAAAGTAGAGAGGGGGAAAAAGAGGGGCAATAGCTACCAACGGATGAGACGAAGTCCTCGTGGTCTTCCGCCAATAGATTCGTCTTCTTTCCGTGGGGAGATCTCCTGCTTGGTTATTTTAGAAAGTCCCTTTATAGTCCTTTTCAGAAGCGAGGGGCAACTGGCCAAGAGGTTGGGAAGTCTACAGCCATTGTTATGGGGTCCGTTGCTTTGGGAAGCAGGTACAGGACAGACGTACAAGACAGGTGTACTGGAGAGGTGTACAGGACAGGTCATTCCTTTCCGCTTCAGCGCAGTCCTTCCCGCCTGGGCGGCAAGAACGGCACAGTCCATTGTGACCTGCACTAATTTTCCTCAGGAATGCGTACCAGTTCCCAGTGGGCACACCCGTAGGCAGCACTTGGCAGACATCCCACCTCAGCCAGGCCAGGACTGCTGTGTTCAGTCTCTGTCTTCGGCGATGATCGTGAGGCAGATGAGGGATTTTCGGACCGTCTCTTACACCACCCCGTGACTCACGATTGTCGTCAAGCGAGCTCCATCAGCATGATTTTGTAGTGTCATTGTGAAGTCTTCAGGACTCGTCAATGTTGGTAGCATACCCCGGAAAAGGGTAGAGAACATAAGAAAGGAAGGAAAAGAAAAGAAAAGAAAAGAAAAAGAAGGAAACAAAAGAAAGAAGTAAATAATTTTTTAAATCAGAATACACATGTAATTTTTTTAATCAAAATACCTCTAACTTCTTATCACATCTTATTTTAATACTCGTGTAGTTCGTTTTGTGTCAACAACCTTGGGGATGTCCACAGTGGATGGGACGTGGACATCTATTATAGATGTCAATTGTGTTAACCGTTTCATCATTCTCCAATTCATGATGTATAAGACTGCTGATAAAGCAAAACCAATCAAGATCAAAATCAAGAGAACAATGATGGGATGGCACAATTTGTTCAGGACACCTGTAGCAGTGGGTGACCACCCAAAAATAGTATCCCACCACCTGTGTTCAGCATCTTTCTTTATCCTTTCTAGAACACGATGTATTTCTTTCACATTGTGATGAACAGTTACCAAGGTTTTCTGTCCATTTTTCTTGATCTTTTGCAAAATTTCAATTAAATCTTGGTGAAGCAACAATTGCTTTACCAAAGTAAGGTTCATTCCAATGGGGGTAGGCAATAATTGGTGAATCAGTGTGTAATTGGACTGTAAAAGGTGATAAGAAGTAACTGGGGCTAAATATGAAAAATCACATCCTATGATTTTAGTAAAGTTACAAACACAAAAATTTGAATGATTTTTAGTATCTACTACTACATTTTCTACAAATATTTTATCACAAGCAGTTCTTAAGCATGCACATCCATTACCTATATAGACAAGCACTGTTTCAGGAATTTCGTTAGGATGAATTTCAAAATGACAGATATTTTGTTCTGTATCTAAACAAATGTCTTGAGCTCTAATTGCATTACTTTCACAGATAAATCCTTGTTGTTCTCGGACAATACAAGTTTCTAAATTAACAGTTTGCCACTTCTCACCAATTTGACGGGCCCATTCTCTATGCTCGAAAGGATAGAGAATAGCTCCATCATGGTTCAGCCCTAATGCAATGACGGGGAATATCAAATGCACTGAAGCATTACGTATGGTTAGAACAAAGGCTGTGGCTGTGTTTGTGAGGGGATCGTAGGTAAAATTTACTAAGTTCCACCAGGATTGGAATTCTCTTTCAAAATCAGTGGCACTGTCCCAGATGATTTTCCGAATTTCAGTAGGAAAAGTGCCTTCTTCGCCTTCTCTTATAATTGAGGCAGCAACTGACTGCATCCATAATTGAGCCTGGATGCAGCTGAGAGCCAAAGAAATGTTGTTTTGTGTAGCATCGAGTGTGTCAATTATCAATTTGTGGTCATTCACATTTACCTTTTCCCAATTTGGTAATGTTTGATAACAACCACTGATGGCTTCCCAAGGCTAATAGGGATGACTGTAGTGGTTGTTGTATTTTAGTCAAATCTGTAGTTGTGGCAGCCAATTTATTCATTAGTACTTCTGAATCAATACTATTTAAGATTCCCAATCCTGTTCCCACAACACCGGTTATGTCTCTTTGCGTTCGTTTCTTAGAAGGGTTCCGCTTTTGCAACCAGGTTGTCCACCCCTCGAAAGAAGTTTGCAGAAAAGGTGAACAAGCTGGCTGAACTTCTGAGACATTGTTTTGCATCAGCAATTTAACTTGTTTGAGGGACCATGCCGGATTCTTCATGTCCCTCGGAGTTCTTCTGTGAAAAGCAAACACACCAGAGTCTGCCACCAAAGGCAGAAAATTAGAATGATGGAATTATGCAGCGTGTATGTATCCAATGCTCTCCCCTGAGGGCATCAGAGACTACCCATGCATATTTATTCAGAGGGCTTTTTAGCACTAGTGGTACTTCTCTTACAGTAGGAAGGTCTACCAAAACAGGTTGTCCAGGGTAGTGTGCAGGATTCTTAGGATCATTTGGTCCCTGTAGTGAGAGCGTTCCCAAGGCATTTAAAACACAATATCAGTTCTTTGTTGGAACAATTCCACACCTTTGGGCATCTTTCTTTGTCAGCGCAGAAATTTGTGCTCCAGTGTCAATCAGAAAAGTTACAGGTGCCCGTTTAGGGCCTGTAATAGCTGTGATCATTATATCTCCTGTTTTATTTTTAGTGAGCATTCTCAGGTACACCCATGCTCCGTCTCTTCGCCCACTGACAAGAGACGGAGGGTCTAGTTTCCCTGGTTTTGAGGGAGAGGTCGTTTTGGCTCACTGCACAGACTTTGAGGGAGAGGTTGCTCTGACTCACTGCCCAGATTCTGAGGGAGGAGGGGTGCACTGGGTTGAAGTGACGGATTTGGTAGAATGGGTTTTCGGCAGTGCCAGTTAGACACTACCTTACTCAATTTGGGTAAGCCATCCATCATATCTTTGGGGACCCCCTTTTTGATGCCTAATAACCACCAATGCTGACGCTTAGGGATCTGTTTTACATTCTCTGGTTTTTCACTATGAGGAGCCCTAATGTACCTGACACCTTTTGTTTTGTCTGATTTTTCCTCTGGGATTTTTATAGGTCCATATTTCCTACTGTAATTAATCAGATCTTCTGCAACCTCACTCCATGTCCAAACTTTGCGATCACCGGCAGGTGAATTTGATTGTGAACCTGGCGGCTGAGAGGGGGTTGAATATGGAGTAAACCCAGGATCGGTAGATCCAGTTTGGTCGCTCGGGTTTCCAAGGAATCTATCCAGCCTTTCTACGGGACCTACAGCTGCTATGGTTTTTTGAAGGACAATTGCTGTAGGTTTGAGTGATTCTGGAAGACCTCGGATTAAAGGGGTCATCAATTCAGGTTTCACAGGTAATTGCATGGGGGATTCATATCCAGGAGTTAATTTCCTTTCATGGATCATTTGCAGACAGGCGGCTTTGTGGACGCTTTCTAGAAGTTGATCGCGGGTACCAACTATAGCTAAAGGGTCTCCCCTTTCTAAAGGATTGAGTCCCCCGGCCCAGAAAGCTGCACGCTGAGTCAGGGACCATGTGCCACGTTTGTCTCCTGTTGTCAAGAAAACTCCATGTCCCCAGTATCCACTGGCCTCCTGTTCAGTTAATTGAATTTGGTCTCCTCCAGTGAGGGACACTCGGAAAACATATTCCGTCTCAGATTCATGGGGGAGCCGCCCATACTCCTTTTTTAACCTGGCCAATTCAACAGCAGTGTATGGTATTTGTTTAGTGGTGATATGCGGTTTAAGATCTTCATCATTGATATAATTATATTCTGTTTTAATCAGGAGTCTTATACGAGGGTAGCAGTTTTCCCCACAATTTTTTACTAGTATTAGTTCTTTCTGGGGGTATATTTGGTTAATGTGAGGAGTTTCCTTTTCCTCTGTCTCTTTTGGTGAGTCAGTATTCTGTGAATTCTTAAAATATTCCTCTTTTAAAGCAGTCTCTAGCAAATGATTTTTATTCTTCTCTTCATCTAATTGTTTCTGTAAAATCTCCACTAGGTTTTGAAGTGAATCTATGATTGCTTTCTCCTCAGTACATCGCTTTAAGCGATGATCTATAGCTGCCGCAAGGCATGCCCCTAAAACAGAGCAGATTATGGTTTTATTTCGGCCAAATTTAAATCTAGTCTCATGTTGTAAAGAACATACTCTATCAGTTACATTATCCAAATTAAACCAGTTATTTTGAGCCCATTCTTCCCCTCCCGGAGAGGGCCGGGCATTTGTTTTGCTAGCAGAGCATAAAACGCGGCTTTAACTTTTGCACTAGGGTTTTCAGTCATTTTATAAAGGGATCAAAACCACCACAGGGAGGTAAAAGTTAATTACACACTGCGACACACACAGCTTCACTGTGTCTCCCTTCGCTTCCCTGGGTGGGTGAAGAGACCAAATCTGCTTGGGAGGTACTCCTTAAGTTACTTATGGTTGTCTCTTCACTACACCAAGCAGTCCAAATTCACACACACACCAAAAAACACAGTTCCCCCTTTTACACTAAGAGATCTTTTGCGAAAAATCTGAAGACAGAGCCCTCAACTGAGTATGGGGTGCTTTTCACCCAGGCGTGTGCAGTTTGCGGGAAATTCGAGTCACCCCCCTTGCTTTCTAGACACCGCTCACCCTTTTCGGGGTGTCGGGCTAGGTGCGGCTGGAGTGAAACCTCCTTCCCCTATTACAGACTACACACAACCTTGCAAGCCCTTCTGTCTGTCAGATCCTGTCCGTGACGCCAGTTTAATGTCACGATCCGCTAATGCAAGCGGGGGTCGTGATGGTTCGTTTATCGATCTCAGAGTGTAAAAGGACACAAGAGATTTCAGTTTTAATCAAAACAGTGCACCTTTATTAAGTGCCCACAACACAGTAATGCAATAGAAGAGAGTAAGAGAGAGAGAGAAACAAAGTAGAGAGGGGGAAAAAGAGGGGCAATAGCTACCAACGGATGAGACGAAGTCCTCGTGGTCTTCTGCCAATAGATTCGTCTTCTTTCCGTGGGGAGATCTCCGACTCGGTTATTTCAGAAAGTCCCTTTATAGTCCTTTTCAGAAGCGAGGGGCAACTGGCCAAGAGGTTGGGAAGTCTACAGCCATTGTTATGGGGTCCGTTGCTTTGGGAAGCAGGTACAGGACAGACGTACAAGACAGGTGTACTGGAGAGGTGTACAGGACAGGTCATTCCTTTCCGCTTCAGCGCAGTCCTTCCCGCCTGGGCAGCAAGAACGGCGCAGTCCACTGTGACCTGCACTAATTTTCCTCAGGAATGCGTACCAGTTCCCAGTGGGCACACCTGCAGGCAACACTTGGCAGACATCCCACCTCAGCCAGGCCAGGACTGCTGTGTTCAGTCTCTGTCTTCGGCGATGATCGTGAGGCAGATGAGGGATTTTCGGACTGTCTCTTACAAGAGGGGAGGTCCTGTGCTAAAGCCCTGAACCCACCTGACCCAGAGGAGTGGACACAGCGTCTCCCTTATTTTGGACATTTAAGGGAGACGCTGGGATGAATCCCACACGTGGATTATGATCCAGAGCTCACCCCCCAAAAGCCAGAATCCTCCACAAAACCAGGACAAATATTCAGAATTCTGTTGGGGCTCTCTTCCTCTCCAGAGCCAATTCCAGAATTTTCCAGAGGAATTTCCTCCGAGCACACAAATCCTGCACTCCCCACCTTTGGCACCACTGGCAGACCAGGAGTCCTGGCTGTTGGGGATTCTTCTGTTGTTCTTTCCAAGCCCTGTTTTGGAAACCAGCCAGCCCTATTTGCTTCTCGGGCAGAGGATATGGAATTACCGTAAATTATATTGAAAAATTAGATTTATTCACCGCTGTGATAATTGATCTCCCAATCTGTCTCGGAGAGTTAGCAGCTGGTAAGAAAATAAAAGGCAATTTAAATTTTTATTTATTTTTTAAGCGCCCCACTTTAATTCAAGCATGACAACAAATAAGGGGGAGAGGACAGGGTGAGTTTCTCATTTGCCAGTCCTTGTATTAAACCCTGATGATAAGAAAACAAAGCAAGAGGTGATTGCAGAGGTGTTTGAGAAATTCACAGAGCTCTGCAGGGGGGTTTGATGCCCTTGCACATAATTACGTGTAATTGCACCTCAGCCCTGAGCAAAGAGATTATGGCCAAGGATGAGCCTGGAGTGGAATCCCTGGGCTGGGCTGTCACTCTGCTGGAGCTGCTGCTATTGATGTTGACAAACCAACATTCCACAAGTGACTCCAGGAATTCAGCTCCTCTGTCGAAGCCTCTGTAAGTGGGCCCATCAAATCTCCGACTGTTTTCTCTCAGGCCCTCAGAGGGAGAAGAACCAGCCCCAAAACCTGGCGTTCATGATGGCTCCTCTCATTAAGGCTCTTCTCTGTCAGCCCCTGCTCAAATCACATCACACATTACAGATGGAGACAGGATCTGGGTTTTACACCGAGATTAGCTCCGAGGAAATGTATTTTTATCTGCTGGGAGCAGAAAGAAAGAACTCCATAATTCACCATAACCCAATCACTTACAAAGTGATCGGCCAAACAGTGTTTGCAGGGGCTTGAAAAATCTCATGCTGTCATCAGTAATAAAATAAGAATGATAATCCTGCTCCCTGGCTGAAGGGGAGCACGGGAATGGACACGTCATTAAAAGGCAGGATAATGGTGTAAGGGAGAGGGGGAGATCCTGGCTGGAGCCAGCACAGTCTGGCAGCCCCATTTACAGCAGCAGATAAACACGATGGGTTCTCAGAACTGCCAACCCCTGAACTTCGAACGTGGACCAGCTCTGACTTCATTTCATGGCATCACTGAGGCTGGAAAAGCCCTTCAAAGTCATAAAATCCAAGCTGTGATCAATCCCCACCTTGCCACCAGCCCAGAGCACTGAGTGGCACATCCAGGCCTTCCCTGGACACCTCCAGGGATGGGCACTCCAAACCTCCCCGGGCAGCCCCTTCCCATTTCCCTCTGTCCCTCCTGGGGATGAGGAGCAGGGAGGTTTGGGGGAATTTGGCACTGAAAGGGAGGTTTGGAAAGACCCAGTTCTCCCGCAGCCAGTGGAAGAAATGGAGAGGAGGAAATGGAAGAAAACAGAAGGAAATAGAAGGAAACAGAAAAAACCAAAAGGAAACAGAAGGAAATAAAAAGAAATAGAAGCAAACAGAAAGAAGCAGAAGGAAACAGAAGGAAACAGAAGGCCTGACCTGACACTCGGGCCAGCAAGTCAGACTGAAATATTTCACCAATAATTCACAGCTACTGGACAAATATAATTCATCCTGGCTGTATTAGAAGCTTTGATACATCATGAAACACATTATTAGCTGGAGTGACCTTTTATTTTCTAATTATGACAGTAAATAGCATCACAGAAATAAAAAAGTAGTGCAGGGAATCCCAATGTAGCAGCAGTGCCACTAAAACCAAACCTTTCTGGCAGAACAGGGAGGGTTAATCAGTCTGAGAATTCAAAATCATTTTGTTCCACACTTGTGCTGTGGCATTTGCACAGATTATCAGTGGGGTACAGCAACAAGAGCAGCTCACGTAGCTTAAAAAATACATTATTTATATATCTATTATATACATATAATAACATATAATGAAATAACAAGCACCCAGGCAGGCCAAGTGTATTTTTGTTCTCTAATCTTCACGTCCAGAAGCCACCTCACTTGCAGGATCATCCTTCTCTGTCTGCAGTATTGTTCCAGCAGTTGAGTAGGTTAAGAACATTTGTATTATTATTATTATTCCCACTATTTCTGATTTGCATGCTAATAGTTATCTAGCAGTTCAAATCTCAATTAGGAGCCCACACAGCACAATTCATGGCGAGGTTGTAAATGTGGAAATGTACTCAGGCTCACAATGAAGGCAGCTCATCACCCAGCACTGGGTTTAGTGTTATTAATTTGGTGTCATTGAAAGGCTTCAGAGTGCTTGCTTCAGTTAATGCACGTTCCTGGATACGTTGGCTGCTTTTTATTGTGATGGATTTTATGTTTCAATCACACAAAGTTGCCCAGGGCCTTTCAGCAGGGCTTTTTTTCTTTCATCAAATCAAGGAAAATGAAATGTGCTGGTCCATCAGCCTCTCCAACAGGATTTTCCTCACCAGCACTTGGGATGGAACAAACGCTGCAAAACTGCTACAAAAAATGGAATTCCTCGAGCCAGTCCTAAGCAAGAGCAGCAGTGAGGGGGCTAAACGGGGATTAATTACTGCCTGAATAAACTCCCATCCCTTAAAACCACATCATCATCATCACCTCACACGCCAAGTCCTCATCCTGGAGCTCCCAGCTCTGCCCTACACCTTCTGCACACCTTTGGAAAAATCCTGTTGTGCCTCCAGTTCTCAGTTTTCCCCGGTTTTCCCTTTTTTTTTTTTTTTTTTTTGGCTTCTCAGCATGGTCAGTGTGATTGCCAGTGCACTGAGGGCTGTGAAACCAGGACACAGAGCCAAGGACAGCAACAACCTCTGCAGAGAAACCACAAACACTGAAAATGAAGGGGCGTTTTGCCCTGCTAAGGACAGAGCTGACTCGTTCTGCTTACGTAGGAGGTTTCAGTCATGGTGTTAACAGGTTATTGGGACGTGATTTCAGTGCTGTGTCCCCCAGCACGGTGACAACGGCCACCTCAGCAGCTTCTGACACGCAGGAGCCTCTCCTTCCTCCCTTCCTGCACTCGACAGCAACCTCCAGGTAATTATCCACAAGGGCAGAGCCCCTGGAGAAGCCATTTCTCACTCCGCTGCTGCTCAGGGGCCACCAGGTTAAACAAGTGATGGAAACCTCTGGGAGCTGCTCTCCTGCTTCCCCTCGCAGCCCTTCGTGCACGTGGGGGTCGTGTCCTCCCCCCGGGCAGGGCTTGGAGGGGGTTTATGGCACCTTGGGGAGGCAATAAATTGGCGGCAGCACAGGAGAGATCCGGCTCGTGGTCAAATGACAGCTGCAAAGAGGGAGGGATGGGGTAAAAAAGCTGCTGAAGATGTTTTTGTAAAAGGCACAAAGCAAAAAAAACCCACAGGTTTTGGGGAAAATCACGCTCCAATTTAGGCAACTCCAATACTGGGGAGTGTTTAAGGACCAGTGTAACCACACACAGCTCCTGTTTCCACAGGGAGTGAGTCACATCCCTGGGACAAGGGGTATTTGCAGATGGAAAAGGCGTCGTCTCTCCCACCAACCACCTCTGAAGGGCTTTAAAAACGCTGGTAACACCCCAAAAGGAAGCAAAGCAAACAGGGGGAACAGCAGGGCTGGAGCAGCACAGAGCGACGGCTTCTCCGGGGATTGTGGCTGGATTTTGGCACCTCCCGTGCTGTGAGCAGAGAAAAGCATCCAAGCACTGGTGTGCTCACCAGACCCCTCTGATCATCGGCCCTGCAAGGGCTCCTCATGATTAAACACAACTCAAAGAAGGTTTCTTAATCATGACTTATTACTATAGTAACACCAGGCAGTCAAAGGGAATTATGCAAGGACCTCCCCAGGGGTGGGAGAGGGAGAGGCACCTCCGGTCACGGAGCACCTGGAGCTCAGGCAGGGAGGGAGAACAGAGAGAAAAACCTGGCCCAGGCTTCTCCTCACTAATTAGTAACTCAACAATTAATTTTGCAGAGCCACCTGGAAGCCCAATCTTTCCCTGAACCACTGGGCCTGGTGCTGTACAAACCACAGGCTGCTCAGAGACAGAATTTCAGTTGCAAATCAAAAGGCTGAGGGAATTGGGATTGCTCAGCCTGAGAAAAGAGAAGCTTTGGGGTGTCCTAATTTTGGCCTTCCAGTGCCTGAAGGGAGCCCACAAGAGGATGGCAGGGGCTGGAAGGAGATGATCCTTAAGGTCCCTTCCAACCCAAACCATCTTGTGATCACATCTTGCAATAAACACAATGTTTCTCACTCCTGAAGTGAAAGAGGAGGAATTTACCCCAAGCCACACCATGGATTTCCCCACTGGCACATTCCCTTGAAGCCTGACTTGGGGAGGGCACTCTCTCTGGGGTCAGCACAGAAATGGACCTGTTATTGTTATTTCTGGGCTTTGTTTCACACCACAGCCTCCAAAAAGCACTTGTTGCATTACAGGGGGGCAATAAAAACCCTTTTATATCCCTACAAGGAAATGATTAGATAACTACTCAGCAGTAAAGCAGAACATATAAGAAAGTGCTGTTCTCATCATCATTCCTTGAAGCATCTTGTCATTATTATTAGGAAATGATCTATTTGTGCCAGGCTAATTCATATGGACTGTAATTCCAGGACATAAATTACCCTGCCATGTGTACTCAGAGCAGAGCAACAGCAGCAGAGGTGCTGAATGTTCAAACCAATTTGTTAACAGGCTTTTCCTCCCCAACCTACTGCCCTCCTTTTCAATCTGCCGCATCCCAAAGAGTTTCCAAGGGCAGATATCCATATATATTTATTAGAAAGCCGTGCCCTAAAACATCTGAGGTTACCTCTTGGAACTTATTCACAGGCTCTGTCACAGGGAGAGTGGTTTAATGGTGCAGGAAATACATCTCTGTAAAGCTGTGTACATCCTGCTTTGGTGGTGACAGAGAGATTATGGTCCATCAAATAAGTAAATTAATTTAGTGCGTGTGAAGGAGGACGGCAGCAAAGGAGAATTCCCCTTGTGAAACTCGTTCCAAGCACCAAGCTCCTCTTTCCTTGTCTACAACCACTGAACAGCTTCCAAGAGTTTTCCAAAGTGGCCAAAATATCCACAGACATTTTAGAAGAAGTGTTAGAAGTGTTTAGAAGGTTTAGAAGTGTTTAGAAGGTTCTGGAAAGGTTGGGACAGAACCTCTTGTCCCTCAAGTCTCCGTGGTTAAATAGTTTTTCTTTCTTGCCCGCCTGGTACCCACCCCAAGGTGAAGAACTGCAGGCACTTCTCCCCACAAAAGGATGACAAATTCCTCATCCCTCCCCATCAGAACCTTTCTCCTCCTGCTCTGAACACACACGGATCAGCTCTGCCTGCCTTGGGTCTTTTTTTTTTTGGCGATGTTTCATTTTCTTCAACCATTTCTCACCGAGAGGGCAAAGAGAGGCGAATTTTAAACAAACCCCGAGCTGTGACTCCGCTGCCTTTGGCATTTCTCAGCCCTGTTCTCACCCTGTTAAACGCCGGCTCTTTGCAGGGAGGGAACGGGGGCTGACAATCCGTGGCTTTGCATAACAAAAACCCCGTTTAGTCGAGCAGTGGGGGACGGAGTCTCTTCAGGAAACCAGATAATCCAGAAACTGGTGCTAATAAGTTATTGACTTTCCCACTGCTCTTCCAGGAGCAGCTCATGGCTTCCGGTAATCGCTTTGCTTCCACCCTCAGAGTCCAGCTGTGGCTCTTGGAAGAGCTCATTTATGGCAGCTTGTGATAATGGGATATTTTAGCAATGTCAGCTTTTGCACAAGATATAAAAATCCGCCGATTTACTGCCCCCTGCTCCCATCGCAATCAGAAAAGGCAAAGAAACCCATAAAGTGTGTCTCAGTCACATTTAGGTGAACATGACTCCCCTTTCCTGCCCTGCCCGTGTTTGGATCGAGTTCCGTGCCAGGCACAGAGGACCTGCACGTCCTTCCTGCCCTGGTGATGCTGTGCCAGGAGCTCAGCTCGGGTGCAGATGCAGCTGCCAGGATGCTGCTACCTGAGGGCTGGGAGATGTTATTTTGCTCCAGTCTCTGACACTGACCCCTCTTTGTCCTGCCCAAGAGACAGAATCACACCAGGGTTGGAGGGACCACGCTGGACCCGCAGGTCCTGCTCTCCCCCCAGCCTGTCCAGGTGCCTGGGGTTGTTCCTCCCCTGGTGCAAGATCTGCTTTTCCCTTTGCTGAATTCCAGACAGTTCCTCTGTGCCCACCTTTCCAGCACTCTGGGGTTCTCCTCCCAGTTTTGTGTCACCAAAGAACTCGCTGAGAAGGCTCCTGCCCCTTCAGCAAGGCATTGGTATACAAATTAACTTTGGGCCCAGGACTGAACTTTGAATAGTCACAGAACTGCTTCTGATTCTGGTCCTGGCCTGGCTCTCCAGGACACCCCCACAGCTGGAGCTAAATTTTAAATTTAAGGCTTTAAATCAGGCAGCTTGAGCACAGCCAGATGAGGGTTTGGAAGTGCTGGTTCCAGGATTTACCTGAGTGAAATTCAGGGCAGTTCTCAGGGCTGCAGCTGTGAGCAGATGTGACACAGGCAGCTCTCCCTTCTAATTGCACCAGACTGCACCTTCTTGGGGACCTGGAGTCTCTTCTGCTGCCTTTCCAAAGCACCTGGCACAGCAACATGTTGATGAAAGGAGGCTCCCAGGCAAGGATCTGATGCTAATTAAAAAGATGAGCACGCCAGACCTTCAGTCTATAAATCAACAACATCCCCTGCCACGACCACACAGTCAATTTACAGCAGCTGAGTTCTTACTGTGGGGGGGGTGATGCTTCAGCAGCAGCCAGAGCTGCCCACAGGTAACCCCAAAAAATGCTTCACATGGACAAGGGAAAAAATGCTTTGTTAGCAGGGCTGGAGGAGAACAGAGGGAGCACTTTCCAGGCTGGCGGTACTTGGAAGGCACCCCTGTGACTTGGGAAGGTCAGGAAAGGCTTTGAAAGAACCAGGGTCTCTCCAACACCTGCCCTGCTAATGAGGCACATCCATCTCCACCCAGCACACCCAGTGTCGTCCTGCCTTTGGTGCAGCTGATTTAGGAAAACCAAGACTTGCACATCGGTGTTTCCAATAAATCCTGACTAAATAATCACAGTTGGGCCCTTCTGCCCTTAAAAGCTGAACATTTTCTACAGTAGCGAGGCAAGTTTCTTGATATGATGGCGGGAGGGAAAAGGGGGGCAGGGAAGACTTTCTGGAGTTGGAAGGAGAGAATAATAAATATATTTTCCCCCTTTAACTGAGGCAGTTTTTACAGCGAAGCTAAAACACTGCAGGGACTCCTGGGGATCAGATCCTGTCAAAGGTTTGCATTTCATGGCTGAGCTTTGAAAGGTGAGGGCAGTGCATTTGCTGGGAGACAGAATGATAACTTCGTCCTTCAGGCTGAAATAACAGAGCTGAACATATTTCCATTCAAACAAGAGCAGAATCCCCGGGATAAAGGGTAAGTGGGTGTGGATGTGCGTGCTGGAGGAGAAGCAGAACACAGAACATCACTGTGAGGGTCACGGGGGAGATTCTGTGCCCCTGGGAGGATGCTCTCAGGGGCTGGGCAGTGCCTGACCTCCTGGGCTCTGGAAAGCTACAGCAGGGAAAGCTGGAATTGGTTATCACAGAATCCTCATGGAATGGTTTGGGTTGGGAGGGGACTTAAATCCCATCCTGTTCCACCCCCTGTCATGGGCAGGGACACCTTCCACTATCCCAGGCTGCTCCAAGCCCCATCCAACTGGCCTTGGACACTTCCAGGGATGGGCATTATGAGGCCTGATAACAGCCCTGCACTTCAGGGTTCAAAGTTTGCAAGATGAGCTGAAGGAGGAAGAGCTGATCCACCAAAACTCCTCAAATCGCTCCATCCCAGGGAGAACAGCAGGGGAGAAATCAATAACCCCAGCAAGAAACTGTAATAACAGCTGACATTTATCCAGCATGGATAGCCAGGTGTCCCCAAACACTTGACAGATATTACAGGCTGAGCTGATTTACAAGCAGGGATCTGGCTCCTTGCACAACATCGATTCCCACACTGAGGCAAAGGAACTCCTGTGGATTTTGTGGTAACCTTCACCCACCTCTCCACTCCAGGGTGAGTGTTGGGATGCTCTGACCTTCCACATCCCCCATGGTTTAGCGTGGAATTTCCCTCCACCAGGAATAAGGCAGCTCCCATTCGGGGGAGGTAATCATTTGTTTTGGGCAGTTGCACAGAAAACGTCCAAATATTGTGAGAGAGGCTCAGAAGCACCTTCACGGTGCTCTGCTCACCTTGTAATCTCCTCCTTCCCATCAGGAGTCCAGCTCACACATCCCTCTGCTTTCCATTAGACAGGGAACTATTCCAGGCAGCTCCTCACCCTGGATTTGCCTTTGGCACAGCAGCTCAGCACAAGCAGCAGTGACACTTAGAACAAGGTGTTTCCTTGTCTCTGCCTCAGCCTTACATTCCTTCTACAAAGGGAAAAAAGGAAAACATGAGAGGGGATGAGAACGGGATTCAAAGGCTCAGAAAAAACCCCCGAAACAAACAACAACCCCAGTGCCTTGGAGCTGGCAGGGCAAGCACAGCCCTGATGGCACGGAGGGCTACCCAGTGCTTGCTAGGCTCGAGGCACTGAAGTGACACCACTCCACGTGACACTGTCCACTGCAGCAGGCGATGCTTTGTCTGGGCTGGAGCCCAAACAGGTCCAACTACACTGAGGGGGGGCTGAAACCTCTGTAATTTAAAGAGATCTGAAGGGAAGACAGAACCAGGCTCAGGTGATGAGGGAAGGGGATGTCACTCAGTGTATTGGGTTTGCGTGTCCTGGTTTTGGTAGCAGCGGGGCTACAGGGGTGGCTTCTGTGAGACGCTGCCAGAAGCTTCCTCCATGTCCAGCAGAGCCAATCCCTGCTGGCTCCAAAGATGGACATGCTGCTGGCCAAGCCTGGGCCAGTTAGAAATGGTGGTAACACCTCTGGGATAACAGATTGAAGAAGAAAATCAAAACAAAAAGCTGTTGCACAGTTGGAATTGCAGCCAGAGAAGAGCGGGGTGAGAACTTGTGAGAGGAATAGCTCTGCAGACACCGAGGGCAGGGGAGAGGGGGGCAGAGCTGCTCCAGGCACCAGAGCTGGGATTCCTCTGCAGGCTGTGGTGAAGACCACGGTGAGGTGTGCCCCTTCAGCCCCTGGGGATCCACAGGGGATGCAGAGATCCACCCGCAGCCCGTGGGGATCCCCGGGGGATGCAGAGATCCACCCGCAGCCCCTGGGGATCCACAGGGATGCAGAGATCCACCCACAGCCCCTGGAAGTCCACAGGGATGCAGAGATCCACCTGCAGCCCCTGGGGATCCACGGGGGATGCAGAGATCCACCCGCAGCCCCTGGGGATCCACGGGGGATGCAGAGATCCACCCACAGCCCCTGGGGATCCACGGGGGATGCAGAGATCCACCTGCAGCCCCTGGGGATCCACGGGGGATGCAGAGATCCCCCCGCAGCCCCTGGGGATCCACGGGGGATGCAGAGATCCCCCCGCAGCCCTTGGCGATCCACAGGGATGCAGAGATCCACCCACAGCCCCTGGGGATCCACGGGGGATGCAGAGATCCACCTGCAGCCCCTGGGGATCCACGGGGGATGCAGAGATCCACCCCGCAGCCCCTGGAAGTCCACAGGGATGCAGAGATCCACCCACAGCCCCTGGAAGTCCACAGGGATGCAGAGATCCACCTGCAGCCCCTGGGGATCCACGGGGGATGCAGAGATCCACCCGCAGCCCCTGGGGATCCACGGGGGATGCAGAGATCCACCCGCAGCCCCTGGGGATCCACGGGGGATGCAGAGATCCACCTGCAGCCCCTGGGGATCCACGGGGGATGCAGAGATCCACCTGCAGCCCCCAGAGATCCACGGGGGATGCAGAGATCCTCCCGCAGCCCCTGGGGATCCACGGGGGATGCAGAGATCCACCTGCAGCCCCTGGGGATCCACGGGGGATGCAGAGATCCACCTGCAGCCCCCAGAGATCCACGGGGGATGCAGAGATCCCCCCGCAGCCCCTGGGGATCCACAGGGATGCAGAGATCCACCCACAGCCCCTGGAAGTCCACAGGGATGCAGAGATCCACCTGCAGCCCCTGGGGATCCACGGGGGATGCAGAGATCCACCTGCAGCCCCTGGGGATCCACGGGGGATGCAGAGATCCACCTGCAGCCCCCAGAGATCCACGGGGGATGCAGAGATCCACCTGCAGCCCCTGGGGATCCACAGGGATGCAGAGATCCCCCCGCAGCCCCTGGCGATCCACAGGGATGCAGAGATCCACCTGCAGCCCCTGGGGATCCACGGGGGATGCAGAGATCCACCTGCAGCCCCTGGGGATCCACGGGGGATGCAGAGATCCACCCCGCAGCCCCTGGAAGTCCACAGGGATGCAGAGATCCACCCACAGCCCCTGGAAGTCCACAGGGATGCAGAGATCCACCTGCAGCCCCTGGGGATCCACGGGGGATGCAGAGATCCACCTGCAGCCCCCAGAGATCCACGGGGGATGCAGAGATCCCCCCGCAGCCCCTGGGGATCCACAGGGATGCAGAGATCCACCCACAGCCCCTGGAAGTCCACAGGGATGCAGAGATCCACCCGCAGCCCCTGGGGATCCACGGGGGATGCAGAGATCCACCCGCAGCCCCTGGGGATCCATGGGGGATGCAGAGATCCCCCCACATCCCCTGGGGATCCATGGGGGATGCAGAGATCCCCCCGCAGCCCCCGGCGATCCACAGGGATGCAGAGATCCCCCCGCAGCCCTGGAGGAGCCCCCATGGGAGCAGGAGATGCCTGAGGAGAGGCTGTGACCCCGTGGGAGCCCCGTGGCCAGAGGGGCCCTGCTGGAGCAGCCTGTCCGGGCAGGACTGACCCCATGGCAGAGTGACCCCCGGGCTGCAGCAGTGTGAGGGGACTGCTGCCCCTGGGATGGACTCACCTTGGAGAAGTTCCTGGAGAACTCTCCCGTGGGAGGGACCCCAGGGTGCAGCAGGGGAACGACTCCTGTCCCGGAGCAGCGGGAGAAGGCACAGGGGATGAACTGACCACAGCCCCCATTCCCTGTGTCCCTGTGCTGCTGGGGTAGGAGGTAGAGCTGGGAAGGAGGGAGGGCTGGGGGGAAGGTGTTTTTAAGGGTTTATTTGACTTCTCATTGTCCTGCTCTGATTTTGTTGGCAATAAATTCACTTTGTATCTCTTAATTAGAGCCTGTTTTGCCCATGATGAGTGATCTCTGCTGGTCCTTATCTCAACCCATGAACCCTTCATTAAATTTTCTCTCTCCATCCAGCTGTGGAGAGGAGTGAGGGAATGGATTTGGTGGGTGCTCAGAGTCCAGCCAGAATCAACCCACTGCACCAAGCGTGCACATCTGCTTCACACCTCACCCCAAGGGGCAGCTCACCCTCTCCAGAGCTCAGGGCTGTTACAGGAGGTCACAGAGGGCAGAGACACCGAGCCAGGTGCTGCTCACACACAACAGAACACCCAAGGTGTGGAGCCACCAATCTCTACGAGACAGGGCACAACTGCCTTGTCTTCCTCTGCACTCCAGCACTGCTCTGGAGAGGGACTTCCATTCAACATGGAAACACCACATCCCCACCTTCCCTCACAGCTTGGAGCTGCTGCGTGTTTGCTTCTAATAACCATGTAGACATATGGGGATTTATTCTGATGATCGATAAAATAATCCTTGAATTTTTCATGTGTTTTTCACCTCGTGTCTTCCCCCTCAGGGCACTCTCCCCGTGCTGCACGAGGAGCGTGGGAGGAAGCGAAGGAAGCCGGAGCAAGGAGCCAGCTGGGCTGTGGATGCCAGGATCACCCTTTGCACTGGAAGCAGCACCACTGCCTCGTGCAACAGAGGAAAAACACCGAGGTCTGAAGCCCCTCACCCCTTCTCCTTTCCCTGAATGGAGCCCGGGTTTGATCCCCTCAGGTTTCCCTCGCCTCAGCCCCTGAGGACATCCCCCAGCGTGGCTATAGTGGCACCCTGAGTTGGCTGATGCCAGCTCTGGAATCAGCCCTTCCCACAGTCCCCTCCCTGCTCCTTCCACAGAATCCTGACTTTCAAATTAAACATGCAGGAAAGATGGGAAGTTCTGTGTGGGGAGTCCAAAAGAAAAGCAGCACCAACAGCCCATCCCAACTTCTTCAAGGGCTTCCTTAATTCCCACTTCACATTTCTCCCTCAGAACATCAGTGCTGCTGAGCAGCTCTGCCACTCTGGGACGTGTGACAATTCCTCTGCTATTCCCATAAGCCCTGGGAGAAGAGTGGAGGATGGATTTGCACGGAACTGCTGCAAAGTTTCCCAGCTCACTGCAGCTTGAAATCACAAAAGAGGAGCTGGATGGGAGGTTGTTGAGACAGATAAGACACAAAACACTCCTCCTTTCAGGCAACAGATTCTCTTCCAGGCCTTGGATAGCTGCAAAGAAAGAGAAAAACTGTTCTCAACTCTCCAGTGATTGTTCCATCAGCATCAGCCTCAATCCATCAATCAGTCTGAGATTCCAACTTGGAATTCACAGTAAACCAAGACACTGGGAAGAACCGTGAGGAAACAGAATAAAAACAATCCTGTTGCCAAGAAATCAGCTCCCAAAACGTTTGCATCTCGTCCCTCCAAATGCTGAAGGACAGAGTGAAGCCTTCCCAGCTAAACCTGCTGCTGGTGTTCTGATTGCTGCTCATGTCCTCGCTATACTTGAGCTCCTTCCAGATAAACAAACCTGGATTAAGTTTTCCAGTATCATAATCATAATTGGGGAAGAAAATTAAAATCTCACTGCTATTTGTTCAGCATTATAAAAGTGACTGTGTCAGGCCTAACAAGCATCATTAGTTCCACTGAGAAGCCTTTCAGCTCCACGCAGGGACCAGAGCTTGGTTAAACACCCATTGAGATGTTGTTCCCCAACTCAGATTTCTCAGCTGGGTGACTCAACAGGCTTTCCCTAATTTGCCAGTCACCAATAGCAACCCTTAAACTCCCCAAAAAAGAGCATTCAGAAGGATTTTTGGCAGCTCCCAGTCCCTAGAACAGCGTTGGGGTGAGGTCATGTGCTCTCCTTATACTCAAACCTCTGCACACAAGGGATGTTATAAATGAAAAGCAACGTGGAATGTGATGAGGAGCCAGGTAAAGGAGCTTGGATGGCAGGAATTATGCTGAACCTTCTCCCAAAGGTTAACTTTGTCCAGTGTTCTCCAGGAGGCAGGGCTGGGGTGGTGCCAGTGGCTGCACTCACTCTCCAGCAGCTCTGAATTAGGGATTTTAAGTTCCCTCCTCAGCAGTGGGGTCTCTGCAGCTGCTCCCTGAGATCAAGGGAGATGTGTTATCACTCACCCTCCCCAAAGCCTCGGCAGCAAACAGCCAGCCTGAGAGGATTTACGAGGAGCACACCAATCCCAAATCCCTCTTGTTAAAGTTTATTGCTATGGTAAATCTCCGCTGCAGAGGGAGGTTGTTGTAGCAACGCTTTGCCATGATTTTAACTTCACCTCTCTCTTCTCCTGCCCCTAGAGGTGTCATCTCTACCATGGAGCTGCTCAGTGAGGTGGCAGAGGCAGGGGATGCCCTGCACAGCTCCCTGGAGCGTCTCCCTCTCCTGCTTCCCCCAGCACTCCACATCCATTGCAGGCAGTTCTGCATCTTTTTTGGAGAAAAGCACTGGAAACACGTTACAAACACACCCACTGCCAAAGCAGCTCCCCAGACTGAGCCATCCTTGGCACAAAGTTAAGGATGCAGTCTCCAACAACTTGGATTAAGCTTTTTTCTTCCCTTATGAATTATGAATTTAGGTTAGGAAGAAAACCTTTCATGGACACCTGCCTAAATCCAGGTGTATTTTGACTGCACCACATTTATGGTGGTATCCAGTTTGTGGTACTCTAACAGAGCAGAGGGTGCACACATTCACTTCTACCACTCCTGGCAGCAAGAATATTCCCTTTGGACTTTCCAATCCTCAGAGGAATTTCACCAGAAGGAGCCAGACAAGCCCACAGACACTTTTGTTTCACCTCTACACCTCATTCAGCTGTAGCTGCGTGTTCCCTGCACAAGAGCCCAGCACTCCCACCTTAACAGAGGCTCTAAATAACATCTCGCCTTCCTTTCCTTTCTCTGGTTTTTCATCTTTCCTAACTCCACGCTACATTTCTTCCCTGCAAACACCCAATTTAGATGGCATCAGGAGGTGCTAACAAAAAATGCTTCACTGTCTTGTCAGCAGATTACAGAAAGGCGTCTCATTCAAGTTTATCCAGTTGGAAACAGAAGTAATTGATGTGAACTTGAAAAATATATGATTTGGAAGAGGGGGGTGGGAGAAGCTTCTCGCCAGCATCGCTGTTCCACCCAGCTCATCCCTCGGCTGTTCACCCGGGGCTGGTTAATCAGGAGCTCCATTATCACCTCCCTTTCCCACATTTACCTCGGGCACAAGGATCTGGGATGAGGACAAGGTGTAAATGTGCACGTGCTGCAGGTCCTGGTCTGGCTCTGCTCTCTGCAAGTGAAGCTGCAGCGAAGGGAGAAGCAAGGATTCAATTAGGACAGGGACTGTGTTTGCCCAGGCAGGGATGTTGTCTGGGGCAGGGGGACTGGAGTGAGGTCCCTGTTCCTCCTCCCTTGGTCACAGCTGCCCCTTCTGACAGTGACAGCTTCACTTCCAAAGGCAGGAGCAGCAGGGGATATTAGAATCCCAGCATAGCTTGGGTTGGAAAAGACATTAAAGCTCATCCAGTTCTACCCCCTGCCACTGGCAGGGACACCTTCCACTATCCCAGGTTGCTCCAAGCCCCATCCAACCTGGCCCTGGACACTCCCAGGGATCCAGGGGCAGCCACAGCTTCTCTGGGCACTCCATCCCAGCTCCTCCCCACCCTCCCAGGGAAGAACTCCTTCCCAAATCCCATCTAACCCTGCCCTCTCTCAGTTTGAAGCCATTCCCCCTTGTCCTGTCATGCCCTTGTAAACAAGTTTAGGGAGTGGTGACTCCTGAGCAGGGCTGAGACACAGCAGCACTCCCCGATCCCCAGGGCTCCCAGCATGAGGAATGTCCCAGCATCTCCCACAGCTGCACCAAACATCTGCCACGCCACGCTCAGGAGATGGCAACACGAAGTCCCAGCACAGCACAGCACAGGGTCCTGACATTCCCTCTGGATCTCCCAGGGCAGAACCTGACTCTGAGCCACGGTAGCAAATTAAAGCCCTTTTGCCCAAGACACAGAAGTACCCGTGGGTGAGCACTGACATTTCCCTCGTGCAGCTGCACCATCGTATTAAAACCAGAATTACTCTGTGCAATCAGCTCTCCTCATCCCAGCTAAACAACCCCTCCCAGCCCTGCTCAACTCTGCAGCGTTGCAGAAGTGCAAAGCAAGTCACTCCAAAGCACAGTTTGAAGTCATTGTTATTATTATTATTATTTCTATTGCACAGAGCACCCCCCAGGTGAGAGTCCAACCAGAACAGGTGTTGCACATCCTTTATTTCAATTAAATACTGTAATAGGGAGAGCAGCCCAAGGCTACAGGGAGCCAAATTAGAAAATTGCATGGAAAACACAAATAAAATGGATCAGAGTCACTCAGGTGAGGCTCACAGGAATGTGGCTGCCTGTTCCTCTGGGCAGCTCTGCTATTAAGGAATGAGGTTCTCAGGGAAAGGCCCTCTCATGGTGACATCTTCTGCTGACACCATGGCCAGCCGTGGCTTCTGCTGAAGGGGAGGAACAAATCCTGCCTCGGATGGATCCTCCCAGGTTTGTCTGAGACTGTCACAGAGCTGAGAACTGAACTCAGGCAACTGCTGTTGAACGTCCAAGTTGTCTGCAGCACCAAGGTAAGAACTCACATGAGCCCAGCAGCTGAAAGCCTTTGGAAGGATATTTTCCCAGCAGACTCTAATTCTGGAAAGGAAAAATGGACTAGACTAGCAGCTCTCTGCTACCTGCCCAATACAAGCACTGGACATCATCACTTTGCCAAGGCAGCTCACCTGGGAGTCCAAGAAAGGAGGCTTTTAAAACTCAGCCATAACAGTTTGTCCTCCTCTGCTCCACGTTCTGGGGTCCTGCATCAAAGCAGATAAATAAAGCACCCAACTCCACGCCCACGCTGCCAATAAACTGGGATACTTTCCCTTGGGATGGAGCCATTCCGGAAGGGAAGCAGCATTTACAAAAGCTGACACTGATTTCGGGAGAAATATATTTGGAACAGTGGAAACATGGCACTAAAATCCGCCTCTCCATTTCTTTGAAATTAAAAACCCCAACACAACCCTTTCCTCAGATTCCTCCCCAGGAAGATGAAGCCAATTTTCCAGCATCCCAATGAATATTTCAAAGATGAGTGTTTCCTTAAGCTAATTGTTGCCCATTATCATGGAATTAAAAGCCAAATGGATTGAAGGCAATTGAGCCTCATCCCTTTCACTATTCTCTTTTCCCCAAAGACATTCCTGATTTTTAACTCCTCTGACCCTTGGGCTTTCAGACAGGTTTTCTGACAGGCTTTCTCACAGCACGAGAGCTCAAGGAAAGGTTCATGAACTGCAGAGGGCAGAAGGGACAGGTGGAGAGGCAGGATCCATGGTGAACAGTTCCTGAGGGAATTCCAGCACGCTGGGAATGTACTCCCACCAGTTTGCATCCATCCCCTGCCTTCCCCCTGTTTGTAACCCACACACTGACCCAGGGCATCGCTCCTCCTGTCCTCACTACTCACCACATTGGCTTTTTCCGCGCTAAATCCCACAATTCAGCTTCCAATCCAACACCCTGGATGCATCCCTGCTCCCCAGAACCCTGCCTGGCTGGACAAACTGCTGGAGCAGGGCAGGTACAACCTTCAACAGCAGAGCTTCACCTTGCACTGATCTCCAAAATACAACTGAAGGACTTCGGATTTTTAAATTTAAAGTCTGACACAAGCAACAGGTGACAGACTCTGCCCTTTCCTGTTGTCACAGCTATTCCACCTACCCAGAATCACCGGGATTTTTCCTTCAGGTCCCACCCACTTTGTTTTTTGCCTTTTCCCAGGGTTGGCTCCTCATTGCAGCTCCCAGCACAACAGCACCGAGCAGCTGCTTGTTCACCGAACAGCCCAAGTGTGCATTGGCCCCTCTTAAACCCCGGCACACAGAGCTATTTGTTACTCAGCTGAAAGGTTCCCAGGGAAGCTTTTGTGACTGAAATGTGACTTTTCCCCCTTTCCATAAAGGAGGAAAACAAACCCAAGCAACTCCTGCAGGCAGCTTCCCATTTATTGCCACCTCCTCTAGCAGTGTGCACTGGGGACTGCCGTGAGGAACTACAGGAATTGGGAATGAATTCCTGCTTTTGCCACCCAGACCCAGGCCCTGGCCACTGCACAAGGGACTAAACAGGACTGCAGGTCTGTTCTGCAGTTGGAATTTCCTTTGGGAAAGCTGTCAGTGCTCTCGGAGTCCCCGCAGGTCTTTGAAGGAGGCCTGAGGAGCGATCTCAAGGAATGCCAGTCATGCCGAGCTCAGCCTTCCCCCCCTCCCACACGGGGCTTTTGTTCACTCGCTGTTTACAGCTCAGAATTACTGTCATCATAAATGTTGAATCACAAGGCTGGAATCGCAGGGAAGGATTCCTGCTTTGTTTGTGGCTCCCTCCTTTGTTGCCCACCTTTCCCCCCCTCCCGTTCGGTTGTGTTCCTCATCCAGTTTATGTGACATGCTCAAGTCTCGGAGGGATGAGAGCTATGGCAACAGGAGTTGTGCAGCTAATCCCTGATGCAGAGTGCTGAAATCACACTGTGCAGCAGCACATCAATTCATGAGAGCAGCCCTGCTTTCATTCATGTTAAACTTGGGGAAAGAAGTGCCAGAAATTCTGTGCGAGGGGAAAAACTCAGGGCAGCAGGTCCCACATGGGTCAGGGCAGTGGGTTTATAAAGCTGGAGCCTGGTCACGAGAGGAGGTAGAAATGGAGCCTGGACAGGTCAGACCAGCCTGGAAACATAACAAGAAATGGCAGAGCCTGTGGAAGCGGCTGGAAATTGGTAAAGACTCACTTCTGTTGCATTTCTGCTCCAGGTCACTATTTCTGCTCATGGACAGGGGGTGATAATTCGATATTGCACCCTCACAACCCTCCCTAAACTTTAATTCCCTCCAGCTGGTCCCAGTCTGAGCCAGAAGCCCCAGGGACAACACCCCAAACTGCTCCAGCTGGGGCTGAGCCCCCCTCCCTGCCCAGCCCAGAGACCCCCCCCCCCCGGCCTTGCTAGGCACTGACACGACCACCAAGCACCAGCTCAGCCCCTCAGCACCACCAGGAACAAACTCCACAAACAGTTCTATTTTTCAGAAAACCCCTCTGCTCTCTTTCTACCTGGAAAGATCACTGGTGTGGAGCTGTCTGTGCTGTGTCTGCTCTCCAGGACATTCCTGGCTCTATAAACACCAGGGGAAAACCCCCCCACCTGCTGTGGGACACCAGGAAACTGCTCCTACCTGGGCAGCCCAGCAAAAAAAACAGGAATTAAACAAACCTCCTGAAATACTTGAACTGCACGCATTTAAAAAAACCCAAGGAAAAAGCAGGGAACCAAACCTCACTTGTGCTCTCCATTCAGCTCTTCCCTGGGAATTAATCCATGATTCACAACTTCCCATCCGTGGGCTGAGAACCAACTGGTTATGAATGAATATTTTTGCAAGCTAAAGAATGTGCAGGGTCTACTCTGGGACAGCTTTTACACCAAAACCACAACTTTACAACCAACACCTGAACCCCAAAAAGAGCTGCACAGACTCACCCCAACCATCACCTGCTTCTTGGAGAGGTTCAGTTGCTGTAGGGGGAGAGCTGAGACCCCCAGACCCACAAGGTGATGGGATTAGGGAAAAATCCCTGCCCTCCACAGCCAGAAATAAAGGATGATGCCAGACAGGTGTGGGCTGTGCTGGAATTTGGGTGGGATTCCAGCAGCACCCTTTTTGTAACCACGACAGCGAGAGGTGTGAATGGAGGGCTGCTACAGAGGAAATTTTAATTTATAATAATTTATGTTCTCATTTAGATGGCATAACTTATTGTAAATAAAAAAAGTAAGTAAGTAGAAGCTTTTCTTTTTAAGGGAGAAAAAAAATAGATTTGAGATTGGGCAATAAACCCAGCAAAAACTGGAGAAGCCTCCTCGGGGTCCCTCTCCTCTGCTGCTCCCCCTGCAAGGAACCACCTGAGCTGTTACTGTTCCCCAAATCCACCAAAATCCTCCGGATAAATCAGATTCCCCAACAGGGCCTCGTGGGGTCAGTGAGCCAGGCATTGTTTTATTCTTGGCCAGGGTTTGGGTGTGTGGCTGACAAAGCTCTGGCCTCCACACAGACCCTGATCCAAACCTTTTCCACTTATTTATACATTTTGAGCAAACAAAGAAATGAACGTACCCTGGCTCTAAGCCACACAGTTCTCTTCATCATTTAGCATGCCATTGATTATTGATTTCTTGCTCTTCCTGCTTACCTGGCCCACATCCTTCAGTCCTTTTATCAGCAGGGGCTTTCCAGATTTCCAGGCCTTGATCTCCTCTCTATCTCCTGGTTACTCCAACATCCTCCAAGCGCCATAAATTTAAGTTCCCAAATTCAATCTCCAAGTCCTTTTGGCTCAGTTTGTTGGAGCTGGTCAGGGTTGGTTTCAGCAAACCTAAATGTTTAAGGTGACTTAATGATCAAAATAACAACAAGGGCCTGCGCGGAAACTCAGCCGGTGCTGGCTGAAAGTGGGCACTGCTCACAATTAATTTTAAAAACTCATTAAAAATTAGTAAAGGAAGTGATAACATTTCCAATATGACAGCTTTATTGAGCTTCAGGGTGATGGGTGTGGGACAGGAAGGGGAAGGGGAGGGAAAAGGAAGGGGCGGGATCTCCATGCCTTGCCTGGCAGGGGATTCCAGAACCTTCCATACTCTGCTGGAAGCTCAGCAGTTTCAGGATTCAGCTGCTCTGAATCTTGTAGGTAAGTTTTGTTCACTGTTTTTTTTTTTTTGTTGTTGTTGTTCTTTTTTTTTTTTTTTTTTTTTTTTGTTCAGTGTTTTCACTTTGGGGAAAGTTTGTTCTTTCCCCTTGGCTCTATGTTAGGGGATATTTTGGGAGTGATGGATGTGTGTGGTGAGTTCTGCCACGGGAATTGTCCATGTCACCGCAAGATTTGCAGTCAGATCCTCAACCTTCAGGTGTGCTGGGGTGAATTTGGAGCAGAATCAGCTCTCGAGGAGCTGGGTGTGCTGAGCAGGGACCTGTTCTTCACCCCTGGAAGGGTACCTGTTCTCCAGGTGCACAGCCCTGGAGAGTTGATATTTTCTTTTTATTATTTATTTTCCTTATTAATTTAATGCTATTTTTACCAATTTCCTTATTAATCTAATTTAATTCCTTCATTTTATTAGTAAACTTCAAATGGGGATTGGCTTTGCAACACCTGCTTAGTGCTGAGTTTGCCTCTATAATTCTCTGTGCTCAGGTGTTGCTCCTCTGAGCTCTGGTTTAGGCTGGAGAGCTGGAATAGAAGCTAAGTTTTCCCAGCTTTTATTAGGAAATAAAGCAGTGCAGTTTGGCTGATTCTGCTGGTAGAGACTTGGGGGAAGGAGAGGTGTGAGCGCCTGGAAAAATCCCTGATGAGCCTTGCAGCTCGCATAGAAACATGCAAATAAAGTGGTTTTTGGAGCCATGTGGAGAATTTGACTTTGTTCAAGCTGCACCTCAACATCTGCTGGGTACCTGGGATGGCTCAAACCACAGGCACCAGCATTGTGTTTTCAGTGCTTTTGGAAATCCTGCTGCTCTGGGTATGGAGGGTTGTGCTGCTGTTTTTATTCCAGCAGTGCCTGTGATGTGCTGGCTACAGGTTTAGGAATTTGCATCCAAAAATTCAAAAGAGGCGGTGTAACGTAGAAACACGTTCCCATAAAATCCTTGTGGCATCTTCATGGGAAGCTGGCATGTTTTAATTAATTTGTGAACAGAAGTTGGATGTGGGGGAAGCGCAGGGATTCCTGAGCATGGCAGAAGCACTTTAGGAAAAACAGTGGGGTTTAAGGAGAGGGATGAGGGACAAAGCTCCTCCTGAAGTGGCTCTGGACACAGCTCTGGTGGCTGTAAGGAACTGTGGAGTGGTCCCTGGCAGGAGCAGCTTGTCCTTGCCTGTGTTCAGGACAGGAAAAGGGAATTTTACATGTGCTGCTGATAAACTTTGAGCCTCCCTGCTATCACTTTATGCATGTCAGGATTTGTCAGGGTAGGAAAGCAGATTATTGCAGATGCTGCAGAGCCAGGGGCTCCCCACTGTGGGTTTGGGATCAGCACTGGGTGGGCACAGAACAGCTGGGAAAGGGGTTTTTTGGCTGCCCTGTGCAGGTGAGCCTGAAGGTGCCCCCAGTGCTGGCAGAAAATGCTGTTTGTGCTTTGAGCTGGGGCCTGTCTGACACAAATTGGGAAGCACCTCCCCTAAATTTCCAGGGGTGCTGAGCAGAATGTGCTTCCTGTACCTGTTGGAACCTTCTGTTAGGTGGGACCTGTCCTCGGGACTGAGATGTTGGTGGCTCCATAGACCTGGCAGAGTATCTGTACCCACCAAAAGTGCTAAAACCACAAAAGCCTCCCTTCTTCCTGGGAGAATCCATGGCAGGAAGCTTCCTTAATCCACAGAACCCCCAAACAGTCTGAAGATTCCTTTAATGGAATAGTCCCAGCTAATGGAACAAGATATATTCAACCCACAAAATAGAAACTAAATCCAACCGTGGGAATTAACTGAGAGTATCTGAGGTAACATAATTATTTACCTAATTCTGAGCTTTGGATGTACCTGGGGGCTCTCATTGTTTCCCCATAAGCAAAGAGCAGCTTGGAGCCTGCACAGAATTTACTTTAGACAGAAACAAGAATAAATAGAGCAACAGAAGTGAAATCTTTATTTAGAGCAGGTGTGCTGGGCTGCTCTCTGCCATGCCACATTAATCCGGCCTGCAGCGACCACAGCTGCCCTGCCAGAGCTGCAAACCTCGGGAACACAGAGGGGCAGGAGCAGGAGGGGATTGCCCATTGGAAATTCTCCGTGGCTTTGGTTATTTAGATGCAGTTTTCACTTTAAAAGGGTTGCAAAGCAGTTTCAGGCTACTTCAAAGCAGTGCTCTGGGTAGAAACGTGCTTTTCTCTGTTCTGAGGGAGGGTGGGGAGAGGACAGTCAGGCAGCTGATCCTGGGGGGTACAGCAGGATTTTTAGTCTCTGTTTGGAGGGTCTGAGCAGACTGAGCTTAGGAAACCTCAGCCCAGCCATCCCCTCTCTTTTGGGGCATTTATTGCCTCTCTGAGGATGTTTCCGAGTGCTGCAGTCCCTGCTCTGGTGTTCAGAAAATGCAGAGTAGAAAATGCTGAAATCCTCAAGGGCTGCTGGGGAGGGAAGCAGGACCTGTGGTGCTTGGAGGGGAAGAAAGCAGGTGAGGGAGTGGGGATGATCTCTGCTCCTGGTGGTAACCAAATCCCTGCTGAAACCTGATTAACACAGATCACTTACTTTAAGATTCTCTCTTCAGGTATTTTAAGGAACCTTTTATTGTTCCCAAGCTCCCTTCAAGCTAAAATTTTGCCCTGGGAAGAGGAAGGTTCTTTTAGCTTTGGCTTTTCTGTCAAGGTCTAAGCTGGTCAGTAAAAAAAAAATTCCCTTCATTTTTCTGTTGCATGTTATTCCTCATGTGCCTGCTTTTGGGATAGGGTTTGTTTCCTAAAAAGCAAAGAGCTTGGTGTTAGGATGAGTAATTAGAGCAGTGAATGTCAGTGAAAACATGAGGTTTTTTGGAAGCACGAGGGGTCGGAAAGGCATTCCTGTCTCAGCAGGGAAGAGGAGGGGGATTGGAGAAAGGGTGAGCTTTGTTTACAGGCTCCTGAGCAAAGGTGAGAGATCTGAGCAGTGAAAAGTTCAGCGCTGATAGACTTGTTAAAAGTTGCCCTTGACTGCTTACAGGCATCATTTTAATTTAAATGTAATAAAAACCTGAAAGGGAAAATTAAGATGCGGAAAGCAGTTGAAAAGCCTGTCTGAAGACATCTGCAAAATGGTTTTATTCCGAGCAAATATAAGTAAACTGTTGGGGTTTTTTATTGTCAAACAATAATTGTGCCTCCATTTATACAACGGCTTTTACAACCAAATCTCTTTCATAGATTGCTTCCAAAACAACGCAGAAGTTGATTTATTTTTAAACCCTGTCCCCATAACCCTCCTCTCCCTGGTGATTGAGCATCTCCATGGTGGCAGGGAGTGGCTGGAGCTGAGGTTGTGAGGGAATGGGGGGATTTGGCTGGGGCAGAGCAAGGCAGGGACCTCCCTCAGCCCCTTTCCCTCGTGCTGAGCCTGGTGGCAGTGCCCTGACCTCGACCCACCCTCCCTGTGGTGCCAGTGTGGCACGAGCTGGGTTAAGGATGGGGGAGGATTGTTCTGCTCAGGGCACCTTTATCTCACTTGGGTGTTTTTCTTTTCCTTGACCCAGTCCTTTCCCAGTCCAGCTTTGTCCAGGTCCCAGTAGAAGTGCTCCCTGTGCTCTCAGCTCTCTTCCGTGATCATTTTGGCAGAGATGGATCTTTGCATTCCCCTTCAGTTCCCAACCAGGCCTGAAAATGAAATGTTCTGCTTGCAATAAATACAAAAGTAGAGGTGCCTGTTTTCCATACCCTCTAAAAATCCCACTGCTGTCTCCAGAGGACAAGGAATACTTCTGTCCCACAGGTCCCACAGGCACAACCCTGTCAGGTTTCCAGATCTGGGAATATTTTGGAAGATTATGCAGTGTAATCAGTAGATCATGGGAGTGGGGTACTGAGGTGTAGGAGCTCTCTCAGCTGTGCAAACCCCTTTGGATTCAGCTGCACTATATATGGGATTTTCTGCGTGGGGTGAAATGGTTGCTGCTCTAATGATCTGCATTTCTCTGTCCTCTTCTGATGGCAGCTCAGAGCACTGTGAAATGGGGAGGTTTTGACCTGTTTGGCTGTGTCTGATGTCAGGAAAGCAAAACAATGCCAGAACCTAAACCCAGAAGCCCCAAGAATCCTGACTTGGGCTTTGTGCTTAGAAGGCAGGAACTGAATCTTTCCCTGGGTGAGGAACTTAAAACCTACAGCCAATTAATAACTGCTGTAAAATAGTGCTTTAGTCTGGAAGTGCTGACAGAGAATTTAGTGCACCTTATGGAGGGCAGGGGGGTTACAGATTAATTAATTAAGTTTTGGAAAGTCTGTAATCCTTGGACAAAGGGCTCTGTAAATGTAATATGCAACAGCTATTGCTGCAAGCTCCTCTGGTTTCAGATGGGCTGGGGACATGAGGTGCCTTTAAAAGAGAATCCCTGAGGTGACCAGGCCAGGCTGGCCTACCCGGGATAGTGGGAGGTGTCCCTGCCATGGCAAGGGGTGGCACTGGATGAGCTTTGAGGTCCCTTCCAACCCAAATCATTCCATGATCCTTCAGAAAGGAGAGCCTGGCTCATGATGTGGTCAAGCAGAAGGCTTGAAGGCCTCTCTGTTCTGGGGTGTGTTTGAGATTTGGGCTTCTGAGACTCTTTTGGGCTGCCTGGGGTGGTCAGGCTCCTCCAGGTGTTGTTGTGTGTCTGTATCCAGAGCAGTTTTGGTGACTGCAGGGACCACAGCCCCTGGTCCCCTGTCCCCAGCAGCAGTCACTGAGTGGGGTCAGGGCAGCACCTGCACAGTTCAGCTCAGCTGATCAAGCAGCACCTCGTCCCTGAGTGTCCTCCTGCAGCTTTGTCCCCTGCTGTCCTGGGGACAGTGACAGGGTTGTGGGAGCCCCTGTGTGGCTGGAAGTGCCCTGAGGACAGGACCCTGCAGTGCTCAGGACAGTGGGGATGTCATGGACACCCAAAGCTCTGTACCCTGTGTTGAGCCCGAGTGCAGGATGTGGCTGCTGTGACCTGAGCTGCCTTTGCCCCCATGTCAGTGGCTTGGGGCACCAGGACGTGTCTGGCAGTGCTGGTGGAACCAACCCAGGCCTTGGGACCTGTCACACCATGGAAAGGGCCATCTGTGCTGCTGCCAGGAGCCCGCACTGCTGCCACAAGGGCTTGTCCCTGTCCCCTGGGGGGATTAAGCCATGTCCCTGCACCCCAGCGTGGTGGCTTGGCTGTCCTGCCTGGCTCTGAAGGCGGCTGGCTCTGAGCATCCCGTGCTTCACTCTGGATCCTCCTGCTGAGCCAGAGCACAGTTCCCTAGCACAGGAACCTGCAGCATCCCGTGACACTTGGCAGCTGGCAGGGACTGTGAGAGCCACAGGGACAGAAACACTCTGGGGTGGCTGTTTTCCAGAGATCCCAGGGCTCTGAGGTGCCTCTGGAGCGGCTTGGAGAATGGTGGGAAGTGGCAGAGCTCCTCAGAGAGCCTCGCTGGGGCCAGGCAGCAGCATATGGGTCTCATATGCTTGGGTTGGCCCTGTCTGCTCCTGGAGTAATTGCTCGTCTGGCTGGAAGCCATTCCAGTTCAGATGTGGAAAAGGAGCTGCTGGTGACACTTCCCAGGTTTCAGTCCCTTCCCTCCCCCCCCACTCCTCACTGTCCTAATTAAATTTAATATTAAAGTAAAACATTAAAGACATTATCGCAGAGCTTTCATCTGACACACACAAGCCTCTTCCTAATTTGTTAGGTCATTAGCGAGGCAGAATAAATCGAAGGGAGCGTGTGGAGGCTCCAGGGGTGGCGAGTCAGCATTTTGAGACTGGGGGAGTGGGTTTTTGGGTGAGCACGTGCTGGGCTGGGCGGGCTTGGCAGCCTTGGCTTGTCCAAACCTGGCACTGAACATGGCCCAGAGTGGGGCCAGACAGGGCTGCTGGACCTGTGTGTGCTCCAGGGGTTTGTGGGGCCAATCCAAGTGCGGGATCCCCTCTCCGTCCCTCTCCTTCCCACATCAGGACACTTTCCTAAGGTATATTGGAATTTGAGTTGGGGTTTTTTGAGCCTCTTTGCACCTCTGCAATATGAGGATTTATCTCTCCTGTTTTGCTCAATGGAAGCAGGAATTGTGGAATTCCAGGGACTGGAGCTGCCATAAAGCTGTGGAGAGAGAAGGAATCTTTCTCCTGCTGCTTTGGTGGTCACTGGGTCACAAACCCTCCAAAGAGACCTCTGAAATGGCACTGAGGTGTCTCAGAAAGGAGAAGGGATTGCACAGCAAATGGGGCCGGAATGGCTCTGTTTTGCCAGGGATGTGGGAATCAATCAGCAGCTCCCTTCAGGCTGGAGTCATCCAAGGGGCTTTGTCTGGATATTGGGTGACTCTTCAGGAAGCATTAACCACGTGCAAACTTTGAGCTTTCCTGACAGGAGGAGGCTCAAAGTTGGTTTTTTTCTCTCAAAAAAATGGCAAATTATGACTGCCATGGTCGTAATTCCAAGTATTGCTCTACCAGTGCAGGGAGAGGGCTTGGGGGAGTGGAGGAACTCAGACCCTGCCATGACTCCCTGAATTCTTGGGAAGATTGCACATTCTGGGCAATTTAGTGGGTGCCATGAGCTGTATGATTCAAATGATTTCATTTCTGGAAGTTTTAAGTATGTGAAGGTTTATATATATGCATTTTTTTAACACTTATGAAAAATACGTTATTAAAGGTCCCTTTCCACCTGAACCAGTCCATAACATTTCACTCTTGGATAAACCACTCTGAGTGTTGTTATTGTCTGGGAAGGTGCTGATGCTGCTAAAGCCTGGCACCGCTGGATTTGATTCCTGCCATCCCGCCTGATGTGGATAATAGACCGAAAATAACCAGGGCTGCTCTGTGTTGGGAACATCAACGTTCCTGCAGCCAGAAGAGTTCTGAGGAACTGCAAACAAATCACTTTGGGCTTCATTCACAAGATCAGGTCTTGCTGTACAGGTTGGGCTGTCCTGAGGGATGGTTTGACTTAAATTCTGGAGTAGAAGCTCAGATGCAGCGAGCTGGGCTCACTGGAGCTTGAAACAGGCTGGGACCAGGAGGTTTGATTCTGCCTGGTTTGGGAGGGGCTAAAAGATTTGATTCTTCATTTTTGCAGGTTTGTCTTTGCGTGTCAGAACCCAGATGAAACCTTGAGCTTTTCCATTGACCAGGGTAATTCTTTGGCCTTGCAGTGAGAACGATGGAGCTGAGCTGAGGTGTTCCCAGGGCAGCAGCAAATCTAAAATAAACTGTTTTGCAAAGAAACGCTGAACTATTTCTGGGTTGAACCTTTGTTCAATTGGCCCCAACTCCTCTGTTGGGAAACCCTGGCCACTCAATGCATGCTGCCACTCCAGGGAAGGATCTCCAGGACCTTTCTAGGTGAGGAGAGGCTCTTTGATGAACATTTTCTCAGACGGCACAAACTTGAGCAGTAGTTTTGCATTTGCTTGATGAATCTTCTCCCCAGCATATGCTCAGTGCTTGGATGAATGAGTTATTTAAGTGTATTTGAAGGTTATGACAGACACCTGTAAACAGACAGATATTGATAAAAATGTCATTTGGAAGCAGATCTGTGCCTTTCTTGCAATCCAATTACTCCTGATGGCGAGGAGCCCAGAGCTCCCAGCACAGTGCATTAACCCAGAGTGTGATGGACAGGCTGCCCTCAGAGGGAGCACGAGCAGGGCCTCATTCACCTCTGGCTTTGATGTAACTGCAGGAGTTAATGGAGTTGTTTGTAATTCACACGGGAGCGGAAGGGGACTGACTCCAGACGTGTCCATGGGCTTCTTGTGGACCTTGTGTCAGCTGAAGGTCCTGAGGGATCCAGACTGACCTCTCCTGATGTTATCCAGCTGGAGGTCTGGCTCCAGAAAAGTTCCCCTTGGAAGATTGCCTGGGAGTTGCTGCCCTAAGTCACGCAGGGAGGAGTTTCTGTGGCTCTTCTTCCCAGAGAAGCTGTGGCTGCCCCATCCCTGGAAGTGTCCAAGGCCAGGCTGGAACAAACTGGGATAGTGGAAGGTGTCCCTGCCCGTGGCAGGGGTGGAATAGGATGAGCTTTGAGGTTCTTCCAACCCAACCCATTCCATGATTTTATGACTCTTTACTCATGGAAAGAGCGGTGAGACCGTTGCTTCATCCGGGGGCTGCCTTCCTTGGGGGAAGCAAACACAGCCAGATGTGCTCATTAAAAATGGATTCCCTTCGCCTACCAGCTCTCCAGGAGCTCCTCAGAGCTTGTAAGTGGGAGTGTTTTCGGCTGGGATGGGAATTGTTCCTGGTGGCTCCAGTGTTGGACACATGGGAAGCACTAACACAGCTTTTAATGGGAAACAGACACTGCGAGTCCGTCAAGCTGTTCTTGACCTCTTGGTTTCCTGAGAGGAACTTCTTCCTCTTGTTATCTTCCTCCAAGCTGGAGAGTAATGGAATGTGGATGGAAGTGGTTCTGCTGTGCAGTTCTCACGTAGGACAGGAGCCCAGAGCTGCCTGCAATGCAATGATTATTTGGTGGCAGTGCGAGCATTCAGAGAAGTGAAAACAAAAAGCCAAGGTTAATGGAAGTTGCATTTCATCTGGATTGCTCTTATTTCCTATTTTATAAGCTCGTGCTCCATGCAGGTGCTTGGCTTATATCTTCATGCTGTCAATAAAGCCAACGTGTTTGAGCAGACAGGATTAATGCAGATTTTAAGGGCTATATTTAGAAGTAATTTAGCTATCATCAGTCAGAAGGGTGGGGAGAGATGTGATGGTTATTCATACTGATTGAATATTCTATTGATAGAGATACTTATTAACCCTAACCGTGTCTTTCCAGCTTGTTTTTGGGTCTTGAACAAGGAAAAAAATTGAACTTTTTTTCAATTTGAGAGAGAGAGAGAAGCAGAATTCACATGTTGGGATGGGCTTGGAGGGAAGCAGCAGGCTGGTTAGTGGGACCTGAAATGGGACCCCTGGAGCTGGGTGGTGGCAGTGGGATGGGTGCAGTGTGAGGTGACAGGAATGCTGGAGCAGGGAGGGGCTGGCTGATGGGTTTTTATGGCACAGGTGTTCAGGGTGTTTAGAATTTGGGGAGGTGTTTGAGCTTCTGTTCCTGACTGAGCGGTGAATGGACAAGCTCAGAGCAAACTTTGGCCTTCCTTTTTTTCTTTCCCTTTTTCTTATTTTCCCTCAGGGATGTGAGGGAGAGGGAGGAATCTCTTAGGGAATGATTCCTGCTCAAAATGCTCCTGCTCTGAGTGATGGTAGTGAGGTTGGGGAGCCATGAGGAGCGTCACCAGTGGTGTGACAGCAGGAGAGGGCAGGGACTGTCCCCTGTGCTGGCACTGCCGGGGCACCTCCAGAGCTGAGTCCAGTTCTGGCCCCTCATGGCCAGAGAGACCTTGAGGGGCTGGAGCGTGTCCAGGGAAGGGAACAGAGCTGGGAAGGGGCTGGAGAACTCCTGAGGGAGCTGGGAAAGGGGCTCAGGCTGGAGCAAAGGAGGCTCAGGGGGGCCCTTGTGGCTCTGCACAAGTCCCTGACAGGAGGGGGCAGCCGGGGGGGTCGGGCTGTGCTGGCAGGGAACAGGGACAGGAGGAGAGGGAACGGCCTCAGGCTGGGCCAGGGGAGTTGGGGTTGGATTTTAGGGAAAATTTCTTTGTGGAAAAGGGTGGTCAGGCCTTGGAACTGCCCAGGGAGGTTTGGAGTGCCCACCCCTGGAGGTGTCCAGGGAAGGCCTGGACGTGGCACTTGGTGCTCTGGGCTGGAGACAAGGAGGGGATGGGGCACAGGCTGGACTCAGTGACCTTGGAGGGCTTTTCCAGCCCCAGTGATCCTGAAGAACCAAGCGCTGGGCACTCGCTGCAATTCCATCTCCTTTCCCAAAGCCTCTGCCCTGCACTCGCCGCTCTCTCGCCGCGTTTCCTGAGCAGAGATTTCATTTCAGATAGTGCAGCCACTGCTCTGCGCTTCCAGGAGCATTTATAAAATGGAATTACCAGAAATAATCACGGTGATTAACATACAGAGTTACAAAAAAGGGAAGATTAATTACAAAGCCGTAATTCATCTGCAAATATGAACAGTGAGGGAAGTTCGATGAGTTTAGCAGCCGTGAGGTGACCCTTAGGGTGTGCATCCATGGAATTCGGGCTGTGCTGAGCTTCCTGGGAAGAAGGAAGGAAACTGAGGCACTGAGATGGAAAATCACTGGTGTTTGTTATCCAGAAAATCAGATGGAATGGGATCTGAAAGCCCTGACTCTGCTCCTTGCGGTGACCGGGGGACAGAAATCCGTTTTCATTACACTGAGTGTTTCCTGCATCAGAATTTGTAAAAGTTGCCCAGGAACTCGGTGGCACTGGTGAGAAATGACTCTGTCTCCAGTCTGCTGAGCAACTCTGGGTGGTTTTATGAAGGGAGGAGGGTCTGGAGGTGATGGGAGGCTGCACAAAGCTGTTCCTCCCAGGGCAGGGGTTTCGGGTTTATTATCACCAGTATAGGGGAGGGCTGATTCCTACAACTAATTGCCTTTTTTTTCCTGAAGATGCAAGCAGTTGATAATGGCAGTAATTAACACCATAGAAACAAGGTCAAACCCAAGAACATTACCCACTAAAAGTCACTTTCCCGAAAGTCATGGCAAATTCATTGCCTTGGAGTAGCTTTAAAAAAAAGAAAAAAAAAAAAAAAAAAGGAGGCAACTGATGATGAGCTGTTTGAATTATGTAAATGCTCAGGTATCCATGGGGTTTGACCTTTTTGCAGATGTAATTTAGCATTCAAGACACTGTCATCTTGCTGCCAAAGTCAAATTAGATGCTTGCTACTGCAATTGATAGCTGATAGCAGATCTCCTTCCAGAACAGGCAGTACGGAGAGGCAGGGCAGGCAGGCAGGGTGTGTTTGCTGCAGGGCTGGGGAGCTGCGTTCTGAAATACAAAGTAGTGCAAGAGTCCTGGATGCAGTTCAGGTGAGCAGTGCGCTTTTATAAAAACATGCACCTGCTGCCTGAGGTCAGCATCCACAGTCCTGAAAAGCTCAGGAGCTCTCCAGGATTGTCTTGGGGTTGCTTTTCCCAGTGGGATGCCTCAGGGCCAGGTGTGCTCCTGGACACAGGAATGATGGCATTGTACGAGATTTTGGTGCCCAGAACTGCTGTGTTTCCACACGAGTGTGAAAGGACTCTAAGCCAAGGGAGGGTTTTTTGGGAATGGTTTCCCATGAAGTGCAACCCCAAAGACTGACGCCCATGAAGCACAACCCCAAATCCGTGCAGGCTGCTGCTGTCCCCAGCCCGTGGGTTGTGTCCCTGTGTTGGCCTGGCTGTCCCCATTTGTCACCTGGCAGTGAAACCCCCCGTTCCTGGGGTGCCAGGTGGCTGAGCCGATATTCCCCCCGGCTCTGATTGCCCCTGGCTCTGATTGCCCCCAGCTCTGCTCCCAGTGGCCTCCCTGCCTCCCCTCACACCCGCTCAGTTTCTCCTGCCCCCAGTGAAGTGGCTCTGGGGGAACACCTGCTCTGCCCAGCCCTCCTTCGTCCACAGCAGCTGGAAAAGCCTCTGCTGCCCTGGGGGCTCCCTGTGATTCCTGACCTGGGCTGATCCCCAGCCCTGCACAGGCATTTTGGGAGTAGTTTGGAATAAAATGATCTTGAAGGTCCTTTCCAACCCACACCACTTTGTGATTTCTCTTTTTGCCAGCACAGCAAAGCCTGCCTGAAGCTGTGGTTGCACAGGTAACGCTCCCTGGCCAGAACAGAGTTATCCCAGGACTTCTGATCCTTTCCCGGTTTCTGTGCAGCACTTGGGAGTGTTTTGGATTCAGATCTAACCTGTCCTCTGGACCTGGGGAGCTCTGCTCACACAACAAATCCAGGCAGGAGAAGCGTTTGCCTGGCTGGGACCAGGGCATGGAGTGACAGGAGGGGGGAATGGCCTTCAGCTGAAGAGTGCCAGGGTTGGCATATTTCTTCTTCCCATATTGGGAAGAAATTCCTCCCTGTGAGGGTGGGGAGGAGCTGGAATGGATTTCCCAGAGAAGCTATGGCTGCCTCATCCCTGGAAGGGTCCCACGCCAGGTTGGAGGAAGCTGGGATAGCGGGAGGTGTCCCTGCCCGTGGCAGGGATGGAATGGGATTATCCTTAACTTCCCTCCCACCCCAAACCAGTCTGTGACTGGAAATGCACTCTGTGCTGTTTCTCACAGGGACGTGAGTCACAACCAAGGTGCAGATCTTCAGGGCGGTTTTGGTGGTTCCTGGAGCCTGTGCCAGGCAGCAAATCCCTGTGAGAGAGCAGGAATGGAAGCTGAGGCTCTGTGTGTCCCTGGGCAGGGCCCTGGTCGTGTTCTCCCCCAGTGTTACCCCGGTAACTCCCCTGAATTTGCTCTGAGTTTCCACAGGAACAAACGAGAGCTCCGCATCCCTGGAATTGCTCCTCGGCTGCTGCCAGGGGTTAACTTTGGGTCTGCTGCAGGTTGTAGCTGTTCAAGTGCTTCCCACCCTTGTGCCTTCAGCTTTTGCTGCTCAAAACAGAGAACTTGGCGGGTGGGATTTATCCTTTTCCCTTTCTGAAGGGTTGTTTTGGGATGGGGGCTGCTCTGGCCCCAGCTTCTCCCAGAGCTGTGGCTCTGGGTGCAGGCTCTTCCCTGGCTGCAGCTGTGCTGCTGTTGCTGTTTCATGGTTCACTTCCAATGCAGAGTTTGGATTTCATGCTTCATTATTTTTTCCTCCCCGTTGTGTGGCCATTTGTAAACCGAAGGTGAATTGCACGATGTGTTCCTGCCAGGCATGCAGAGAGCACAGATCCTGAGGAGAATCTGGAAATCTTTCCCCTCTTGGATGCAGGGATGATGTTTTTGTGGGGCTTTTACCACTCAAGTCCTGGCACTTGCTGCAGTTGAGTCCCTGTGTCCCTGTCCCCTGGTCCAGGATCCCTGGGTGGATGTTTCAGTGGAGGGATTTTCCCCCAGGGAAAGGATTCTGCCCATCTGCTGCTGGGATCAGGGGAGGGAAAGGAGTATCTTGGCTGTCCTGGCTAATGCCAACCCTGATGGTGGCTCTGCAGGTGTTTTATGGGAATATATGGAATCCTGGAATGGTTTGGGTAGGAAGGACCTTAAAGCTCGTCCAGTTCCATGGGCAGGGACACTTCCACTATCCCAGATTGCTCCAAGCCCCGTCCAGCCTGGCCTTGGACACTTCCAGGGATCCAGGGGCAGCCACAGCTTCTCTGGGAAATCCATTCCAACCCATCCCCACCTTCACAGGGAAAAATTCCTTCCCAGTATCCAATCTAAACCCACTCTCAGTTGGAAAATCTGCCTGGTTTTTCGAGTAAATGTTTGCATTTTTCTCTCAGTAGCAGCTGCTGAGGCCCCACGCACCTTTGCAGCTGACTCTAAGTAGGATCCCACAATAATCATCAATATTTAACTAATAAAAAAGGGACTTTCATGTTAGGGAAGTGTTTTAAACCAGCCAAGTTTTAATGTGCAAACTGTTTTCACTTTTCACACGTTCTGGTGAGCGTTTCCCATTCATTATGGATTTAAAGACTCGTGTTCCAGCCTCTATTCCACCCCCCTTCCTCAGAGATCTGTTACAAAGTGAGCTGGATCTCAAACACTCCTAAAGTTAAACTGAAGTGGTGCCTCCACTTTTAGAAGGAAAATGTCTCTTTGTGGAGGGAGGGGATTGAATTGGGTGCAGGTGAGGAATTTATTGATTCAGTATTTTCCCCTCCATATTTTGGAAGCTGAAGTCGAGCCATTCACTGAGATAAAAATGAGGGGGAAGTATATCAAGTCCAAAAGATGTTTTATCCGGAGTACAGCTCACGGAGCCTGATGCTCCTGGACCAAGCCAGGAGTGTAACAGGAGAAAAAAGGGTTATTGGAGTTCTTCCTGCATGGATTCATTGTTTGTATCAGCGATGTTCTCCAGGGAATAGATGGTCCTTGTGAGCACACAATTACAGATGGAAATGGCCTCCAAAAGGGGGTGATTGCATCCATAACTCCATGTGAGGGTTGGATTGTCCCTTGGCAAGGAAAAGGCTGCCCAGGGCCGGGCAGTGCTGCCAAGCTCCAGCCTGGGCGGTGGGAGCTGGGACAGTGCTGTCCCAGGGATCCCAGTTCCTGGGGGGGTTCCCAGTGAAACCATTCCATTTCCAGGCTGGAAATGCTGCCGGAGGAGCTGGGCTGGGCCAGGTTAACTCAGCTTTACCCCCCCAGCACCTTTGTGCAGTGCTCCAGAGCCGGGCAGTGCTGCCAAACTCCAGCCTGGGCAGTGGGAGTTGGGACAGTTCTGTCCCAGGGATCCCAGTTCCTGGGGGGTTCCCAGTGAAACCACTCCATTTGCACGCTGGAAATGCTGCAGGAGGAGCTGATGGAGCTGGGCTGGGCCGTGTTAACTCAGCTTTATGCCCACTTTGTGCTCCAGAGTCTGAGTTCCCTTTTTGAGCATCGCAAGGATGAGCTCCCCAAAGGTGCCGAGATAACACGTTTGCCTTGGACAGGATTAACTTGTCCTGACAAAAACCCATTTCCCAGCCAGCCAGGGCTGGGTTTTACCCTGGAGCTGTGCCTGCAGAGCAGAGGCAGAATAATTTTTGCTCATTAAAACGAAGCATTTGATAGCAAAGCTGCCTACCCCCCTCAGCTGGGCTGCCCAGCACAGACACAAAGCATTGACTGGAGGAAAACCCAATTGCACGGGAGTTTGCTCTCCCTGCCAGATCCAGACAATTAAGGATGCTCCTATCTTGGCATCTTCACTATTATCTGCTCGTGTTTCTGTGTTTGGTGTTATCTACTCATGTTCCTGGTGGTTGGAGCCATATTATGGATAAAATAATTTTGTCTAGATTGAATTTTGCTGCCGTTTGCTGGCCCTGTCAGAGGGATTTGTGAGAAGGAGAATCCTCTGAAGGGGACAAAAAGGGTTTCATAAATATATAGGGAGGTGCAGAGTCCCAGATGGGCACCACATGAGTTGATATACATTAGAACACCCCCATTTTTCCCCTGTTGCCCTCCTGGCTTTGTCCAGGAGCATCAGGCTCCACGTGTTGTATTTTGGATAAAATATCTTTTGCAATTGATATCTTTCCTCCCCCCTTTTTACAAGATGCTTCTTTCTGGGTGAACGGTTTGGCTTCAGCTTACAAAATATGGAGGGGAAAATACTAAAGTCAATAAACTCTTCATTTGCGTACAATTTAATCCCCAGTTGATAAGTGGCATCTTCAGAGAGTGAGACAAGGAATGGCAGCAGCAGCAAGGAGTCATTTAAAAAAAAGAAAGCTCCCAGAAATGAGCTGCTGTTTACTGGGCTCAGTGCAGTGGTTAATAGTCATTCATGAAATCACACAGTAAAATCCAAGTGCACTGTCAGCTCTGTCACAGTGACATTGAGCTGTCCAGGTAGTGTACAGCAGCTCCACATTACACCCTGTGACTTCATGTTTTAGCTAAAATTAGGCTTTGTTTTCTCCTTTTAAACAGGAGAGAAAATGCAGGCTGGAGCAGAGGAGAGAGAGGAGCAGGGTTTCTTGAGCTGGAGAAATGAAATTGAGACTTAACTATTCTGTTGCTCCAGCAGAAGGTTCTATCCCAGTTTTGTGGTGTCTTTGTACCGGTCTAAGCCGTGTCTCTGTCAGTTTTTTCAGTAAACTCCACCAAAGCTACCTCAGACCTGGGGTTCAGATGTGTTCTCACACTGTAGGAAAACTGAGGGGTTTGTAGCTCCTGTTTGCCCCCAGTTTTTGTGGGATTATGTAAATGCCTACTGTGACTTGAAGGGGCTTCAGTGGCTCCCCGTGAATCCAGTGTCATCCCTTGGCCCTGACCCCTGAAATGTTCATTAATAAAGGGGTGCTGGCCCAGGCAGCTGAGGAGCTGCTGTTGAAAGAGCTGAGTAAGTGCTGAGGATGCTGAGAGCAGTGGCTGAGGAGAAAATGGCTCTGTCAGGCTTTGCTGTGCTCACTTGTCACAGGTTTTGGGCAAACAGCACTGTCAGGAAGTTGGAATTGTGGAAAATCCTGGCTTGGAAGGGATCCACACAGATCATCAAAGTCCAGCTCCTCCACACTTGAACCAAAAGGGAACTGAATTGTCTTAGTGCAGGAATCTTGATCCCAAACCCTCTTCACTCTGTGGGTGGATGACTTTCTCTTTGTGGTGCTCCTGGAATTCTCAGTCCACTCTGAAACATTCCTACATTTTTGAAGGGTATCACAGTTTGTTCCTGCCATAATGTGTTTATTTTCTCTTCCTTCCAACAGATGTTGAGCAATTAGAGAACATGGCAGAGCAACATATTTATACAAATGAAAGGAAGTGAGGAATAAATGCTGGGAATATTTGGCTTCCTAGTAAGATTAATTCAGGAGAGCACAAATGGGGAAGGAGAGCCCCAGCAGCACGTGGGCATTTGTCAGGGTCTGCTAACGTGCAAGATACCTCATTAACAGGGGGAAGTAATTATAGACACACCTCACGGCTCCAATTCTGAGTCCATTGGAGAAGAAGGAATGGATGACAAATTGTATGGAATGTTTAGAATTGAGTGGTAGGAGGGGTGGATCTGTTTCCCGGCTCTTTTAGGGAATTCTTAGCGGGTATGGATCCTGTACTGAGCAGGATGGTGGGATGAGCCTGTCAGCCTCCTGCTCCGGGTGTGATACGCTCTGCCAGGGAAAAAATTGGGAATATGGCAGCAAATCTCCCTGTCCCTGAGCCAGAGCGTGAAGATGTGCAGAGAACTGCAGT
Source organism: Corvus hawaiiensis (assembly GCF_020740725.1). Taxonomy (NCBI): domain Eukaryota; kingdom Metazoa; phylum Chordata; class Aves; order Passeriformes; family Corvidae; genus Corvus; species Corvus hawaiiensis. The sequence goes on from NC_063235.1 coordinate 5,208,478, forward strand.
GGCCAGGATTTAAAGTATTCCTTCCCTTCTTTTTTGGAATCCCTGTCAAATCCTTCAGAACCACTGGCATCCAGCTCGGAGCAGTTTCTCATGGATGCAAGAAGCTGCTCTCAAAATCTTGTGTTATGAGCCAGGAGGTTGGAATTGGAGCTGGGAGTGAGCTTTTAACTAATGTTCATCTGCTTCAGCTTGAACAAACGAACTGGAGAAAATAAGGATTTGCTCTGATAGCACCAAATTCTGCGTGAAAATGGGGTTTGAATTAGAGCTCCAGGAGCAGTGGTAGGTGGGCAAACCACTGAACTCTTAATCCCCTGCTGATTTGTCTGTAAGAAAATCTTGTTTAAATTTAAAAAGAGCCCAAACCAACAAACAAAACAACCATGACACGCAAACCAACCATACCAACAGTTGGCCAATCACTTGGAATTGTTGGTAAATGCTTTTGTGGGAGAATGTCTGGTTTAGGGACTGTTCCATGAACAGAAGCTGTGGGGAAAATGCACAAATAAGGCAGGAGTTGGGTTTAAGGATCCCTGTGCAGGAACAGGATTTGCTGGCAGTGAACATTTGGAAGGGGATGCTTGGATCTCCTTTTGCTCAGCCATGCCGGGTACCCAGGAGTCACTGAGTGTGCACTAAAGCATCCAGGGAGTCTTTGCCCAGGGCGGGCTCAGCTCCACCTCTGCCAGCCGTGTGCCAGCTGGGCAGATGTTCCTGCATCTGCCTTGAGGTGGGGAATGGACTGGGTGACCTTTGGAGCTCCCTTCCCTCGCTGCACTCTGAGTGTGCCTGAGTGCTGCACACGTTTGCCAGGAGCACCGCGAGAGCACAGGCAGAAGGGCTGGGGTGGATGTGGGTGCTTCCTGCTCTTCATCCCTCAGCTGGATGCTTCCCTCATCCCAGGAGATGCTGCCTGCCCTGGGGGATGGATGTGTGATCAATAAGACATGTCTGCCCAGCCCTGCTTCTGCAGCAACATCTGTGAAAGATGAGCAGGGGCAAGTTGGATGTGTTCTGAGCATGCTGCTCCTGCCCCGGATTCTGTCACATGGATTTCCCTGCTCGGCAGCACGGACAGCTCCCTGCATCTGCCGCTGGATTGATAAATCCAGGCTCCATGGAGTCTGCTCCCTGCACGAGATCCTGGTAGTACAAGGTACTTACCCATGTCTGTCCCTGCACGCTGCTGCTGGGAGGGCAATATTTAAAGCACAGCTGAGAGGCTGCAGGAATTTAAGATGCAGGAACTGGCTCCTGGCTCATCGACATAAATGAGCCATCTCAAACATGTGAGCCTGGCTGCTCGGAGCAGTTGGAAGTGTCAATCCTGAAGGGTCTGCGTTCACAATTTCATGTTTGCTTGCTATGCCAGACACAGCACATCTTGAATCACAGCACAATGTCCCCTGGTAGCGTTCCTGGGAGTCTGGTTCCCAGAGGAAAGGAATCCAGTTCAGCAGCACTGTTTGGGTGGTTTCTCTGAAAGGCTTCCATCCAGATGATGTGGCAATTTGCAGGCAGCAGGGGCTGGGATGGGGGTGCTTCTGAATCAGAGACAAGGCTTGGAAATGGAGAGGAAGGAGGAGGGTGGGAGAGTAATAAAAAAATGAGAGAGTGTTGGATCTGGGTGGGGCTGGGGGTGTAGAGAGGAATAATTCACAGAATCAGGGAATGGTTTGAGTTGGAAGGGACATAAAGATTATCCCATTGCACCCCCTGCCATGGGCAGGGACACCTTCCACTGTCCCAGGGTGCTCCAAGCCCCGTCCAGCCCGGCCTTGGACACTGCCAGAGATCCAGGGGCAGCCACGGCTGCTCTGGGCACCCTGTGCCAGGGCCTCCCCACCCTCCCAGGGAGGAATTACTTCCTCTGTCTCCTCCAAACTCTCTGTCAGTTCAGATCTGATCCCCATAGTCCTAGACACATCTCCTGGTTCTCACATGAGCTGGATCTTCATGGCCAGCAGGTTTTTGGCCATTTCCCCTTTCTCCTTCAGCCACCTCTGCTGACTCTGCCTTGCTCCCTGGGCAGCCCAAACTCTGATGCTGTTGTAGCATTCTCCAGACTTGGGTACCACGGTGGGTCCAGCCCCTGAGGGTGCTGCTGGAGCACCCTCAGAGCTTTCCCCCTCAAACACAGACCTCGTGTGTTTGCTGTTCTTGCTCAGCTTTGGAGCACTTGTGCTTTTTAGCTCAGGGACCATTTTTCATCTTGGAACCATCACCCCTCCTCTCCTGTGGGCTCTGAGCTGCAGTAATCTCACACGTTAGCAAAAGAATAAACTTTTTAGCCTGGAATAATTGTATTCTCTATCAGTGACAGAATCTATTTGGTTTTTTTTTTCCCCCCCTCCTTTAAGTGGCAATTTTACATGGTAGAAAACTTTTTAATTCTCTTCTGCAAGCTACATATAAAATATAACAGATAGGCAAAAATGGATTATTAAAGCTATCTATTTTTCTTGGCATTCCTGTAATTTAATAAGCTGTTTGAGTTCTACTTCTGCAGTTCATGACATCACCAGAATAAATCCCATCCTTTGATTAATGGCTGTTCAATCAATCCCCCTCCCCACATTATCTCCAGTTTAATGGGAGCCAAGCTCATTCTGGAGAAGTTTGGGTTGGGGAGCTGGACTAAACTGCTTTGGGACAACTGCAGTGGTGGCAACACCAGCTGGGGGAGATGTTGAGAGGAAAGGGGGAGAAATGCTGTTAAATGCTTGTGAGGAAAGGTGTTTCTGTCCCAAAATACTGCAACCCTGGGTGTGTGCACCTCCTACTAGTGTGTGTTGCATCCTTCAGCTTATTCGGGCTTTGCTGGAGCACCAAGGGTTGGATTTTTACCCAGGAGAGGGGAGACTTCCCCCAAAATTGATGAGAGTTTTGCCGATCTATCAGCAGGGCAGGGCAAGGGTAATTTGAAAGGGAAAATCTGGTGTTTAAAGGCAGAAAGTGCAGTGGTTTCCATCCTGGAGTTCTCATCCTGCCTGTGCTGCAGGGCAACACTCAAAGCCAGCGTAACAGATGATTTTTAACATTCACAGCTGGTTTGGGGTTTAGTTTTGGTTGGTTGGGTGCCTGAGAAGAATCTGCTGTGCAGCCACCACGGGGCTTGCACGTCCCTTCCCTTCGGAGTTTTTAGTGATGCTGCTGCCTATAACTTCTGTGAGAGAAGAGATCCACTGAGGCTGTGCCTGGTGAGGAAGCTGGGAGTGCTGAGGAGGCAACAGGATGAAAATGAAGCCGACCCTTCTGCAGGGGGCTGCCCTGCTGGGACCGTGCCGCGCTCAGCCCTGCCAGGAGGGCACGGCGGGATCACGGTGACGCCGTGTCACGGGTGACCCTTGTTCCCAACAAAATGCATCCGTGTCACCCACAGTGTCCTCACGGTAAGGGCCTTGTTAGGGGACTTCCAGGAGCTTGGAACAAATCCCTGGAGCCCCAGCAGTGCAGATGGGTTTGGTTTATTCACTGAGTGAGCCGGAGGATTTTCTGTCAGAGCCAACGTGGCTCGTTAGAGCCACTGCTCACAGAATCCCAGGATGGCTGGGGTCGGAAGGGGCCTCTGGAGGTCAGGGCAGGGACACCTGGAGCAGGTGACATATGAATGTGTCCGGGTGGGTTTGGAATGTCTCCAGAGACAGAGATCCCTCTGCATTCCCTTCCCAGTTTGCTGCACTCGCTTTGCAGCCAGAAGCACTTCTCCATTTGGGTTTCCTGGCTGGGAGAAGGAAGGGCTGGGACAGGGATGGTTCTGTGTTGGGATGTGCTGGGGCAGCTTCAGCTTCGTGCAGGAACATTGGGGAGAAGAAGTGGGACCCTGCTCCCGTTGTTGCTGTGGACCCCTTGGTGTGTTGGAGTGAGACAGAAACTCAAGTCCCCTGGTGTTGACAAGGAGGTGGCCCCAAGTTGTCCCAGGAGAGGTTTAGGCAGGGTTTGGGGGAAAATTCCTTCATGGAAAAGGGTGGTCAGGCATTGGAAGGGGCTGCCCAGGGAGGTGGTGGAGTGCCCATCCCCGGAGGTGGCACTCAGTGCTCTGGGCCGGGGACAAGGTGGGCGTCGGTCACAGGCTGGACTCGATGACCTTGGAACTCTTTTCAGCCTTAGTGATCCTGGGATTCTATTCCAAGGTTTTATGATGCTCCAGCTGTTGAAGCATCTCCTGGTCTGTCACGCCCTGCGCGCCATGATCCTTTTCCTGGTGGAGGGAGCTTCTGCCACCACAAAAATCAGGGAGAAATGGGGCAGCCATGGGCAAAGTCTCACCTTTAGTCCTGACCAGCTGTGCAGAGAATCCCAGAAACTTCCCTAGCATTCCAATATCTGACCTATTCCTTGTTTCCCTGTGTCCCACTCCTTCTCCTTGCACATATTGACCGTTGGCTCTGGAGTGCTCCAGAAAATAACCAGCTGTTCCCTTAAGTGGATTTGGTCAATCCCTCAAGCTGACAGATGATTTTTATTATGTACTATTACTTAATGAACTCTTTTGTGGCAAATGTAATTCAATCCAGATCCTGATTCCCAGTTTGTCATCAGTCCTTTTATAAAGGAAGAAAAATGGGAAAGGACTTGATGATTCCTTTATCTTGTTATGCTAATTGTGTTAGGAATATTGGAGGAAAACAGGCAGTGCATTGAACGGGAGAAAAGTCCAAGCTTCCACTCCACTTAAAGAAAATGGGAATTTACTGGGGCAGAACAGACCTGGCTTGAGCCAAAGGAAATGCTGATCCAAGTTTTGGCTCGGAAAACCGTAAGTAAATAATTATTTTGCTCTGTAAAATTATTTTTCAAAGGAACCCTGGAGCAGCCACAATGGAGGGAACGGATCCTGAAAGAGAATCTTGGGGAAAATTCAGCAATGAGTTAGGAAAGAAACCAGGATTTGCCCAGGGAGCTTCACGTGACATCCAGTAGTGATGGAATGCACTGGAAGGGAGTTTGGGAATTGGTCAAGGTAGAGGAAAAGTTTTGTGACTTTTGTGCCCTCCAGACAAGGTTTGTGTCCTTGAGAATTTATTTTCCTGTGGTTTGTGCCCTTAAAATAGATGGATGAAGCCTCAGAGTTCTCACTTCCCAGAATTCAGCTTTTTATTTTGTAAAATGGGGGTGATTTCTCTTTCCTGTCTCCTGCAGAGGTTTGGGAGAAACGTGTTGGGAAAGGCTGGAACTGCAGATTTCCAGGTATGAGGAAAAAGCTGCTGAGAACTGGAATACTCCTGTAGGGGCATATGGGAGCGCAGCCATGAGGTGGATAATGGGGAAGAATGGAAAATATTGATGAGGATCTTCATTTGGTGTCTTTAATCCCATGCTGGAAACAGGGCAGGAATTCTAAATTGAGAAGCTATATAATCCTGCCAAGACAAGACAGGAATTTTAGGTGGAAAACCCATGGAATCCTGTGCTGGAAACAAGGCAGGAGTTCTGAGGAGAGAAACCGTGTAATCCTGCCAAAATAGGGCAGGAATTCTGAGGGGAGAAACCAGGCAATCCTGGGAAAACAAGGCAGGAATTCTGGGAAGAGAACCCGTGTAATCCTGCTGAAACAGGGCAGGAATTCTGAGGAGAGAAACCAGGTAATCCTGCCAAAACAAGGCAGGAATTTTGGGAAGAGAACCCGTGTAATCCTGGTGAAACAGGGCAGGAATTCTAGGTAGAGAAGCTGTGTAATCCTGCTGAAACAGGGCAGGAATTCTGAGGAGAGAAACCAGGTAATCCTGCCAAAACAAGGCAGGAATTCTGAGGAGAGAACCCCTGTAATCCTGGTGAAACAGGGCAGGAATTCTGCATGGAGAAGCCATGTAGTCCTGCCAAAACAAGACAGGAATTTTGGGTGGAAAACCGATGTAATCCTGTGCTGGAAACAAGGCAGTAGTTCTGGGTAAAGAAACCGTACAATCCTGGCAAAATAAGGCAGGAATTCTGGGCAGAGAAGCCATGTAATCCTGCTGAAATAGGGCAGGAATTCTGGGTAAAGAAACCGTGTAATCCTGCTGCAATGAAGCAGGAATTCTGAGGAGAGAAACCAGGTAATCCTGGTGAATCAAGGCAGGAATTCTGAGGGGAGAACCCGTGTAACCCTGCCTTGGTGTGCCAGTGTTCCTGACTGAGGCAGGGCTGTGGTTTAGACCCTTTGTGCCTTAATGATCCTCCAGCATCATCCCTTAGGGGCCTGGAGGGAGCTTGGCTGATCCTCATATCCCTGGTTTACCTCAGGGATAGATCCAGTTCAGGCTGCTTGTCTCTAAGAAATTAAATGTTGATGAAATCATGGAGTGGTTTGGGTTTGAAGAGACCTTAAATCCCATCCAGTCCCACCCCTGCCATGGGCAGGGACACCTTGCACTGTCCCAGGTTGCTCCAACCTGGCCTGGGACACTTCCAGGGATGGGGTGTGACAGGTGGGCTCTTTACTGGTGTCCCCCCTCTCATCTTCCCAGATTTGAGGTGCACTGGGGCTCTGAGGTCGTTGTTGCTGGTGCTGCTGGGAGTTTGGGAGCTTTGGCTGGGATTTCTCCCGGCTGCTGTGGTGTTCCTTCCACAGCCTTTCAGTTTGGTTGATGTCACCCCGCTGTCCCCTTCCCCACAAGGCGAGGAGAGTGAGGAATGTTGATGCTTTGTGGCAACACTGGAGGTTCCTAATCGCTTGTCTAATTTATCTCAGTTGAAGTTTTCGTTCGCAGCCACGTGCGGAGGAAAAAAAAGGGGCCAGTAGGCACATCTTGCCAAGGCATGAATTCCTCCTTATAAATTGTCCTAGAGCACCTCAGCCATCTGGGTAACCCAAAATAGATGCTGGTGCAGTGTGGAGAGAGGAACAGCGAGGAGTAGAGGAGTTCTATAATGTGCAGAACGTCACCTGGAGGATCGCTGCGAGATTGTTTATCAACCTCACAGAGTAAACAGACTCCGTGAATTTCATACTGGCTCCAGCTCGGGCTACACCACGACGTTGCTGTATTTACATAAATGGGATTAAAAGGGGAGGAAGAGCTGAATTTTTTAAGCACAGGAGGAGAGAACAAATCTGGTGTTGGTGTATGAGGGACTAAGTCTAAAGCTCCGTGAGTCACAGAGTGGTTTGGGGTATAAGGGACATTAAAGCTTATCCCATTCCACCCCTGCCGTGGGCAGGGACACCTCCCACTATGCCAGGCTGCTCCAAGCCCCATCCCACCAGAAGGATGCTCCGGCTTTTGCTTGAATTATGCCCCACACTGAAGCCTGTCCTCTTAGGAAGTGCTTTGCCTGCAGAGATGAAGCACATTTGATCCCCCAAGAATGAAGGTTCTCCACCTTTTGTAGAACCTGTAACTACTTGCAAAACACCCAGGCTTTTCCAGCTGTGGAGAATGAATTCCCATTTTAACTTGCACAGGTGCAATATCCTCTTAAGCCAAGCCTAAATGTGAATTTTGGAGCGGGCTGACTCAGTGGTGTCAGAAACACACACTCAGATCTCTGTCATTGCCCTGAGTCACTGGTGTTGAGGCTGGGCGAGAGTTTTGTGGTGATTTGTTGTGACGGGGCTCCCAGAGGCTGTAAAATCTCATTTAATCAGTCTGGTATCTCTGACCCAGCCAAGTGGCTGAAACAGAGCAGCCCCAGCCTCCACGGGAGGAAGCAAAGCTGTTCTGCAGGGGTTGTCGTCAAACTCAGAGCCTTGAAATTCCCAAGTGAAGCACCCAAGGGGATATAATGAAGCAAGATTCCACATCCAAGCTTTACGGCTTGGTCTTCACTATTAAAACTCAGGTTACCCTCTGGATTACCAGGAGTTTGAGGGAATGAGGCAGGAGCGAGTCGTGCACCACACAGGCATTGAGCGTTTTGTGTTAATCTCCCTCTGAACACACAAATAAAGTCCCTATCTCTGAAATTCGCAGCCAAGTCTCTCTTCTATCAACCATCTTTATTGCACCAGCACTCAATTCTGAGCAGCTCGGGCATTTTTCATAAATAAAACATTTTTATTATTTGTCTCCATCTTCCAATACAAAAAAAAAAAAAAAAAGCCAAGAAAAAAAAAGCCCCCTTCTTATTCTGTCATCCTTAAAAAATTTCTTTCAGATGAATTGTCATTCAGCTGTTTCTCACCCTATAAATCATAGGGGATTATTCGAGATGGAAATGTTCACTTTGGGGAAAACATGAAGTCCTTATAGGACTGTGGGACTTTGATAAATAGCAGCTTTTCCTCACGCTACCAGGACAGGAAAACTGAATTCCCTTAAAATTTTGCATGGTTCTCACTGGCAGAGGAGTTGAGGTTTGTCCCTGCGGCTTCTCCAGGAATTTAACCCAGGAATTCAGTCAAGCTTCAGGGGATTGCATCAAACTTCCAAATTCCTTCCTTCTGTTCCTAATAATGGAGCTCTTAGGAGCCTTTATCCATTTCTGGGTGGGTTTTTTTTCCATTTTCTGGGAAGGTGATCCAGAGGGAAGGATGAGCTTTTCCTCTCTATCCCATAAGCCACTTATCCATAACTTGTAGGACAACGATTTGCTTCCTTAATTTGTTTTTTTTATGGATCAGAAAGCAGCTCTCAGTATTGTGCCCCGAGTCTGGAGGAGGAGTTCCACACTCTCCTCACAAAATTTGTCTCTGCTTTATTCCCTGGGAGAGTGGAAAGTTTGAATGGTTGGGAAAACTGGGAAATGGAGGGAGGGAATCTCAGCCTTGGCTGCTACTTTAATGCAGTAGAAAATCTGAAGTACTTGAGTTACATTTAATTATTTTTATCCAGTGTTGCAGGAGCTCCTGTAAAACAACAGAAGGTTAAAGGCATTAATAAACATGGAATTTCTTCATTAATCTCTGGGATATTTGCAATTAGGAGGACATATTTTGGCTGTAAGCAAAGTCTGTTTCAGGTAAGTTACTTTTCCAGGCTGTAGTTGTGCAACACAGCCCCCAAAACTTGGGAATTAGCAGTGAAATCCCCTTGGAGGGCCATGAAACTCTGACCTGGAATTTCCTGAGTCGTGAGACCAAATTAAATTGTAAGAATAGAACCAAACCCTTTGCCCAAAACTCAGAACTCTCTGACATGAGGAGACTGCAAAGGAGGATCAGTTGGTTGTGTCTTACACCTCCAGCCTGAGAAATTCAGTCCAGAAAGCTGGACAGGAGGTCTGGACACGCTCCAGGGGTTTTGTCCGTCCTCAGATGCTTCAAGGAATGTGTCAGCCACAGAATCCCAGAGTGGTTTGAGTGGGAAGGGACCTTAAAGCCCATCCAGTTCCACCCCCTGCCATGGGCAGGGACACCTTCCACTGTCCCAGGCTGCTCCAAGCCCCGTCCAGCCTGGCCTTGGGCACTGCCAGGGATCCAGGGGCAGCCACAGCCTCTCTGGGCACCCTGTGCCAGGGCCTCACCCTCCTCACAGGGAGTAATTCCTTCTCAGTATCCCACCCAGTTCTCCCCTTTTCCAGTTTGAAGCCATTCCCTGTGTCCTATCATTCCATCCCTTGTGAATAGTCCCTTTCCATCTTTCTTGTTGTCCCCCTCAGGTCCTGGAAGGCCACAATTAGGTCCCCCCAGAGCCTCTCTTCTCCAGGCTGGACAATCCCAGTTCTCCATGGCCATGAGCTTCCATTTCAGCAGGAGGAGGACCCTGGACTGGGTGTTAGAGAAAAGTGGGATAGCAGCCGCTGGCATGGCACATGACAATTCCTGAGTGGAAAAGGCCATTCCAGCAGTTTCCAGTCCTGGAGTGGGCATCACCACAGAGCAAATATTGCAGTGCTGCCCCTCCAAAGCCCCCGGGTTCCTGTGGGACCTTGCAGCGGGATCGAACGATTGGGTGTTCCTTCACGACACATCCACGTGCCTGCAATGGTCACCTGCTCCAGATCCCAGTTCTTGGCGGTTCCCTCTTCCAAACACCCATTTAAATTCCACTTTGCTCCTGCCATGTTCAATAATTTAATGTGTTATCAATTTCCTCTTCTTAGCTGGAGGGAATGACTGATGCTCTGTGCACACACTATGGGCACATCTATGGTTCATAAACAGCTAAAGTTAGGAAATTCTAAATTGTAAATGTATCTAATTATCTCTAATCATAGGCTCACTGTAATTAGTGGGATGCTGGCTCCCCTCTATTTTTAAAGAACAGAGATATTCTCTGTAATAAAAACCTCAACAGATTTGTGCCGTGGGTATGAAAATAGAACATTGTTAGACTATTTTTGAGTACAGAAACAACTTTCTGCTCCGTTTTCTCAAAGGGATTCCTGTCTGGTGGCTTCACAGGCTGCAGCCTTCCCCTTCTGTTCCTCCATGGCTTCATCTGGAAAATTCTCAGTTTCCTCATCTATTTTTTTGGAAGATGAACTATCAGTTAACACTTCCATGTCCCAAGCAGGATGGGCCAGGTTTGCAGGATGTTCTGTTGGGACTTTCAGAACTGGACACGTGTTAATTCTTGTTCATTGTGAGCTGGATTTGTCAATTTTACGTTTTCTATTTCGGGAGCACACAGTAAATATTATCCTATTAATGCAAAGAGCATCCTTCCCTCTCTCCCCATTATTTGTCCTGCGAAACATGATTTGGCATAAATTTTTCTGTGCTAAATTCAGCTTTTCTTTGTGAAGATCAGCTGTTTACAGTAGCTTCCCTATAACACTTTAATTTTCAATTTTGCTCCTTTGAATGCTGCTTTCTCTTCTTCCTGTAAATATTTTGATGTGTCTGTGGTTGTTTTCCTTTAAATGTTGTGGGGAAGCAAATGCAGCAGCTGCTTAGGGTGCTTCAGAATTTGAAGTAGTCGGATTTCATGGGACACACTTGTCCCAAAGAAAATTGGTTGTGGTGGAAAAAAAGCAGGAATGATTCGCCTCATTAGAGGGAGGATGTACCTCGTGCCTCAGGCTTTGTTTCAACAGGTGAAACACCTCGGGAAAGGTGCAGGATCATGGAGTGGTTTGGATGGGAAAGGATCTTAAATTAGCTCATCTCATCCCACCCCGTACCACGGGCAGGGACGCCTTCCCCTATCCCAGGTTGCTCCAAGCCCTGTCCAGCCCAGCCTTGGACACTTGCAGGGATGGGGCAGCCACAGATTGCCTGTGCCAGGGCTTCCCCACGCTCACAGGGAAGGGTTTCCTCCCCAAATCCGCCGTACAAAGGTGTGCAGCACCTGGAATTTGGGGACGCTGCTGTTGTCCATTCGGAGGAATCAGAGCAGAGTTTTGGCGGGGCTGAGGGACAAGTGGGAAACAGAAAAGCGGGATAATAGCTGCGGGGAATGTGGCATTCCAGCCCGGCTCCGGCTGCGGGTGGCAGTGCAGAGCAGGATTTGTGTCCCGGTGGGCGCTCGCACGGCAGACAGGATTTCTGTGTTTAGTGAGAGGTGATTTCGCAAGGTGAGACGCGAAGTGAGTGCTCGGGGTTAAAGACGGGCTGGGAAGCAGCGCATCCCTCGCTGGGGATGTTGCGATCGGAGAAGTTGGGGACGGCAGGGATGGTTTGTGCTCATCACGATTGTCCGTTCCGTGAATAAACGCAGAAATTTTTTCTTAATTTATTTTGGAGAGAGTTCAACCCTAAACCTCCGTGCTTTTATTGCGACGCAAACCTACCCGGGAGGAACCCCTGGATTTGAAATCGCTGTGAGCCGATTGCCCGGCAATAAAGTGGGATTGTGGCTCCTCAGTGCCTTTATTATGCCTGTGGATCGTCGCTGGTGCATGCAGGGCTCTTGGCTCAGCCTCTGCCCTGCGGGTGTGCAGCAGCCCCTTGCCAGCTTTAGCTGGGTGCAATATTGGGCTGGGGGGCATCGCTGGCTGGGGAGGGGACACCGAGCGCATGGAGCTGTGGCCCCCCGTCCCCGGAGCTTTCCCCGGGGGAGCTGTGCCTTCGCACAATCGGGGCTGTTTGAATTGATGCTGCAGCTTACACAGACATAAAGCAACTCTTTCATGTGCCAGCCCTGGTTGCCTTGGCTCTTGGCAGCGGCTCCCGGTGTAGGCAGTGCGAGGATTGAAAAGCAGAGGGGACGGAGGGAGAGGGAGAGAGAAGGAGGATTGATCCCAGGGTGGAGGGACAGAGCGGCGAGCCCTCGATATAATTTGTTTTTTAGCTGTCAAATAAGCTCATTCAAGGCAACCGGAACACGGCCGAAGAAGGGGGTTTTGCAGCAAGAAGCTGCAGCAAATGCAAAGCCGGGGGAGCCGGAGGAGCAGGGGGATGGGTGGCCAGGGGAGCCCCCGATGTGGCCCCGGCACGGCCGGGGGCAGCGGCCCGGGCCCGGTGTGGGCAACCGGGGGCAGCGGCCCGGCCGCGCCTCCCTCGCACCCCGGGGGGAGCGGGGGAAACAGGGATGGACGGGGGGAAAAGGGGGATGACAGCGCTGGAGAGGGGGGTGTCAGGCTGGCAAACACCCCCTGTTCCACAGGGCTGTGGGAGAGGGGCAGCTCCGAGCCTGTCACGAACGTGAAGTCGGTGCTTGCCGAGGAGGGAGGAGGGGGAGGATGCTCGAGCGTTCCAGAGTGCCTTTTTCTTCGTTATTTATTTATTTCCTTAAGCTCTGGTGTCGTGTTCGAGTTGTTTTCCTTGTCCCTGGCTCTGAGCATCATTAGCAAGATAATGAAGTTCCCGAATGTGGCGTTAAGTGGCTGCATTCCCATTCCTCCCTCCCTTTTCCCCATCTTGCCTGCAGCTCCAGGGACCGGCGTACCGGGAGATGTTAAAACAAAAACAAGGGGAGGTGGTGCTGGTGGTGCTGGTGGGGGAGAAATGGGGCTCTGCCAGCCCTGCCAAGGGCAGGAGCTGCCTGTTGGCTCCCAGCTCCAGGATGCCTCTGGACCAGTCCCACCAGTATCAGGGGACCGCTCTGTTGCTGGGAGCCGTGCTGCGAGGACAGATAGGGAAAAGCGCGGGGGGGGAGGGGGGGGGGGGTGTCTGTCATGACCTGTGTTTGTAACAAAATTTGCTTCATCACAAAAATTGTGTCAATAGCATCAAGTTGTTGGGGGGGGGGGGGGGGGGGCTGTCTGAATAACAGCGATGTGTGTGAGAGAGAGAAATGGGGGCTGGGGGGCTCGTTCCTTATCAGGAAACCTGTAGTGTCAAAAATAAACACCCTGCTGGAGCCCAGTCTGTGTGGGGTTTGGTGCTGGTGGGAGGCTGGTGCCGGGTTGGGGGGTTGGAGGGGGCACCCCCAAGGCAGCTCCGTGTGGAGGCTGCACAGCATCCCCCTGCCACAACACCCCATCGAGAGAGGGAACAAAGCTCCGGGAACGATTAATCAAGTGGCTTAATAAAAAAAAGTATAAATCCCTGAGGGCTGCGTGGTGCTGGTGGTGCTGCTGCCGAGGAGCTGGCTCTGAGACAGCCACCGGGAGGGACGCGCCAGCCCTCCCCTGCTCTCCTCTCTTCTCCTCTCCTCGCCTTCCCTCTCCTCGCCTCTCCTCTCCTCTCCCCGAGCTGCTGCCACACTTGGTTCATTCCAGCTGCAGAAGCTCAGAGCCTTCCATGCGGTGGGATTTTTTTTTTTTTTTCTCTCCTGGGCTGAAAAAATTAAGGGGAAAAAAAAAATAATAAAAATCACAAGCCTGACCCGCTTCCCCCCCCACCTCCCCCCTCCTCCTTCCTTTCTCCTCTTCATCCAGCCGAGCCGAGGACCATCCCAATCGCCAAGGGGAAGGAAAAAAGGGGGAAAAACCCAACAGCAGCGACCGGCAGACCCCCAGCACGCCCCGTTCCTGCCGCTGCCCTTTGACATGCAACCTTCCTTGGGATGGGACCAGCCGGGATGCAGCTGCAGCTTCGGAAGGCACTGGTGGAAATTGGGGATCGTGGCTCTCATGACGGCGGAGGGGAGCGCCTGGAGCCGGGCGCTGCTGCTCTCGCTGGGGCTGCTGGCTGGATCGGCGATGGGTGAGTGCCGTGGGCAACTTCTGCACGAGCATTTCTTCTCCATCCCCAGCTGCGGGGATGAAAGGAGCGGCGTTGTCCCCCCGCATGGGAGAGGGGGTGCGGGGCGTGTGGCACTGGGGTGACGGCACTGGGGTGGGTGGCCATGGGGTGATGGCACTGGGGTGATGGCACTGGGGTGTCGGCACACGCTGCCCTGGTGTCTTGGGCACGGCACCGAGGGTGTTTGATTCAGACCTTTGGAGCTGCATCCTTCGGGAGCAACAATTTTTTAAGCGCTGGGGTGTGATAAAGGGTGGCTTTCTATGATCTCATTCCCCTTCCCCAGTGGGTCAGGTTTGGGCACAGGCGCTGGTGATGTGCAGGATGACTGTGAAAAATGCCAGCACCGCTTTCCCCTCTGTCTTTCCTTGGCATGTTAATTCAGGATTTCACTACCCTGCTGCTTGCCCACAGCTGATAAAACAGATTTTTGGATGCCTTGCATGAAGATGGAAGCACTTTCCTCCTTTTCCTCCTGCCTTCCCAGTTGAATATCTCTTATATATGAGCTCCTTGGCCTCAGCATCCTGGTTTTTATGAAATATGCATGTTTGGGCTTGAAAGCTGAGGAAGGCTCGAATTTGGGGGCAGTTTGCTTGTGTCTCCTACCTCATTTCCGCAGCTGCCCTTGTAGCCAAAGCAGATCCAGGGACTGAAGTTTATTTCTGGTGTAAACAGCAAATATTTAGGGACTGTCCTTCTGTGTGTGTAGGAGGGGGAAGAGTGGGAGAGCCGAGTGCTGGCAGTGGCTGCTCTCCACACTGTGCAGTGCCCCGATTTCCAAGAGTTTCCAAGTAACGTTGTCTTGTCTGCTGTATCCTAGGCTGGAGGAATGCCTGTTTGGGTATTGGTGTGTATGAAAGCTCCTTGGCTTTGGGGGGGGGGAACTTTATCTGGAATGCAACACTGATTTTATTATGTAAGGCAGGTTTCCTTTCAGGGGCTCAGGATGAGGATTAACTGCTCCTCCTGAGCACTCTGGCAGTGGAGCTGAACAGTTTTGCTGACTGGGAGGATCTGTTAGGAAAGGCTGTAAACCCACCCAAACGACCTACAGGTCCTAATAAAGGCTGAATATTTATTCTGGTGGCTATTTTTCATTTCTTCAGTGTGAACATTCAGCCTGTGCACTGAGGAAAACCATTCCAGCAGCTTCTGCTGAGCTTTCCTCATACGAGCAGACTGATGGAGAGATACCTAAATCTCAGATTTACTCTATCAGGGGCTTACAGCTTTTTTTCTTCTTCTGAGCTGTCTGTGGCTTATTCATACTGGATCTTCCAGGCTTCACTCTGTACCTTGCTGAGCATTTAATCCTGTCTTCTCAGGCCCCTGGTCCCTCCTGTCTGCATTTAGAGCTCTCTGTTCTGGATCCTTCAGCCAGAGGTTGATGCTCTGGGTTGTTTTGCTTTGTGAGCAGAAGACCTGCGAAAGCTTTTTAGATCTCAGATGTTTTTTTTATCTGCATGAGTGCCAGAGGCATTGATCAGTAATCTCTTTAGATTCTGAAACCCCAGACATGATGGTTTTGTGGAAGCAGGATGCCAACTTCGGCGTCAGTGTCTGGTGCTGGGTACGCAGGGACGCACACGGAGGGAGGGGAGGCACCCGCCCTTTGCAGGCTCCGCGGTGGGTTTGGGGTGTAATCCCGGGAAATCAGTTCAGCCTGGGCTGAATCCTGAACCGCCGTGGAACAAAGTTCCAAGAGCTCCAAGCTCTCCCGTTGCCGGCGATGTGTAGGGAGCAGTAGCCAGGAGTTCCCATAGTGTGGCAGCAGAGCCGTGTGTGTGGAGCTGTCAGCGAGGAGTTCGACATAAAAAGGGGAGAAACGCTGCTCCCATCACATCAGCTGGGCCGTGTCTGCAGTCCTGCTGCCCAAAAATGGCCTTCTAAAAACTGGCACAGGGCGTGTGGTGCCTTCAGGTGCTGCTGTGTCCGAGGGCAGGATAACGGAGCTTCCCTTGGGAAAGGACGGAGCTGGAACGGGAGGGAAGGTGCTGCTTGGGGAAGGGAAGTTTACTGTAGGTATGGAAGGGGGAGAGGAAGTGGTTTGTGTGGTTCCCCCTTTCAGTTTTAGGGGTGCAGTGATGGTTTCACAGGGGTAGGGTGGGCAGAGGGCACTGGATTTGCCTTTGGCTGTGGTTGATGGTGGCCCCTGCCCGGCCTCTCGAGTGTGATGGTTCTGGAATTCTGGGTATGGATTGTCAATCAGGTGGGCACAGCAGCGCTGCTCACTCCTTTCTGCTCCTGTCTGGGGAATCGGCTGTGCTCCAGCACTGAAAGGTGCATTTGGGGCTTGTGTAGGCCCCGTGTGTGTGGATAAACACAGATAAAACACATTTTAATGGCCTATTATAAAAGGGTCTTGACACCATTATTTACAAACTGTGCCTTATTAGTCAGCACCTTGCGTGGTACTGGGTTAAGGGAGGATGCACCAGCTTGAAACACCATCTCATCAGTTTAGACCTCTGTAATTTTCTTTTTTCTCAATGGAAAGTAGTTTTTGCCAGACTTCTCTTCTGAAGAGTGGAGGAGCAGGAAGCTGTTTATGAATTTTGTTTATGAATTTAAGATGTGGGCAGGAACAGAGGACAGGGGAGGTTTCATTGCAGAGATCTCAACCTGCACTGATAATTCCAATCCCCTGAGGGACCACGAGGGGTTAAAGAACATTCCCTGTTGTCCCACGTTTTTAATCAGGTGTGGACCAGTATTAGAAATATGAGGAGAAGGTTCAGTAGGAGGTGCAGTCAGTAAATCTGGTGGTTCTGGATCAAACTTAAATTAAAGACCTGAGCTGGAGACCTGCTCTGTCCAGATGCACGCTGAGAACACGGAATGGGATGTAGGAAAAACAAACCAGATTCCTGTTTTAAAGAGCACAGCTTCCAGCCGTGTGTAAGGCTGGTTCATACCCTCGGTGTGCTTCTCATCTCAGCATCCTGTTGAAATGATGGCCCCTTCAGTTCCTGTTAGGGATGTTTTGGATCCATCCATGAGCCATCCTTGCTTGTGGAAGGTGATGTTGTGTGGTCCTGCTGCAGGTAAATGTAGCTTAGAGAGCACAAGCGCATCCATCCGAGGTGGTTTAGGGGAATTCTCCTCAGAAAGTCCCGTAACTGAAATACGATTCCACTGAGGCTGTTGTTCAGACAGACAAAGTCTCGAGGCTCTTGGTGAGAAAAGAGGAGCTCGTGAGGGACCACGAGTTGTGGGAGCAGAGGGGTCTCTGATGAGCTGCAGGGGAGCCACCTGCCCAGCTCCCATTAATCAGCACCCAGGCCTAATGAGCTTTCCTGAGCCCAGAGCTCAGGGGAGGGGGCTGCACCACCACAGGGTGCATTTATGCTGTAAATCATCCCTTTCTTTTGTTCTCTTGTCTTAAATCCTCACTTGGGAGTTCCCAATGAGGAACATCCACATCCAGCACGTTTCCCCATGGAAGTGTGTGCCCTGAGCTGTGGCCAGAACTCTGCTGCAAGCTTGGGATGTTTGGCTCACAATTCAGGGAATCACAGAACGATTTGGATTGGAAAAGACCTTTAAGGTCACAGAATCCATTGTTAACCCAGCACTGCCCATGCCACCTTCTGCCTTCCCATTCCTGGCAGATTTCCCTGTGCTGGAAGTTGTTCCTTGCCTGTCCCTCTGGCGTTTTTTCGCTGTGGCTGCTGAGTGCAGCTGAAGAACATCTAAACCCCACTTGCTCCCCACTGAGCTGCGCCCGTCCCTCGGATGCCTCCCGGGGAAATGCCGGATCCCGCTGCTGCCGGCTCCCAGCTGCGCCAGCTGCAGGGAGCACAGGGGGCTGTTTGCTCCTCTGCTGCTGCCTCCCCCTCGTCAGGACATCAGGATGGGTGCGGGGAGTGGGATCCAGGCAGTCTGCCCCGGATCCCGTGGATGGATTTGGGCTCCAGGTGTGGCAGAGCTGTTTAGGGGACGTCAGTGCTGTAGGGGATGTGTGTTCCTATCAAAACTGAGTATTCCTCCCTGCTTCGCATCTAGGGAATGGTTCCTCACCCCCCCCCAGGCTGCTGTCAGCCACTTCACCAGCGCTCCAGGGATTTCCAGCCGTGGAATTACTGCGTGGTGTTGCTGCCCTTCTCCGGTTTCCGAGAGCCCAGCTGGTTGGGAAATGCCAAATTTCACAGCTGTGTTTCTGTTCCTGCTGCTGCCCCCCGACTCCTGCCAGAATTTGGCCTGGATCTTGACCAGAGGAAATTGTTATGATAATGTTGAGGGTTAGTTGGGGGCAAGGTCAGGCAGCCTTAACTGGTTTTGAGCCCCCAGCATTGCAAGAAAAGTCTTTTTAACTCCATTTTTATCAGGAGTATCCTGAGACACAGGGCTGGAGTAATTTTTCATGGGCTTTAGTGAAATTATAACAAAGCTCTGTTTAGCTGAGTGGATTTTACATAATACTTCTTTACTCTCCTCCATGTTTCTAGGCATTGGGAGATGCAGAAACACCATGAATAGGCCTAAATTTAAAATAGGCTTTTTTTTTCTGACAGAAGATAGAGCAAATTCAAATGGAAGGGGAGAGATAAGACTTTAAGGGCTACAAAAAAAGGAATGATTAAGTAGTAAAGATTCTGTACTGCTGGAATTGTTGAGTGCAGCATTGAGCTGTCTTCTTGACCTACACAGCAGCCAGAAATGTCAGAGGTGGTGGAATCCTGTTGATTGGCTCTAAATCCAGTGAGGAATGATGGGAAGGGAAAAGGCATCAGGCTTTAAGAGGAGTTTAAACCAGGTGAGGCTTCTTGCTCCACCTGGGAAGAGGTGGGAACCATCCATCCTGCCTGGTAACTGAGGATTTATGGTCCAGCTCAGCGCTTTAATTTTCACTGCTCGTTGAAATGTTTCCCTGAAGTCAGTTTAGTGAGAGCTCCAGTGTGTGCAGTTCATCCTTGTCCTGGAGCTACTGCAGGGCAGGAGCCCAGGTGAGGCTCTGATCCCACCCAGTGTCTCTGCAACCTCTGAGAGCAGAGACAGATTCCTAACAAATGACTCAACCTGATCTCCCGAGGTTTCTCCAAGCCCAAACCACTCCATGGAATAACTCATTGCTTCATGGAGTGACCTGCACGGGGTTGTTTGGGGAGTTCAGGGCAGAGCAGAAAACGTCGGCAGCTCAGCCTTAACCACGACATGGCTTTTCCTGGTTTATTCCTCAGTTGTCCACCAAGGAACGTGAGGCTCCTTGCTGTGAGGTGATTTCAGTGTGATGCCTGAAGTGGCCACTTAAAAACAGAGACTGAACAGGAGTAAGGGAATAAAGGCAGGGATTTGTTTGAAAGGCCTTCAGAGGTACCCTGGGAGCCAGAGGCCACTGCCGAGATGGGCCCCAAGGTGGACAGCAGGGCACGAGTTCTTCACACTTTTATAGGTTTGGTTCATTTGCATAGCAGGGTGAATTCTCCAATTAAAGCTTCAGTTAATGAGGTAATTCCCCTCAGCTTGCCCCCCTTTAGAAGCTTTTTGTTTACACATTTTGGGCCTAGGACGGTCTGGGTGTCCCTGGAGAGCAGGCCCGGAGAGGCTTTGTTATGTCTGCCCAGCATAGAGAGCAGAAATGAACAGGCCACAGGAAACTTCAGAGTGACACACTGGGCAGTGCAGGATTTGGAAAATAGAGAAGTTAAAACCTAAGGCATCCAGTGCAACTTCAAGGTTATTTCCTGCTCCGTGGAGAAGCCACTTCTATGGCTTTTGGTGGAGTTGGGATATGGAGATGAACCCAGTGATAGTAGCAGCCACAGTTTGGTGTTTACACAGCGTTTCTGGGGAGTGAAGTACAGTGCAATTATGGAAATGGATGTTCTCTGCTTGCAACAAACAGGATGCTGTGCAGGGATCTGCAAAATCTCTGTGCTGCCTCCATGCTCTGCAGTGGCAGCCAGGGCTGCTGGTGGTTAATGTGTAATTGGGACAATCCCATTGATTAAAGGAATCAAATCAACTCTGTTTCAGTGTCTTGGCCCCATGGAAACTGCAGGGAGCTTGGATGGAAATGATTTTACACCTCCCTTGCATGAAAGTGGATGAGAGTTTTTGGGGTGGTTTTCCCTCCTTTTTTAATGGGACTTTACGGTGGGTTGTGTGGTGTTTCTTCTTTCTTCCCAGTGTCAGGTGCATTCCTTGACTCAGCTCCTCACAATAATTTCCTGTCCTTCCAAGGCACAAACATCACCCGTGGGAATAAACTCCCTGGTTTTGAGTGCACACCATGGTTTGCTGGATGGAAAGAGAACTGGGGGCTGTGTCAGAGTCCTGCTGGTGCTGGTGATTCCCAAGGGGTCAGAAAAATCGTGGAGTAAGGAGATGTGATGCTCTGACTTCCACTGGAAGAGGATTTTGTAACCATGAGGCCTGGAGCAGCTGTGGCTGCCAGGGAGGTGTGGGATAGGAGAGTAATTAAAAAAAATCAAATCGTGCCCCATTGTTGACTGCAGAAATCTGCTGGGAAATGAACCTGTGGCCTGCATTGGGGGAATGAAGGTTTGTAGAGGGTTGAAGGAGGTGGAGCAGGGTGCAGAAACACCCGTGCAGCCTGTGGTGTTGGTGTGTGACAGTGTGGTGTGATTATCAGCAGTGTCATTACCTGTCCAGTGAGGTGTAAACACTCAGAATCCTGGAATCCCTGAGGTTGGAAAAGCCCTCCAAGGCCATCAAGTCCGACCTGTGCCCAGTCCTCACCTTGTCCCCAGTCCAGAGCACTGAGTGCCACATCCAGGCCTTCCGTGGACACCTCCAGGGATGGGCACTCCAAACCTCCCTGGGCAGTTCCAATGCCTGACCAGCCTTTCCCTGCAGAAATTCCTCCTGGATGCACCTGGAGGTGGCCCTTGTGTGGCAGAGGGAGCAGTCTAAACTATCAACAAGTATTGTGTGTAATTCTAGAGTGTTGGAGGACTGTGGAAGAGGTGGAAATCGCAGCCCAGAGGGCCTTTCTTCCAGTGTTGCTGGAATTCTGCTTGTCAAGCCAGCTTTGGCTTAGGACAACACGTGAGAAAGGCCACCAGTGTCACCAGAGCCAGCTTTGTTTGTGTGGGCACCACCTGGCCAGGGCTGGAGCTGCAGCCAAGTCCTCACTAAAGAAATTCTCAAACCCTTGCTGGCGTTTCAGCTTCTTCCTTTGTTAATCCTGAGTGTCCTCGGAAGGCAGCTCCTCTTTCCATCTGACCAGAAGGAAATCTACAGCTTCCCATTTCCTGCTGGTGAATGTTATCCCCTTCCCTCCTCGTAAAAAGGCATTTCTACTCCTGTTTCATTCCTGGGCAGAGCAGGGGGTGCCCCAGGAAGTGCAGGGAAGGTGGGAGGCAGAGGCAGGAGCAGGAAGGCCTGGCCAAGGTCACCCAGCAGGGCGTCAGCAGAGCCAGGAGCAGCCTGGATGTCGCTCCTGCGTCATCCCACACTGAGTGCCAGCACAGGAATGTGATGCTGCTGCTCCTGAGGTGGTTTTTGAGAAGCCTTCCTGCTGCAGATGAGGTCTGTGCAAAGGCATTTCACAGTGGTTACACTGGAACAGAACAATTCCTCTGTCCATTTATCAAAATGTCTGCAATTCCCGTTTCGAGACAGATAAAACAACAGTGAATATCAAATAAAGGTGTCTTTGTCCAGAACACTTGAAAACAAAAGGAAGGGAAGGTTTGTTCCTCTGACCTCTGGAATGTGAAGTCTGTTCTGTCCTGGTGAAATGGCTTTATTTGGGTTTCATCCACCTGCCTTGGGGCCTCCTACATTTCTTTCAGTGTAGAATTTTACCTGTTCCTCACTTGTCACTTCAGTGTAGACCAAGGCACGGTCACAGCCTGATAATCTCGTCCCCAGCTGCATCAGAAGGTGCAAGAAGGGCTGGAATAGCCAAGAAAGATGAGTTAATCACAGGCAGAGAATTAACCACAACTGGGGATTTGCTGCTTCAGTGCTCTCCTGTTATTTGCACACTCCCCTGACTCGCAGGAGTTGTTAGAGCCCAGTTCCTGCTGCTTCCCCTGGCTGTGGGCACTGGGGAATCCTTCAGAGCCTCACTCACTCTGCTTCCCTTCCCCATCCCTAAAACAGGGATAAATAGAATTTGCAAAATGATTTACAGATTTATTCTGCAGGGAGAGATCTTGGGATGTGTGCGAGGAGCTTTCAGCAGGTACAAATTGCACGAGGTTGATTAACTGCACAACTTTTACATGCTCTTGGTTCTCTCCCTTGATTGCGTGGAGTGAATTCAACCATTTCATGTACAATTTGGGATTAATTGTGAATGACATTTTGAGGTGAAAGTTGTCTGTCTGCTACTGAACTTCAAGTAATATTGTCAGAAAAAGTCAGAAATGAAATCTCATGCAGTTTCTGTTGCAGGAAGGATTTGCACAGCTCCTGTAATTTGTACAGAATTGCCTCCACAGTTTTTATGTGTTTAGATCCATGTTTTATGCAAAGACTGCAGCTTTTAAAAGCAAAGTGTACTCCCTAGAGATGGGAAGGTAGGAGATTTGCACTGAGAATTTGCCAGAAGCATCAGGGAATTGGATCCCAGAGTTTAGCAAAGCAGGATATTGGCAGAGGATGGTCTGGACCTTCTGATTTTAACCTGCCACAGACTCTGCCTTTGAAGCAGTTGCTTAAATTATGTGAGCTCCAGCTTCTTGTCTATGGAGGGGAAAAATAATGCTGTACTAATAATATTATCTAATTAATTAAGAAGATGAATGCCTGCAGGATGGCAGAGATCAAATGGAGAACTTGTTTCCTTGTTACGGTTCCTGTTATTTATCAGCAGTTTATCAATATTTTGTTCAGTTAATTTAGTGAAAGCAGAGTTTGAAATAAGAATTTTTTTTTTTGGTGGTATTTATGTCGTTGCTTTTGGAGTCGGATGGCCTGAGGTGGAGTTTATTCCCTGAAAAATCAGGAGTGGGATTTTAGGCACAGAAAGTTTGTTGAGGAGCTTTGCAGTGGGGAATGATGTGTTGGGGTGTAGTGGCTTACACAGGGTCACATCTTATCCCCATTCCTCCCTCTCCATGTCTTTAAATCCATTAATCCCAGCAGGATTCTGCCCTCCTCTCCCTGCTGCTGGCAAAGGAGGCTTTGCACCTTGCAGAGGCTGTGGGGAGCTGTTAAAGTCAGGGGTACAGAAAATTGCAGCTCATTTCTCCTGTGACAAAGGCACAATTCAATGTTCCTTTCCCCTTTATCCACCAAATAATAACACCTAGAAAAACACATTTCCTCCCGGAAAGGGGAGGAAAATATCCCATCCTGCAGAAGGATAATGGAGCTGATGCTTTTCCAAAGGCAATGCCATTTTTAAAGATGCTCCTTGCATCCCACAGCATATTGTTTATATCCCTCTATTGTTGTTTTGTCTCCATTAGGGAAAGGTCAGGCACGGATCCTGGACACTGGGCATCTGTCAGCAGCATTCCCGAGGGGCTGGCATTAAAGTTAAGCACCACTCAGGCTGTTAATATTAAAATAACACCTTATTTTAAAGTAATGAAGGGTTTTAGAGTATTGAAGTATTTTAGAATAATGAAGGGTTTGAAGGATGGGGAGTTTGTCCCTCATTGTGTGGGGACTTTCTTCCAGTGTGGGGCCTTTCTTCCCACTGTTGGGTTCAGCACAGCCTCTGGAGGCAGCAGCCAGACCAGAAGGACAATCTGCCCTCTCTGAGGGCTCCACTTCCCTCTCTGCAGGCTCTGGTGTCCTGTCCTGCAGATCCTGCAGCTCTTCAAAGCTGGTAAACCAGCTGCATTGGAATGTCTCTACTTTGGTAGGTGCTTGAGTGAAAGTCGGTTTTGAAAGCCCCATCAGAGCTCCTGTGCTGAGGGAACAAGGTGTGGAATTGTCCCTACACAGTCGGGAGAGCCCAGAGATAAAGCCCAGGGTGGGTTTTGAGTGAGGTTCTTTGGACTTGATAAAAAAGGAGGAAATGCTTCCCTGTGAGGGTGGGGAGGAGCTGGGATGGAACTCCCAGAGCAGCTGTGGCTGCCCCTCGATCCTTGGCAGTGCCCAAGGCCAGGTTGGACGAGGCTTGGAGCAGCCTGGGACAGTGGGAGATGTCCCTGCCCGTGCCAGGGGTGGCACTGGATGAGCTTTAAGGTCCTTCCCACCCAAACCATTCCAGGATCCTGTGGCTGATGCTACCCTGGTGTCTCACAGGCCCAGGGCCCTTCTCCAGAGGCACAGGCAGGGCTGGTTCTGATCCTGGGCAAGATTTAAGGTATAAAAAACCAACCCTGCGAGGTCTCTGCTGTTGTCACCTCTTGGTAAACACCTGGACATCTTCCTGCTGAATTAACTAATTTTATTTAAAAAGAGCAAGTTCATTTCACTGCATTTAAAATACCAGCTCTGGGGAGGCTCTGTCATTTGTTCCTCCTGGGAGCACTTCCCAATCTTAAATTAGAGAACAAGTAATGACCTTTTTGTGCCCAGGAGTCCAATGCTGAGGGCCCTTACAGGGAGTTTTTTGCCTTTTTTTCCATGAAATGCAGTTAACAAATGAGACGTTTGACAAAAAATCCCCAATTTGAACGAACAAGTCGATTCAATTCACCCCCCGTTAGCTCCTTGATTGAGAGCTATGTAGATTGAAGAAGAAAGGTATTGATCTGCTTTGGGGATTGAAAACTAAGATGAAGTGGAATATGTCTGTGGGTGAAAATGAGGTTTTAAATGGATGGAGGAAGTGAGAGAAAAATAAAACACAATGTAATGTTAATGGAAGGGAGTTCTGGGTTTCTCTGGTGGTTGCACAGATGTGGAGAGGTCACAGGATGCAGAAACTGTACAAGTCGTGGAAAATCGGTGCCTGGCACAAGAATTCTTCTAGACTGGGTCAGAACAGGACAGAACAGTTTGGTTTTGTGCTATCAGAGCATCCATCAGTTACCAAGATGATGTTTGGACAGAGGGACATTGCTTGTTGAACAGAGCTCACAGCTTTCAGTGCCCACAGATGATCTTTAACATCTCTTCCAAACCATTCCATGATTCTCTGAAATAATAATCGAGGTTTTGCCATTGTAAACGTGAAATTTGTCTCTAAATGGACTGAAAAATTCGGTAGAATTGAAATGTTTCACTCTTTCTCCAGATAATCTGGTAGGAGCCTTTTGTAGCTGTTGTTGTTTGGGGCATGTGACGGGCTTGGGTTTTTTTTGGCTCATTGGGTGAAGTGAATTATTAACTTTTATTTATTAACTTTTCTCTGTACCGTCAACTCCAGGTGACTTTCATTGATTGCTCAAGGTGACAAGGAGGCATTAGGTAATAAATATCAAGTGCTGCAATACTTAAAGGAAGTGAATATGAAAGTGCTGTTAACGGAATCAAGTAAAAATTGGATTTATATCCTAACAAAAATTCCCAGGAGAAATTGCTTTCTGTTTGGCTCTTTTTGTAATTCAAATCCAATCACACAAGTGTGAGCTGTTGTAATACAATTGCCTGGCAGAGAGGTTTGTTGGAAGATCTCAGAGCACTTGTAAACAGACAGAACATTTCACTTTGCAGAGCGTGGGGAGATGAGAATTGTGGTGCACGAGTGAAGAGCTTTTAATAAGTGGCGTCTCTGCTTGTTCCGAGTGATATTTTTGATTTATTTCAGCTCTGGAGGTGTAAGATGCTGGGGATGGCAGTGGGTAAAGTGGTTTCTTCTGTTTTAGCTTCTCTGGGCCCCTGTTCCAAGCCCTGGGGACTAAAAAGGGTCTGTGGCCTCCCTGCAAGCACCAGAAGGGGACTTGTGTAACTCCTGGGCTTTTAGGGAGTAAAAAATGCATGAAAATACAACCTGGGTAATTAATTGATGTGTAAAATCTAAGTTAGAATCCCAAACATGGTGGGGAGGGGAAAAAACCCCTTGGAACCCCCTCAGAGCTTAGCGCAGGTTTATTTGTGAAGGAGCTCTCCCCACTGTGCTCTCCTTAAACCATCAGCTCTCCATCAGGGAAATGATGGAATTGCTGATATTGGGAGAATTCCAAGGGCTGAGGGCTTGTAGACTATTAGGGAGATGGGATTTGGAGCCCAAGATCTCCCTTAGGCCATGAGGGAACATTGAACTTGACAGGTGGACACAGAGCTTCAGTGGCAAATGGAATCGAGCTGGTTTCAGGTGTTCTGTGGTGACAAGGTTTGGTGACAAGGGCAGTCCAATAATGAAAGATTTTCATGAGGAATTCTTTAATTTTGGCTCCACTGGGACTTGGGATGGATTTCACCTTGAACCTGACTTCACCTTCTTCAATTTTTATTTTCTTTTTTGAGATAATCCTAACACCCAAGATGAAAATGCCTTTGAGCCCACTGGATAAACCATTTAAATGCAAATATTATTTTACTGCAAAATAATTGAAATACAAATTGAAAAATCTGTTTCGGTGATAATAATTAGCACCTTGTAAATGAGACAGTAAAAATGCTGCTCGTGAGTAGAGTCCATTTGCAGATGCTGGGAAGAAAGTTTGTCATCAAATTAGCTTGTGTTTTCTGAGTTTAATTCCAGTTGGGGGTTGAGATGATCTGGGTCATTTTTACAGATGTCTGTCAGTGGAGGTGAGAAAAAATGAAATCTTCGCTGTGTTCCTCTTACAGAGAAAATAAAAGTAAAATTTTCAGAAGGTTTTGAATCAGGCTGAACATTTTCATTGAGGCTCGGACTCCCAGGGCAAGATTTTCAAGGCTATTTAGATGCCTAAATAAGTGGAGACTTGTCCAGGGAGGGTTTGTAAGGGAAATGTGGCTGCACATGGGGTTGGGAATGTTCCAGAGCATCTCTCTGCAGTTCTTGGGTTATAAAATATTTGTAAACCTGGGGCTCTGAAAAGCCTGGGGCCTTTTGAAAAGGATTTGTGAACTTGGGTTGGGTTTTGTGGCGTTTGTCACAAAGGGGTCACCTGGTGGCTTGACACCTTCTCGTGATTCCAGGGTCAGTCAAGGCCTCCCAGCGTCCATCTCAGTGCCTTAACCGTGCCTTAAACCATAATTTTTTCGAGGATAACTCTTGCTTTGCCAGGCAAAGTGCAGAGAGAGGAGCTTTGAGGTCCCTTCCCAGCCAAAGCATTCAGCGATTCTGTGATGGAATCCAAGGGCACTGCAGGAACTGAGAGGCCATGGAGGGAAGTGCTGGGAATTCCCGGCGGGGCTGTTCCTCACGCCAGAATCTGCATTAATTGGTTAATGCCTGTGGAGTGCTCTGGAGATGGAAGCAGCTCCATAAGTGCCCGGCTTTATTATTCTGCTGACAATGGCTGTGGAGAGGAGTGGCAGCGCTGAGGGAACAGTCAAAATTGATTAAGAGACAATTCTGAAAGGGAAAGTTTTGAGGGAAGGAAATTACATCCCTGACGAGGCCATTCTGGCTGAATATTGGGATAACTGTGGTGCTTCTGGAGCTGAGCAAGTGATCTCAGGTGATGGCTGGTGTGCCCAGGGTTCCTGTTTCCAGCAGGGGTGGTGCAGCTGTGGACTTCCTGCAGATAATTGGTTAATGAGTGGCTGCTGGAAGTGTGGGAAGCATTGGGAAACCCAGTTGTTTAGGTTTGTTTGGAATGTGAAAGCCACAGAGTTTGAAACAGAACTTGTGAAATCCAAGAGCAATCTGGAAAAATCCCGGGATTTTCTGGGTTGTGAATCATGAAAGCTTCAGTGTGTGTGTAGGCAACTCCAAAGGGTTTTCCAGCAGAGATGAGGAAGAGCTGATAAAAGTCTTCACGAGGCATTGAGGAGCCTTGGTAGGAAGGATTGAAGTGGTCTGATGTCCTTGGCACAGGAAGAATTCCGACCGGGATGGGTTGAGGGTGATCAGAGGCGTATCCTAGAGGAGTGAAAGCACAGCTCTTACTTGTCCTGGAAAACAGGAAGGAGATCAAATTATCCTCCATAAATACACCCAGGCCAGGTAAAACAGACTGGGGAGAACTGTTCAAAGGAAAATGTTGGTGTGGAAAGAAATAGCCCCAAGCCGTGGCTTTATCCTGAATTTCCACTGTTGCTGTTTAAGAACTTCCTGCACATCCTGGGGGTGGGTGACTTGTGGCATCTGGATAGAATCCTAGATCCCAAACACGTGGATGAGCTGCTCTGCTCCTGTGTCCTGGACACACCTGCAGCCACTGGCTTTGCTCAAAACACTCCTGTCAGGCTCATTTCTGTTGCTGAGCTGCCCTGGGCTGAATTCAGGTTCAAATTCAGGTTCGAATTCAGGCTCAGATTGGGTGTTAAAGGCTGGTGGAGAGGAGTGATCGCTCTGGGCTGGGTGCAGCAGTTCTTTCCCTGTGTGTCTGGCTGCTTCTTCCACACCACTTCCCAGGGCCTCAGCAGGAAGCCCCAAACAGCTGGAGCTGCTGAAATCCAGAGGCAGGAATGTTGTAAAGGAAATAATCTGGGACTTGATGAACGTGGCGGACGCTGGTTTGTGTGCAATAGCACCAAACTCTGTCACTGACGGCTCAGCAGACACAGAAATTTCTGTGTGTTTACAGTCCCTCTCCTTTCCCTCTCCCAAGGCCTGTCAGGAAGCGCTGGAGCTGCTCCCTGTGTGCCTGTGCTTAGCAACTGAGCCTGCCAACATCAGGGCACCAGCGGCGGTGCTGCGGCCCCGGCTGCCTCTGGAATTGTAATTTGGGATGAACCATCCTGCTGCCGCTTTTCCAGGGCTTCCAAAGCCTGGAGCTTCATTCCCTGTCCTTCAGGCTTCCTTGAACACGCCCAGCCAGCTTTCCTGCCACTGCCCTGCACAAACCAGGCGAGCTGGGAGTGAAACCCTGTCAGGGCGTGTGAAGTTTTTCCAGGAGTTTTCTGGCTCAGTCACGTTGCCCTGTGCTCGGGGTGAATTCTGTAGATGTGAAGAGCTCCCGTGACACAGCTCCATGATTTCACCTAAATCCGAGGCTGCTGCAGTGCCACAGGGGCCAGACTTGACTTGTGGAACATCTGTACCAGGAAATGGATTTGCTGCTCTGAGAAGTGGAGAGGGCAGAAACCAGGGATTGTGTTTAAAATCTTATCAACTGTGGCTGCTTAATTAGATTTTTAAAGTGCTTAAAGCACTGGTCTCTTTCTGGGGCATTCAGGCTTTTTGTTTGCTTGGGGTTTTTCAGGATATGAATGTCTGAACTCCTTCAACTGAGGTGCCCTAGAGCCCTGTGGAGGTCAGTGGGCCTGGCAGAACGAATGCCCCTCGTTCTCATGCAGAGGGCACGGAATAAAGTCACTTTTGTCACAGGACAGACACGCATGTGGTTAGTGAGACAGGGTACAAGGAGAGGAATTGGCTGGTTTGCTGGGCCTGCAGAAAGCTCGGGGTGGGTGTTGGGCTCTGTGCAATCCTGAACGTGTCTGGATATTTATCCCGGGCAGATCAAAGAGTCTCTGTCGTGCTGAGGGCTCTGAGAGCACTGTCAGTGCCAGACTCCTGCCTGCTGCCTCACCATGCTCCTCTCCCCTCCTGTCACTGGGGAAGCAGATCGAGCATAAATCTCTGGCAGTGAGCTGGGGTGGTCCCTTCACGCCGAGGGACGGGCAGGGACAGCTGCTGTGACCCTGCTGTCTCTGCATTTGCAGTTCACACCAGGCAGGGCAGCGAGTGTGAGCTCCTCTCGGGGCACTGACGGCGCTGCTGCTCCCTGTGCTGCCATTCCCGGTGTCCCAGTGCTCTGCAGAGATCTGATCCCAGCAGGGAACAGCTGTGCCAGCTCCGTGCTGTGCCCAGGCTGCAGCCAGGGACGCTGCTCTGGTGCCACTGCCAGGCTGAGGCTCCCCTGCTGCTGGCAGGGACTGTCCCACTGAGGCTTTGCAGCTCTGGGTGTGATTCCATGACACTGTGGTTGCAGAAAGCCTGCAGGAATTACAGGCTGGGCTCTGGATGACTCCACATCCTCCTGCACTCCCTGTCAGTGGCCATGGGAAGGGCTGCTGTGGAAGTGGAGCTCAGCAGGGTGTGTTCCGTGAGACCAGTGCAGCTCCTCTCCCGGGTGTTTCTCCCTGAGCTTTGAGGAAGTTCCCTTCAGGATTTATCATCACCCTTTGGCAAAGAGAGCACAGCCTGGAGGTGTGGGGGGTGTGAGATGTTCCTAATTCTGTTTGTGGCCAGTGCTAACTGCAAATGCTTTGGGTGGCACCACAGCCCTGGGATTTATGTGGTGCTCAGTCCATGGAGTGGAGTGGGAAGCGGCAGATCTTCAGCTGGGATAAGGAATCCTCTGGAATCCTGCCCTCTGGTACTTGGCAAGGACAAAGAGATGGCAATGGGGCAAATCTTCACTGGTGACTGAGCAGGTGACTCTCAGGTCACTTAAAGAAGGGTCAGTGTGGGGTGTTCGGCTTTGCTGATAGGAGTCCTGTGCCTTGTTCACTGCTGAAAGGTTCAGGGGCTTCCCTTTCCCTTTCCCTTTCCCTTTCCCTTTCCCTTTCCCTTTCCCTTTCCCTTTCCCTTTCCCTTTCCCTTTTCTCTTCTCCTTCCCCTTGTCTTTCTCCTTCCCTTTCTCCTTTCCCTTTCCCCTTTCTTTTTCCCGTTCCCCTTCCCCTTTCCCTTTCCCTTTTCTTTTTCCCTTTCCCTTCCTCTTCCCTTTCTCCTTCCCTTTCTCCTTCCACTTCCCCTTCCCCTTCCCTTTCTCCTTCCCCTTCCCCTTCCCCTTTTCCTTTTCCTTTTCTCTTTCTCTTTCCCTTCCCCTTCTCCTTCCCCTTCTCCTTCCCCTTCCCCTTCCCCTTCCCCTTCCCCTTCCCTTTCCCTTTCCCTTTCCCTTCCCCTTCCCCTGTTGATGCTGTAATCAGTAATTGAAACTCCTCACCAGTATTGACCAAGCAAAGTTTTCTTTGTTGTGCACGTTTCCAACGTTTCCTGACGTTAAATCCATTGCCGTTGGATCAGCTGGTAGATGGAGCAGTGTTTGTGTCTCCACCTGGAGTCAGTGCAAATCAAATGCACAATTTTTGCAGGTGGCTGACTGGAAATGGTCAGGAAAATGTGTGTTCATTAATGTGCCTTGCTAAACCAGACTTTAGACTTTGGTACTGCTGATACTAAAACTGATGTGTTACGAGAGATTTTCTAAACGCTTCTTAGAACAACTCCAGAGGAATTTTTCAGTATTTTCCACTATTAGTCCTGAAGCCCTCCTGCCTCCTCTTCCAGCAGGAGGGAATCCATCTCCCTTTCCCCTCACTGTGTGCGAGTCTCCCCTCCTAAACACTTGTCCTGTTGTCTCACCTGCTCTGATTCCGTTTGGATTGGGAGCTCTGCAGATGGCAAAGTGCTCCATCAATCTGCTGGAGTGATTGGGAATGGTACAGCAAGCACCTGGTGGGAGCCAGCGATTGATTAGATAACAATCTTTGTTTAAAAAAACAGGGATGAGGGCCGGGAAGGCTGAATCCCTTCTGTTCCCAGGTCATTCCAGGGCAGGGATGGCACAGGGGATGCTCAGGTCATTGTGCCACGCTCGCCCTCCCTGAGCTGCCTTCAGCTGGGGTGGAGTTGATTCCACCAGAACAGGTGGAGCCCAAAGTCATGGAATAAATGAATCCAACAGACTTTCTGTGGACTTTTCATGGATGTTTTGCAGGGGTGCTCCACAGACCATGTGAATGATATCTGCTGTTACAACAAAACTTGGGAAGGGGAGCGGTGCGAATGGAGTTGTGCTGGATAATGTGGGATCTGGGCATGGAATAAGGGGCAGGACGTGCAGCTTCGGGCTGGGGCAGAGTTAATGTTCCTCCCAGGGGCTGCTCTGGGGCTGTGTTTTGGGTTTGTGCCGAACACGGGGTTGATGACACAGAGGTGTTTTGTTAGTGCTGAGCTTGCCCAGAGCCAAGGCCTTTCCTGCCCCTCATACGGCCGTGCTGGGGAGGGATTTGGGAGTGTGTGGGAGGCTGGGAGGAGACCTGGCAGGGACAGGTGACCCCAAGTGACCAATGGGGTATTCCAGAGCATGTGACATAAATGGATGGACGAAGGCGGAAGGAGGGGACATTTGGAATTGATGGTGTTTCTCTGCTCCATGTGAAGGGGTCCTGCTCTCCTGGAGGTGCTGAGGACCTGCCTGCCCACGGGAAGCAGGGAATGAATTCCTGGGTTTGCTGTGCTTGCGTGCACGGCTTTTGCTTTCCCTATTAAGCTGTTTATTTCAGCCCACGCGTTTTCTGGCTTTTACCCTTCCGTTCTCTCCCTGTTCCTGCTGTGGGGGGATGAGGGAGCAGCTGTGGGGGGATTGGGGTGACACTGTGAGGACAGGAGGTCTGGAGCCCCAAGGGGAAATCTGGCAGCTGCTTTTAGGACCAGCGACTACTCCAGCAATTCCCAGCATAACCCAGGGCAGCGTTTCCTTCCCAGTCCCTCCCAGCAGCTGGAGTCTCTGGCCTGTCAGGGTGCTGCTGTGTGCTGGTGAGACAGGACATGTGTGCAGTGTCATGTTCCTGGGCTGTCACATTCCTCCCTGGAAGGGGTTTTGCTGTTACCTGGAGCTGGACGTTTCCTGGGTGTTTTCGCTGCCGCTGTCAGAGCTGCTCGGAGCTCGGTGTTGGAGGGATGTGCTCTCCACAGGCTCGGCCATGGATTACAAACCCAAAGGATGATAAAGCTGGAAGGACTTTCTTCAAAGAGGGCTGGAGGAGAGGAGGGAGTGTGCCAGTGGAGGTGACAGGTGGCATCCCAACATCGGGGTGAGGCAGAATGAACGTCCACCCCAGTGTCCAGCTGGGATTGGACTCAGTGTCCAGTTTTTGATTTGGCACTTCAGGACAGATGTGGCACAGCTGGGCAGAGTCCAGAACCCCACCAGGGGGTCAGAACCATCACTGAAGAGGGAAGCATTGAACAGATTGGGCTCATTTATTCCGTAGTGGTGCTTTCCCACATTTTTGCGTGTGTAGATTCAGCATTCCCGGTGTTAGGTGCCTTTCTGTCTCTGTAGGTGCTCATGGCATTTCTAGAGAGCTGAAAAAGCCTCATGTCTGTTCTCTTTCCCTTTCCTGCCTTTCACATATTCCCAGAGGCTTCACGAGCTGCAGGGTGAACATCCCCTGTCTGGGGAGAATGAACCTTTCTCTGAGGCCACGTGGGGAGGAGAAAATACCATGGTCTGAAGGAATAACGGGATGGATCTGACATGGAGGAAAGGCAGAGCTGGGGTGATTTTGTCCAGGCTTTTCCTAATATGAAACACAAAGGTGTCATCTGGAAGACACACTGGGAATGCTGTGGGCTGACAGAGCAGTGTGGTGGTGCCTGAGGATGGGGCAGAGACACCTGGACTTTCCAAACTCCCTTTTCCTGTGTGGGTGTTGTGGTTTTCAGGTGTGTGGTGGCTCAGTTGGAGCTTTTGTGGAATCCCAAACATGTGTAGGAAATTCTCGTCATTTTCCAAGAGAGTATTTTTGGTTGGGAAAGGAAGGGAGAGCACACGTGGGGAAATCTAAATATGTTTTCACTTCTTTTGTTCCTCTCTTTTTCCTTGGGAAGGCCTTAAAATGGAATTGCTGGGCTGGAGCAGTGCCTGGGTGTGGGAGCTCTGCAGTAACAGCCTGGGCAGCACTAAAAGGGACAAAGTGATGGCAGGGGGGAGTGAGGGACTCCTGGACTGGGAGGGAAGGGTTGTGTGTGCCCAGAGACCCGTGGTGTTTTTGGGATCTGCGGAGTTGTGCCGTCCTGCTGGAAGCTCCCAGCCTGCAGCTGAGCTGAGCTGGGGCTTCGGGTTCTTCCTGGGCTTGGCAGTGCTGGCACGAGCTGAATTCAGAACAAATGCACTTTCTGTGCCCTTGCAGTGCCCGGCTCATCACTCCCCTTGCTCAGGGGGAAGCAGGCTCGGGCTATCTGAGATGTAAATCAGCCCCTTGATGATGCTCTTGGATCCGCGGGCTTTTGATTAAGTTATAGTTAATGGAATGACTCTGCATTATTTATTACCCAGCAGGCTTTGATGGGAGACTGGAGGTTAAGCTCCAGCTCGGAGAAGGTGAATCCTGAGGGCAGCAAGGCTTGGATTGATCCGGGGTGGAGGTGCTTTCCCTGTTTGCTCACTGAAATTGGGTGAGGCGGAGAGTCAGAGCCGGGCTGGGAGTAAACTACTCCGTGTTTGTGATCAGCTGTAATGACTTGGTAAAGCACCGCGTAAGGAGGCATCTTTAGTGCCTGATAAATGATTCACAACAGTAAACAACGGGCAAAGGAACCTTTTCCCTATTTAGAAGGCGGTGCAAACAATGAAAGGAGTCGGCGCGTGTGGGTTTGGAGGGCTCCGAGCAGCGGAGGGCTCTGTGAGGCGAGCAAACCTCGGAGGTGCTGCTGGGCAGGCAGGATTTGCCCCTGGTGTTTCAGCGTTTGTGTGGCTGCAGGATGTGGGTTTCAGTTCTCCTGGGGAGAGGTTTTGGATGTGCCCGTGTTTGGTGGAATGGCTGTAGAACAACACGGAGTAACAGCATTTCTGTGTGAGGAGCAGTAACTAAAGCAAATGGCAATGCCCCAGACTGCTGCATTAGGGAGGAGGCAGCCATGGATCCTCAATAAATGATGCTGCTGAGAGCAAGGCACTGTGCATGATTTGATATTTGTTCCCAC
Organism: Corvus hawaiiensis; assembly: GCF_020740725.1. NCBI lineage: Eukaryota > Metazoa > Chordata > Aves > Passeriformes > Corvidae > Corvus > Corvus hawaiiensis. The sequence goes on from NC_063235.1 coordinate 5,242,992, forward strand.
TGAATTGTGCAGTGACCATGCATCAGTGTTTGCTAAATTAGATTTCGTTTCTGCTGAGGAGCAAAGTGCAGCAACTTGTATTTTAGGAAGCACTTCAGAGAGAAATTCAGTCTCCCTGTCTCTCAAGCGTTGCTTCCTTGGATAAGAACGTGGTGTAAACCAACAGCTACAATTCTTCCTTGGTTTACAGCACCCCGGATCTGGCCTGGGATTTAAGTTTAAGGAATTGAAAGTAGGTGGAAGATGACTTTTTCCCTACTCATTTCCTTTGCACTTGTCACGTCAGACAACGCCTTTGTTATTGTGTTTACCTCTGACAGCTTGGTGGAGGTTTGTAGTGGCACAGTTTGGATGTTCAGGTTTATCTCAATCTGGAGCTGCTGGAATTCCCCTTCAGGCAGGGGCTGGGGGGGAGCAGCAGCCAGGGCAGCTCATTCCTGGCCTCAAGTGTTGCTTATTTGAAGGGAATAACAAAATCCTGTTGCTGCGAATGTTCCTGAATGGTTGAGTCTCCTGGTTTTCATGCACATAACCTGGTGGGTTTGAGTGCCACCATTGCCACCTCTGGGACACTGAGGACATTGGGAACCAGTGGATGTTGCCCCACTGCAGTGACTGGGGTGAACTGGTGCTGCCCCAGAGCCCAGCCAGCCCTGCTGCTTTAGGGCCGCTCTAAAGCTGCAGTGACTGGCACCAGAATGGTCCTGGCTTGTGTGTCGAGGTGAGTTTGGATTTACAGTGGAACTGAAGCTCCCACGAGTCTCTGGCTCCACTCCTGGAGCCTGTCCTGTCAGAAGAACTCTGCTTTGGAGTACGAGGATGTTGTTGCTGCTCCTGCCATCCTTCCTTTCTCTTCATGGCAGCCCCACAACGAAGCTTGGGGAGTTTGGAACTCTCCTCTGTTCAGCTGATATTACTTATTTTTCACTGCAGTGTCTGGTCACGTTAAGTTCTGTACCGTGGGGATTAACCGTGTGGTACAAACTGCTGTGGGCAGCCCGTGGCTCAGAGCTGCAGCTCTTCTGTGAGAGTACTGCAGAGTAAATATTCCATCGTTTCCCTCGTGAGGAGCCCAGGGTGAAGCCAGTTAGTCTGGGGATTGTTCAGAGAGTGGCTCTTGCACAGAGGAACTGTTGGAAATGGAGACTTGGTTCAGTTGGTTAAACCAACGTGTAAAAGAATTGAAAAACTGAGTCACCATCAGTGAATTATCATTGGTGGTGTCCCAGACCAAGATGTTTTCCCAAAGTCACATGGGTTTCCTTAAAGGACTCCATGATTTTGGAGGTCTTTTCCAGCCTAAATGACTCTGTGATTCCTTGGGCTGTGGTTTTTCCCTGCCTTAGGTTGTGATCCCTTTGGAGAAGGGCTCTGAGCAGTGCCAGGCGTGGGAACGCCGTCGTCCTTGTCTGGAAGTTGCAGTGCCGCGGCAGTGAAGCAGCACTGATGGATTCTTTACGGGGATACACTCCCAATAAACCAGTCTCCGGAATTGAGAGGGGCAGGAGGTGTTGGCAGAGCCCAGCTTGGGATCAGCTCTGCTTTCACTCCGTCACAAATCGGACAAATGCCCACAAACCCATCCCTGTGATGAAGCCGGGGGGTGTCACACCCTCCGGAATGTGAGCCCACGGATAAGAGAGTAGGAGCTGGAATATCTACAGAAACACACCTGAGCTGAGGTTAAAAGCAAGGCTGGGAGGGGGGGCTGATGCAGCATTGCCCTCTCTGGGTGAGGAGTTGGAGGTGCCTCGTGTCAGACTTTGGGTTGGGGAGAATGTGCCAGGAATTTTGGGAGAATTGTCCTCTGTCAACCCCAAATCCACCTGGAACTTCCCAGCACAGGCACCGGCGCTGCCCTTTCATATCTTTCTACTTATTTGTGCTCCCGGGCCAAAGGGATGAAGGGAATTGTTCTTGCAATCTTCAGAGGAGAAATTTTGAATTTTAGATAAGGTTTTGTCAATCAAGGCTGAGCTGAACTAACTCAGACCTGGAAGCAAATGATAGAACACATAAATTCCCTCAGCTTCCCGGATTTCTTTCCTTGCCTGATGACTTTTTCCAGCAATGTCCAATCTAAATGAAGTTCCCTGCTATTACAGCTATTACAGAATATATTACTGCCCAGTTTGGCAGCTTTTGCAAAGCTGTTCTTTGTTTGCAATAAGCAATTTTCTTCTATCTGTGCCCAGAGCACCTCTGGGTCAACATCGTGAACATGCAAGTATTTCAGTAGATTGATTGGATGCATCATAAAACTCTGTCTTATTTTTCTATTATTTATTTGTTCTTTCAGAGAGATTTATGTCCATTTGTGGCACTGGCTGTGCAGCGATGGGCTGAGTTGGTGGATTTTGGAGCTTCCGTATGACCTTGGAAGCGTTTGGAACACAATGTCTCTGACCTTGAATATATTTCCTTAGCTTCATGCAGCCTTGGTAGCTTTTATACCATCAGGAAATGGAGAGACACAGCCTCTTTAATTTCCCATTTGCCTTAAGTTGTTCTGATGAACTCATGATTAAAATAAAAATGAGCAGGAGGGACAGTTCAATATCCCCCTGCTGCCTATTGAGCGTCGCTGTGGTTGGAGAAAGGATTCGATTGAATTGGAGAACCGAGCTCGTGGATCCTTGGTTGTTAAAACAAACTGGGGTTCATTTTACTTCTCTGTGATCACAGGAATATTCCCAGTCCTGTGCAGCTTTCTGGCACTGAGCAAATGGCTTTTCCAGTGAACTCCCCAAGATAAGTGGAGCCCAAGTGGAGGAGGGAGGTGGATTCTTCTCTAATGTAGTGACAAAAAGCCCTGAGAGAGGCAGGTGCCAGATGCTATGGAAATGCAAAATACTCCAGTTAAGGAATCCTCCCTCACTTTTAATCCCTGGTGGATTGTGGGGCTGTCCTGCCTCTCATTGATACAATGAACGTGCTACAAAAAGATTCCCTGGGTAGTAAATGGGATGGGCCGTTTTAGATTCATAAAACCGCGAACTCCGTCTTGCAGGGAGAAGTTCCACGGAGCGTTTTTTGCACCCAAAGTAGGTCAATCTAATTATAATTGGCTTTAATGAGCACCACTCTGCAGCTCTGTACCTGTAGCTGCTTGGCACTCAGAAGTGCAAATGCCTTTGCTGCCTTTGAAAAAAAAAAAGGCAAGGAGAAATCAAAGAAGTAATTTCTACTCTGATGCATTTCGACTTGAAAGCCTCTGTTGTCCCCATCAGCAGGGTAAACAATCCAGCATGGGTGGGAAGAGCTGGAGCAGAGGCAGGGATCAGCAGCTCAGAGGATAAAGGTGAAACTCCATCTGTCTGGAATTGGGCTTTGTGTGGAGGAATTCTTCCAGTAAGGCAGGGAGGGTTGTACCAGTTCAGAGTGAATTTGTGCCTCCAAAGACATCCAGGCAGAGTAGCAGTGAAGGGAGAGGAAAACACTAAAGGGAATTTGTCATTTAGGCTTTTCCCAAAATACATTCATGTACCTGTGTCCCCAGAGAGAAGAAAATCTCATATATCCTGTAATTGTACATCGTGGCAGTGGATCTTTGTCATGTGGTGTTCCCAGGTACTGCTTTGGGCAGGGGAAATGGATTTGAGATTTGAGGGAGGTTTTAGGTGTTCCACTGGTGTTACAGGAGGGGTTTTGCTCTCAGAAGATGCAGCTTTGCAGCAGCTCCTCAGAAATACTGATTGAAGGTGTTTGCTGTGTGTTGAGCCAGACCTTGAGCACAAACCTTTCCGAACTGGCTGAGAGGGACCAGCAGCCCTCCAAGGCAGGGTCTGGCCAACAATTTCTTTGGTGTCCCCCTATCAGGTCTGATAGGGGTGGGGGGTGGTGCTGCTGCTGTCTCCTGTTCCAGTGAACCATTCCCAGAATCATGGAATGGTCAGGGTTGGAAGGCACCTTAGAGGATGGTTTGTTGGGTCAAACCTTGCACTGTGTCCTGCTCTTTCTGGGGTCAGGACAGGTTTATTCCTGACCTTTGGCCATGCAGGTTTCAGGCAGCCTTGGCCAGCCTGGCTGCTGTGGTGGCCCAGCCCCTCACTCCATGTGCATCCATTCTGCTTTCCCAGGGTGAGGGATGTGGCACTGCCTGCACACTCCAGCCCTTCTTCTGCCTCTTGTCCGGGTGGAATTGAGGGAGAAGGAGACAGTCAGCTCTGGCATCATCCCTGTGCTGTTCTGTGACCCAGCAGGGCCTGGCACCTGGCACGGGTGAAATCCCAAATGCACGGAGTGGGATGGGGAGAACGCTGGGTTTTGTGGTGGGCTGGGGAAGGGTGGCTGAGGAGGGAGCTGTCCCCAGGGACAGGCAGCTGTGCTCACAGCTGCTGGGAGCAGAGCCCAGGATGTGTCTGGGGGTCTGGGCTCCACATCCCTGCAGGGAGGAAGCCACAATTTCATCCTTAGATTCTACTTTTCTCTGTTTCCTGGGACAAAGAAACCCGGTGGGAAGAACCCTGTGTGGTTTATGGGGATGGTGAGGACATTCACTGTTCACCTGACACCCTCTGACTTTGTGCTTTTGTCTTTTCTCTTGCCAGCCCAGAACTGCAGTCACACATTGCAGGGCCCAAACGGGACAATACAGAGCCCAGGCTTTCCCTATGGATACCCCAATTATGCAAACTGCACGTGGACAATCACTGCTGAGGAGCAGAACAGGATACAGCTTGTTTTCCAGTCCTTTGCATTAGAGGAAGATTTTGATGTATTATCCATCTACGATGGGCTGCCTCAGCAGGGGAATCTGAGAACGAGGTACAGTGTTCATTACAGTGGTGTTTATAAACATGTCCCCCCTTCCTGCTGCTGGGATTAAATCTCGCCTTGGATGTTTATGCTGCAATAAACTGGGAGTGTTTCTCCATGAGCAGTTCTTACAGTTGTTTTGATTTCTTATCTCTGATAAGGCTTGAAATGTTTCTCTGAATGCCTGACAGTAGTGATTTATCAAGAGTCATCCTAGACATCCAGAGTTAATTAGGAAATGGAGCAGGAGGGAAGCAGAGTTAATGTGCAGAGAGCTTCCCTGAGACCAGACGAGACTCTCAGAGTGGGAGGATGGGCCGTGGGGTTCAGTGATAGCTCTGCCAAAGGCTCTGTGGGTTTTCCCCCAAAATCTGGGCTATTCCTTAACCCAGAGTCCATCCAGCAGCTGGACGGGGCGTATTCCCTCACATCTGTTGGACCTCCAGGGCTAAGACACGTTCAGTAACCCGCTTTAGTAGGAAAACTCTCCATGGCTTCTCAAATGACACTTCCAGTGTTCCTAAAAAGTTTCGTGGGAGGCTGATTTGGATGCGTTGCTGTGGCAGCAGATGCTCCATGAGGTGTCAGATGCGTGAGCAGCCGTGATCTCAGCCCTCCAGATGAAACCAGCCGGGTGGCTGGGGACACGGCTGCTGGTGCTGCTGGCAGCTCCAGCCTGACAGTAATGCATTCAAAATCTCATGGAGCAGTGGCAGCATCCAGCCTCTGAATCCCTGGCGAGAGTGCTGGAGCCCTGGCAAATGATTTTCCTTCCAGCCACTTGAGTTCAGGACAAATCCTTTGACCTCAGTGTCTTGTCTAACCCGAGTGGAGCATCTGAGCTGCACCCTGGTGGAAATCAGCTCTTTATGTAGATGATTTCAGTTATGCAAATAAGTCATCTCTTCATCTCGCAACTGTGCTTGAGAATCACGTTAATTACGGGGCCTCAGCCTTTAATCAGGAGGTTCAGTGCTTTGCTTTGGGGTAATGGAAAGGTGGAAAATTGGGGGGAAAACTCGGCTCAGGAAACTTTGTGTGGTGAGAAGTTAATGCTGCTCTGAGATACTCGCAAGAATATTGTGGTTGTAAATAGAAGTAGCAGAAAGGGACCTCCCAAGGCTGAGCTGGGGGAAGGTGAGGAGGCAGAAAACGTCCTCCCTCTGCATCCCTGGTGAAGCTCAGGTGCAGCTTGGGCAGGTGAATGTGAGCTGGGGAATGGGACCAGCAGCAAAAGGCACGTGGGGATGTTTCATGTGGGATGAGGGGTTCGGGAAGTGGAGTGTGTTTAGGGCAGGAAAGTGAAATAAAGAGGGGAAATAAAGAGGGGGATTTCTAGAGGTCTGAAAGCACTTAGAGAGGGCTTAGCAAAGTAGAAGATGAACTCATGGTGGACATTTGCTTTCTTCCCTTGGAACATTTCTGGATCAGTAACTTCAAAACCTGGAGTTGGCGCCTTTGGGCTGTTTTGTGTCTCGCTTCTTCGTTCACCAATTTTAGAGTTTGGGCAATGCTCTGAGGCACAGGGTGGGACTGTTGGGGGTCCTCTGATCCTTGTGGGTCCCTTCCACCTCAGGAGATCTCAGATACGATTTTTGGTGCATCAGTGTCACCTCATTAAACTCCGTTGCCTAACACTGGGTTACTTTTTTCCCCTTCTTACTCCCTTTTTTCCCTTTCCCATGGCCATCAATTTTGCTTTTTTTTCCCTGCCTGCTTTCCAAATGTTCTCAATTCATCACCGAGGCGCGGCCCTGAAGATGGATGGCCACGTGTCACTCATCAGAGCTCACCCAAAACGAGCTGTGAGCAAGGGGAGAGGAAGGGACAACGGATTGCTTTGCTTCTTCCCTTCTCAAACTTGCATCTCTGAGCATCAGTGATACATTTCAGGTCCCTCCCAACCCAGACCATTCCAGGATTTCCTGGGAAGGGGTTAATGTTGTGTTCATCGTGTGCTGGCAAACACCCTCTTGTCTTGCAATTTAATGTGGTGTGAAGGTTCTCTAATAGAATAAGAGCAGCCCTAATCCAATGAGGCATTTGCTAATAAACAGCTTTACTGGATATTAGGGAATTTGCGTTGCGTGTTTGTGATGAGGACGTGAATATTAAATGGGTTTCAGTGCCTTAATTTAGACATGCAGGGCTGTTGTCATTTCTCAGTGCCATGACTTTGCTTTGTTTGCTAAAATCAGAGCTCATTTTCAAGTCTTTGCTATTTCAGCTTCTCTCGAATTACTGGGTTTTTAGAATCCTGGAGTGGGTTGGGTTGGAAAGGAACTTAAATTCCATCTCATTCCATCCCCTGCCATGGGCTGGGGCACCTTCCACTATCCCAGGTTGCTCCAAGCTGGCCTTGGACACTTCCAGGGATGAGGTAGCCACAGCTTCTCTGGGCAGCCTGTGCCAGGGCCTCCCCACCCTCACAGGGAAGGATTTTTTCCATGTATATAAGCTAAACTTCCCCTTTTTTCGGTTGGAACCCATTCCTCCTTGTCCACTAGAATTTTCCCAGCTCCTTGCTTCCAGCAGGGACCACTGTGGGGGAATTTTCTGTGAAACCTGAGAGCTGTGGTGGCTGCAGATTTTTCTCTTCCTTGATGAGGGACATCAGGATTTGGTTCCTGTCCAGGACTTGCCCTTCTCTTGGGCTCATTACACCAGACCAGACTCTCCCAAATTCTCATCCTTCAAGTTCCCAACTGCTGTGGGATCAGGGAGTCATGGGGAGTCCTGCTCTGACTGTGCAGTTATTCCAGAACAGTCTTTTCCCAGTTCCCATTGTGCCTTGTGATTGTGTCATTGTTCGGAGGTCGCTCCAATCAGGTTCCCTTCCTGATTGCCTTCCCACTGTGCTGGGCTCAGAAGCTCAGCACAGACCTGACTGCAATTTGAATACTTGGGGTTATTTATGGCTCTGAGATTGCTGTGGGGTTTGGGAGACTCTCTGCACCTCTTTGTGTCAGACTCTTGCTCCGTGACGTAACCAGAGTGGGCACGACAGACCCACGTGGCTTCCCCCAGCTTTTTCATCTGCTGGTAATTTGCAGGATGCTTCTAACGTGAGAATCTTAAATCAGTTGCAACTTCCCTGATTTGAAGCTTCAGGCTTGCACCCAGATCCAGGGAAGGCACATTTACAGTCTCCCCGTGAGTCGGGCGCTTCAGCTCCCTAATTCTGTTTTCCCAGTGAGACCCGGTGAATTTACGCTCCAAATGGAAGCGGTCAACTTAGAAAAACAGATTTTTTTCCATTCCAGAGATGTTTAAAACTACGTTGGGAAGCCCAGGGGACACAATATGGGATGTTTCTACCAGGAGAGACTCCTCACTTATAAATGTGCTGAGCAATGCTGGGGTTTCTTAGGCTCTTCCAACCCTTGGGCTTCCCTTGCCGCCTGTTGTGGGCAGGGAACTGTGTCATCCTCTGGTCTCTTTCCTGTTCAAACAAAATGTTTCAGTGATGCTGAGTTTATTTGCCTGAGAAAACGTTTGTTTGAGGCTGTGCATCCAGAGAAAAACAACTCCCAGAGCCGCGGCAGTGCTGGATGTGTTTCCACAGGCGTCGCTCAGAGGTGTTTATTGGCACAGCTGGGAGGAACCTGCCCGTCCTGAGGAGGATTTTGCAGAAATTGCCGTGGCTGCAGAGTGTGCAGGGTCTGGGGAAACGTTTGCAAGTCCTTGCTGCAATGGGGTTCTGTGCAAAGCAGAGAAACTCCGCTGCTGGCACAGGGCCCCGCTGCTCGTGCCGTGCAGCTCCCGTCCCGCATCTCGCAGCATCTCCTGCTCAAGCTGCTTCCAGATCCTCATCCCTCTTCCCTGACAAGGGGCTGAAGAGTGAAGAGAAGGATTGCCATCAATCTGCTCTGTGAGCAGCTCAAAACCACATCTTGGGCCACATTTAATTGACTGAAAGTTTAAGTATTTTGTTTGAACTCCAAAAGGATGTGATCCTGGTGATAAGAGCGGAGTTATCTCTGGGCTGGCCTAATTACAGCTGCTCCAGGAATTACCTGCACCTTGCATGTTTCTCTTGATAACCTTTTAATTGCTCTCTGAAAAAGCAGCCTGGGTGACTTGTACTTAATTACCAATCAAGAGCACAAAGCTTTTGATCTTAAAAACAGCAAAAGGGAGGAGGAGAGGAAGGGACAAAGGGAACTGGGGAGAGGAGAGAGTTCCCCCAGTGTTCCTGTGGCTTGCAGAGATGCAAATTCGGGATGAAACGACATTCTGGGGTTCATTCCTGGTAAAGAAATTCCTGGAAAAACAGCATTTGTCACCTGGGAATGCACAGAGCTTGTGTTAGGAGTTTGTGTTGAGTCACCTCTGGTCCTGTGACATATTCCTTTGTCACTGCCTCATGTCTCCAAGGTGACTACAGTTCTTTTTGCTAAGGAGAAGGATAAATAAAGCAGAGGGCCAGCTAAATCCGTTGTCACCTTTAGTAAACATCCGAGTCCTACCTCCCTTTCCCCCTCAGCAGAGTCTTTTGTCACTTCCCATTAACTCCATGGGAAAAGAAACACAACAAAACCCCACTTAAATTTATGTTCTCTGCTTTGTCGGATAAAATCCACTTTATTTTTTTTTTCCTCCCTGGGAAGGGACGTGTTTGAGCTGCTCCAGCAGCTCCAGGACCCTTCAGCAGTGTCCCTGTTTTGTTCTGAGGAAGTGCTGAGTGTTTAAACTCCGTTTGCAGGATAATTGATGAAACTGGAGCTGAAAGTCAGGGAGAGGTAATGGAGTTAATGCAACTGCAGCAGGGCTCTGCAATTTCCAGAGGCTCGATTCAGTTTTTCCATATTTATTAGCAGAGGGTGCATCAGGAGGAGTGGTGAAAGCAGCTGATTCAATCAGAGTGGGAGCTTTTTCCCTGGCACCGGGTGGAATGTTGTAGGCTTGGGAGGAGGCTTGGCACGGATATTTTGGCAGCCTCTTCAGAGATGGGGAAGGAGCAGTTTAATCCTGGGTTAGGGGTTGAGGGACCTGCTCTCAGCTCTGCTGTCCCAGGTGTGAGGTGTGGCACACAGGGGGGGTCTCCTCAGGTGTTGCTGTTACTCAAATAATATTTTCTTCCCCAAATTGTTTTTGTTTTCCCCCAAACTGCTGATTAACCACGTTTCTAGGGACAATCTCTCAGCAAAGCCTGACAAACCCCACCCCTGGAAGTGTCCGAGGGCAGCTTGGATGGGGCTTGGAACAACCTGGGGTAGTGGAAGGTGTCCCTGCCCATGGCAGGGGGTGCCATGGGGTGAGATTTAAAATAAAATCTTCGGATTTTATGCCTCTTGCTGCAAATTAAGGTGTGTGAAGTGGATTAAGTGTAGGAAGATTTTCTGTAACTGGGCAGCATCTACTGGATTTTAATTAAGACTCTGCCCTGGAACAGCCTTTGATGGGTCTGTGAGCCCTGGCTGCTGCTGGTGGTGAGGCGGGGGTTTTCTAGGATGAGTTTAAGTAGTGCATGGAAATTCTGGGGAGGCTCACGTTGTCCTTCATCTTCCATTTCCATGTTGGTGCAGTTCTTTAAAGCCTCCTGTCCCTCTGGCCTGGAGCTGTGGAGGGAAGGGAGGGGTAATGCTGTGAGGTGCCTCCTGTAGGACAGGGCTGGGGTGTCCCCTGGCCTGGCTGAGGCAGCAGCAGGAGCTCGTGGGACTCTGCTGGGGACCTCTCACAGCAGAACACACAAAACTTCCCCCCTCAGCCTCTCCTTGGGGTTCCCCTGCTCTGTGTGAGAGCACCGGGATCCCAGGTCATTCCCAGAGCCCAGGGTCGTGTGTTCCTCTCCAGATCCCCCAGCTGATGGTTGGTTTTCCTTCAGGGGAGCTGTTCAGGTGACCCCAGCCCTTGCAGACATCAGGAGATGGTGAGGGCTGGATGTGAGCACTGCAAGCCCTGGAGCGAGGGCTCCAGGTAAATGAGACCTCAGATGGCTCTCAGGGCTCGCTCCTCCTTGTCAGAGATGGCTCATGATAAACACAACTGATGCTCTGCTAAGAAATGCTCTCTGGAGTTCTGTATCGGGTTTATCATCTCTTTGTGCCTCTGTGCAAGAGCTGTGTAAAGTGACAGAGCCACAGCCACCTCGAGTCATTCATTTCAGACACAGCTGCCTTCATTCCTGAGCAGCAGTGACAATCCTAGCACCAGTGGGGAGTTTATTGGGATCAGAGGGAGCGAGATGAGATTTTTTTAGCAGTGGAGGGGGGGAAATTGAACCAACCCATGGCGCTGGCTTGGTGCTTCTTGTTTTTAGATTGCTCTGGGAGGGAGCAGGGCTGGTGTGAGGAGGGTGAGGGCAGCACAGGGAGGTTTTGGCTGTTGGCTCTTGGTTGTCACCCAGGTGCTCTGTGACGAGGAGGTGGCTCCAGGCTGGCCCTGCTTGGGTAAGAACCTGTCCCAAAGGTCTCTGGACTTAATACAGAACCAGATCTTCAAAAATAAATTCCTTTTTAACCAAGAGATCCTGCCATCAGTGAGCAGGAAGGAACCCCCCTCGTGGGGTTTGGTGCCAGGACGGGCTGGGCAGTGCAGCAGTGGGGGAAAGGCAGAGCACTGGGATGTGCTGGGAATCCCTCCCAGGAGCCGGGATCAGTCCTGCCCAGAGCCCAGGAGCTGCTCTGCTCCCTGGGCAATTCCCTTATCAGCTTTCCCAGCCGGAAAATGTCCTAATCCCAGAAGCACAGAAAGCTGCTGGCCTGAGCACTTCTCCATCCCGCCTTCCTTGCGTTTCAGGCTGTCTCAGACATTTAACCTGTTCTTCGGGCCACAGGACACTGGATTTCTGCACTGGAGGGCTGCTGTGAGCCCTGGGATTCCCAACACCTCCACTGTGGCAACACCTGTTTGTTGTTCCCCACTTGCCCTGTGTTTAGCAGTAAACAAACCTTGTGTGATTTCCAGGGGGTTCCAAGAACTCATTTCTCCCATTTACTCGATTTCACACCCCTGGTGGCTTTTTTTTCTTTTTTTCTTTTTTTTTTGAAGAAAGACAGAAATAACCCAAATCTGCCAAGTTCTGAATTGAAGCCACTGAGCCGTGCTTGGGTTCTATCCAAACTTGTCTTTGTTTACTTGGAATGTCAGCTCGGATTTGCCAGGGGGTGACTGAAATTTGATGAACTTTTCTGTGAATTTGTGTTTTTCTTCTTCATGGTTTGTCATAACAAGGCTGAGAATAGAGGTGCCAGAGTTGGATTTCATGGAATTGTGGAAGGGTTTGGGTGGGAAAGGACCTAAAAGCTTATCCAGTTCCACCCCCATGGGCAGGGACACCTTCCCCTATCCCAGCTCCTTCCTGTGCCGGGACCCAGAGGCAGCTCTGCAGGTGGGGTCTCACCTGAGCAGGGCAGAGGGGACAAAATCCCGCTGCAACCCCAGAAAATCTTGGAAAAATGAGCGTGGAAGGGACACGAGAAAAATAATAAATCACATCCGACTCCAGGGTCTTCCCACTCCATTGCATTGCATGGAAAATCAAATTTATTGAAATTTGATGCTCTGTACCTGTCCCCAGCCTGAGCCGTGAAGGCCTCGTATATCTGAGCTGGCTGTGCTGCCTCTGGGCTCTATAAATAACACTTTTCTAGCAGGAATTGACCCAAACCCTGCTTTAAATGAGTGGAGAAATCCATCCAGGCCGGGATTTATGAGCTCTGTCACTGTCCCCTGAGCCCGTGTTGGTTAATGAAGCTTTGTCAGTGTCAGAGGTAAGCAAAGGGCTCCGGGCCTTGATGGATTGTGCTTGGCTTGGGGAAGGCAGGGAAGTGCAGCTGATTCCTGAGACTGAGAACTGTGCTGGATAAAATTCCTGGGAAAATTGTGGGTGTTTATGGCACTGGGAGAGGTTAAGGGACAGGAAAAACGGGGGGTTTTGCCCCTTGATTGTTACTGTCGTGGTAGGAAAAATAAAAGGTAGTGAATGTCAGAGCCGGTGGATTGGATTAGTTTGGAATCAATTCTCCAGCAGCTGGGATGTCTGGGATGGGATAAAATGGGCCGTGTGGGGTTGGCTGGTGAAACAGGGGAAGATCCAAGGAGTTGCTGGTGCTTGGAGCACTCCTGTGCAGGCGTTTGCTCTGTGCCTGACTCCCAAACAAAAGCAGTTTGCCTCCGAGCACAGCTCCCTCCACCAGGCTGGGTAAATCTGAGTGGGAACTGCGGCTGCTGTTCTTGTGTCGCTGCAGGATCCTTTTAAGCTGGTTGAGAGTTGGTTTTATTTGGTTCAGGGCATCATTTCAGCCTTGCAGGGATCCAAATGAAAGGACAACTGTCTCAGTGACACCAGCGAGCTGTGCCTGGCGGACAGAGCTGCCTTTTAAGTGTCTGCAGCGTTTGGGAGCTGGGAGTGCTCTCAGATCATGCTCTGCTTGTTTTATTGATGATTAATGAGAGTGTTCATGTTAATGTGCTCTGAAAAAAAGCTGACATCTCACTGTTACTGCGTTTTTCTTTCATAAATACGGGGAAAATCTAACGGAGCCACTGAGGGAAGAAATTCCTGCCCCAGCCAAGCCTGAGGAAATGCCAGGAGAGAGCGAGCTGGCTCCTCAGGTGTGGCTTTTATCCACAGCCACTGGAAACAGGGAAAGTTCTGAGGGAAAGAGAAGGGATGAGATGCGTGAGAGAGGCTGAGGCAGCAGCACCTGGGGTACAGCCAGAGGGGATCAGCCAGGGCTGGGAGGAGGAGGAGGATGCTGGAGGGGCTGCACAGCACAGGGGGGGCACTGAGAACCCAGGAAGCCTGGCACCCAGCGAGGGGACAGCCCCAGCCCTGCCAGCCCCAGTGGCCTGCAGGTACCACAGCCCTGCTGCCCAGGGCTCTGCCAGCTCTGCAAAGTCCTAAAGGTTCCCTGGGGATCTGGCTCAGCATTTGGAGGAGATCTTAAACCCCTTCAGGATGAGAGATGATTTCTAAAACGAAGACATTGTTAGGAATGACAAGATGTTTTCTTTCCCCATAGACACTTTCCCCACCAGCAGCTGTGTCTTTACAGAAATGATCCTGCCTCCTGTGCCGAGATCTGAGGTGGGATGGATCCCTGTGGGGAAATTCCCTGATCCCGTGGATTTGTGCTTTTGTTCTTGGTGTCCATGCCATGGGGCAGCCTTGGGGAGGACATCTGTGAGTGACCCCAGCTCGAGGCTGTTCGCAGCTTCCCCTGAGAGTTTAAATTCCAAACGGGCATCCATCTGTATTCCTGAAGGTGTTCCCCCTGCAGCAGCTGCGCTGCGACGCTCCCACATCCTTCATGACACCGAGGAAGTTGGAAATGTTGATTAATATCACTTTCCTCGTGGCCATTTTTCAGATGCAGCACCCGGCCCCTTTCCCTGGCTCCAGTATTCCCTCCTTGCCCTGTGCACCTGCACCAGCTGGACAAGGCACATGAAACTGGATCAAAGTCACTTGGAAGTCATGGGGCTCTTTGTGTTGGCCCCAGTGGTGATGGATGAGTTGAATCCCTCATGAATTCAGCTTTCAAACAGCTCCAGGTTGGCTTTGCCCTCTTTGCTGGCAGCGTTGGGAGAGGACTGCTCATTCCAGGCTTTCCCAAAGGACAGCTCTCCCTCTGAGCTGTTGTTTTCTCAACACACAGTGGCAGAATCACAGGATGGGGTAGGTTGGAAGGGACCATCAGGAGCTGGACTTGAAGGATTCTTGTGGATGATTCCAACCCTCAATATTCTGTGACCACAGAGGCTCAACTGGTGCCACCTCCCTGCTCCAGCACGGCCATCCCAGAACACAGGGCACAGGATTGAGTCCAGAGGGCTCTGGAATATCCCAGTGAGGAGACTCCAGCCCCTCTCTGGGCTCTGTTCCAGTGCCCACAGTAAAGTTCTTCCTCGTGTCCAGGTGGAGCTCCCTGGGCTCAGGCCCTGCCCGTGGCTCTGGTGCCACTGCTGGGCCCCTGGAGCAGAGCCTGGGCCCTGCTCTGACCCTCCCTGCACCCAGGGACACCCAGGGACACCCAGGGACACCCAGGGACTGAGGGCCCCTCTCAGCTGGGGCTCCTCTCGAGGCTGAGCAGCCCCAGCTCCCTCAGCCTTCCCTGGGCAGGGAGATGCTCCAGGCCCTTCCTCATCTCCCCAGCGCTCCAGGAGCTCCCTGTCCCTGCTGTGCTGAGGATCCAGAGCTGGACAAGCACCCCAGCTGTGCCTCCCAGGGCTGGGCAGAGGGGCAGGATCCCCTCCCTCAAACCTGCCTTAAAAGGATCATTATCCTGGGGTGGTGCAGGGGTGCCAGGCTGGCACTCAGGGAAGGGTGCCATTTACCCTGCACACAGCAAGGAGAGTGCCTCACTTGATGGGAAATTCTCCCTAATAGGTGCCTTTAAATGACAGGCAGGAAAAGCTCACCGAGCTATGGGGTGTTGTAATTTAATGCTGGGTTAAACGATACAATCCAGTGCATTTTCATTAGATGTTCTGAGACACTTCTCCAGCATTTATGCTTTAAAGGCTGCTGGATTGCCAGCTGCAATAACTGTTTTGATTGCAGCCTGAGCTGATGGTGGGCATCCTACCAGAAAAATAATGGGCTGGGCTTTAATTATGGCACCTGCACTCCCAAAGGGGCGCCTGCGTCACCGGGAGCGGGACAGTTGTGCTGCATCCAGAGGGATGGGATAATGTGCAACAGATGGAGCCGAGGGTGTTTGGAGCAGGGCTGGGCTGTCCTGGCTGCCTGTTGGGGTTTGGGGGAAAAAGAAACGTTCAGGTGTGGCTTGAAGCTGCTGAGCAGAGCAGTCAGGGGGGCTCTGGCTGGGGCTCACCTCCTTTCAGGGGTGGATGGGGCAGTTTTCCATCGGTAGTGTCACACAGGGGAGGCAGGAGGGATCCACTGAGGGGCTGGAGAGTGTCCAGGGAAGGGAACAGAGTTGGGAAACTCCTGAAGGAGCTGGGAAAGGGGCTCAGCCTGGAGCAAAGGAGGCTCAGGGGGGACCTTGTGGCCTCTGCACAACTCCCTGACAGGAGGGGGCAGCCGGGGGGGTCAGGCTCTGCTCCCAGGGAACAGAGACAGGTGGAGAGAGAACATCTTCCAGTTGAACCAGGAGAGGTTTAAATTGGATATTAAGGAAAATTTCTCCATGGAAAAGGTGGTCAGGCCTTGGAACTGCCCAGGGAGGTTTGGAGTCCCCACCCCTGGAGGTGTCCAAGGAATTCCTGGATGTGACACTCGGTGCTCTGGGCTGGGGACAGGCTGGGGATGGGGCACAGGCTGGACTCTGATGATCCTGGAGGGCTCTTCCAGCCTCAGTGATTCTGGGATTCTGTCCTGTCTGGTTCCAGGCTGAGCCTTGGGCCAGGTGGGAGTTCTCACCTGTGGAGGGTGCTTTTCACTGCCACCAGCTCTCCCAAACCTGTCCCAAAGCAGATTTATCTGTCCTGCTGCAAACTGGGAGCCAAACCAGCAACGTTTGCAGCGTCTGTGGCACACCTGGAGCAGAGCACGAGGGATGCAAACAGAGCAGAGGATTTCTGTGTTGATTTGTTTGGATATATTGATTTTTTGCAAGGGCAAGCTTATCAAGTGGCATTTCTGGCGCTGGTTTCGTTTGGTTCCTCGCAGCAGGAGCAGAATTAAGCCAATGAAAAACACATTGCAAATCTCACACAATCAGTGCTGGCTCCAAGCACGTTAAGGGGATAATCACTCAATAATCCATTTGGCCAGAGGTACAGAAGGAATGGAATATGATTATTCCTGCTGTTATTACTGCCCTCACCTTCATAAAAACAAGGAATGGAGTTCGCTGCTTTTTTGCCTTGTTAGTGTGTGTTTTTTGATTGCTGCCCTAAAGATCAGAGATGGCAGAATTGCTGTTTGCTGGGGAATGATGCCATGTTCTGTCTGCCATTCCCGTGGTTTAAATTGCTCTGGCATGCAGATTCAAGGAGGAAGGCAGGAGAACAGTCACCAGGCAGGGATTCCTGCCAATCCTGGCCCTCCTGGGGCTTTGGAAAGCAGAGCTGAGGTTTTGAACGTGGACACTGGTAAATGATTGTTCCTTCAAGGGGACGCTGCCTGGGCTCTCACTTGGACAAGGACATCAGAGAAGGAAAAAAAAAAAATCAGTTGTGTGCATTAGTTGGAGGCTTAGGAGGAGAAGTGGCTTTTATGGTGACTTCAGTGAGAACAGGAGCAAATTCCAGCTCGTTCCCAGCACGGGATTTCACCACAGGAGCAGCCAGGGAGGGCTGTGGGGCTGAGGGTGGGAGGTGCTGTACAGATATTTTCCTGATTGAAGCAGCATTTCCTGCTCCCTCCTGACTGAGTGTGGTTTTAGCACCACTGATGGAGCCACGCTGGATGTTCTGTGGGCAGGGAGGGGCGGGGGAGCAGGGTTTGGTGCCCTTTGGTGCTGCCAGGCTGCCCATCCTCCTCTGCTGGCTCTGGGCACGCTGGGGACACACGAGGATCCTCTGAGGAGCAGTGCCTGCAGAGCTGCTTGGCTTTATTCCTTTCTAGAGGTTCAAGAAGCCCAGAGGTTCCCCTGGATATTGTCTCCTCAGCCCACGTGGGCTCTGTGGAAAGCCTGAGAACAAACTCAGTGACAATTTCATGCCTTCGTGCACAGGCACTTCTCTTTTAAAGCCCTGTAAGTAGAAAATACCAGTTGTGTTGGAATAAATGCTGCAGGGCAGTGTTGTTTCGGGTAACACTGAATTCCTGTGGCTCCTTGGGGACAGCAGCTCTTCCTTACAGGTAAAGGACATGTTCGTGTTGCCCTGAATTAAAAGCAACATCTGCAAAGTGAGATCCTCTTAGCACAGGGACTGTGAGCAGAATCCACGATGTCAAAAGCTCCGTTCAGATCCACTCTGGGTAATAAAAAGCCCAGGCTGCATTCACAAATCCCTGAGTGATGGTACAGGCTGATCAGGGGAAGATAAATCAGCAAGTTCTGCTTTTGTTAAAGCTGGTCTGGGCATTTCCTGGATTTTTCTGAGCGCACGGATGTTTCAGCAGGCCACTCTAATTAAACTGCCAAATTAATTAATAAAAACAATGACACTTTTACTCAGCACAGTAAAAACCGAATCCTTACGGATCCTGGAAGCTTTTATTGATAATAAACAGGAGCAATTGTCCTTCCAGCTTGTCCAGACACTGGGTTTTATGCCGAGGGCTGGTCAGTGCTGCTGTGCTGACATTAGAACTTTAAATCACGGGCTGGCAACTCCGTGAGCTCTGCCAATAACTGGAAATTTTGCTTCAATAAAGTTCTCAGGCAGAGCCCGTCAGCTCTCATCAGTCAGAGCTCAGTGTGTGTGAAATAATATTTAGGTTTGCTAAATGAGAGCCAGAGAGAAGAGGAGGGAAGTTCTCTTGCTGTCTGTGGGGGCTGCTGATGAGTTTAAGGAGGAATTGCTGGGGCTGGGTGCTCACAGAAACTTAAATGGTGCCCCCCAAATTTGGATTTGTTCTGTGGGTGCCTTTTCATTCCATGTGAGGAGAGAAAACACCCTGAACTAAATCATATTTACAGGTATTTCTTAAAGGGTCAGAGAGCTTTGTAGCACAGGTGATCCTTTGCCCTCCTGGCAGAAAGTCTGGCTGCTGTATGTGGGATAAACCTCGGAGTGTGTTGTAAGAAGCTTTAAATTCTCTTTTTTACTGTTTATCTCGTGCTGCTCCTGCCCTTGGGAACCCTTGAGCACTCTTGATCCTGAAGGATACCGAGTTCCTTCAGTTCCTGCTGCTCCCGTGGTTTGTAAAGCTCTGGGTTTGGGGCAGCTCAGGGATTGCTCCTGGATTCCTGGCCTTGGTAATGGCAGGCAGGAGTCCAGTATGGGATTTGTTGAGGGTTTGGGATTAATGAAAACCAGTAATAAACAGGCTTTTATAATAAAATCAGGTGTCATTTAGCCCTAAGTCCATGAGGGAAGCAGGTGGGAGGACAAGACACGAGGGCTGGGAGTTTTTGGATTTGTCCAGTTTCATTGTGTTCTCTTCACTCTGATCTGGGTCCGTGTCCTGGGCAGTTCCTGCAGGGCAGCTCCCACATCCTCTCACGCAGTGATTCCATGGCTCTGGGCTTGGGTGTTTACCTCAGGGGGGAGGTGGGAACCATCCCACTCTTCGCTGTGCTGCATTTGGGATCTGTCCCCACATAAAACCCTCATCCTTGGCCTTGTGCTGGCAGGGATGGCTGGGTGAGGGTGGGGAGGATTCCTAGAAACTCCCAGCCTTATCCACTGTCCAACTGCAGAGCCAGCACTCCGGAGGCACCACATTAAAGGGCTTTAATTAGTTGCTAACATCCATTTTTTGCCTGGTAGTGCAGTTTGTAGAACGCTTCGGTCACTTGCTGATATTTCTACTCCAGGGTTCTCAAAAACATTTTAAGCATCAGTGAACAAAGCCTTGGGCTCACTCAGCACCCCAAAATCTCTCTCCCATGGTGTGGATGGGGCGGGTTCTGCTCCAGCATCCCAAGGCTGCGTTTGGGAGCGCTCCAGGGCAGGTGTTGGTGACCAGGCTGTGAAGCAGGGAGGGGTTTGGGACAGGACCAGTGAGGAACCACAGGAGCGGAGAGCTGCAGGAGCAGTTCCTGCGGTCAGGGAGAAGGTGGGGAAAGCCCAGGATTTGCTGCTCTCAGGCTGCCCTGGTGTCCGAGTCCTGCAGCTCTGAGCTCCTTCCCCAGGAGCGTGGTGGGATCTGCCCCGCTCCTGGTTTTTTGTAGGGCAGCAGTGCTGAGAGTGACCTCGCTGTGGGGTTTTCTTGGGCAGTGCTGAGAGTGACCTCGCTGTGGGGTTTTCTTGGGCAGTGCTGAGAGTGACCTCGCTGTGGGGTTTTCTTGGGCAGTGCTGAGAGTGACCTCGCTGTGGGGTTTTCTTGGGCAGTGCTGAGTGTGACCTCGCTGTGGGGTTTTCTTGGGCAGTGCTGAGTGTGACCTCGCTGTGGGGTTTTCTTGGACAGCAGTGCTGAGTGTGACCTCGCTGTGGGGTTTTTTTGGGCAATGCTGAGTGTGACCTCGCTGTGGAGTTTTTTTGGGCAATGCTGAGTGTGACCTCGCTGTGGAGTTTTTTTGGGCAATGCTGAGTGTGACCTCGCTGTGGGGTTTTCTTGGACAGCAGTGCTGAGTGTGACCTCGCTGTGGGGTTTTCTTGGGCAGTGCTGAGAGTGACCTCGCTGTGGGGTTTTCTTGGGCAGTGCTGAGAGTGACCTCGCTGTGGGGTTTTCTTGGGCAGTGCTGAGAGTGACCTCGCTGTGGGGTTTTCTTGGACAGCAGTGCTGAGTGTGACCTCGCTGTGTGGGGTTTTCTTGGGCAATGCTGAGTGTGACCTCGCTGTGGGGTTTTCTTGGGCAGTGCTGAGAGTGACCTCGCTGTGGGGTTTTCTTGGACAGCAGTGCTGAGAGTGACCTCGCTGTGGGGTTTTCTTGGGCAGTGCTGAGTGTGACCTCGCTGTGGGGTTTTCTTGGACAGCAGTGCTGAGTGTGACCTCGCTGTGGGGTTTTCTTGGGCAGTGCTGAGAGTGACCTCGCTGTGGGGTTTTCTTGGGCAGTGCTGAGAGTGACCTCGCTGTGGGGTTTTCTTGGGCAGTGCTGAGAGTGACCTCGCTGTGGGGTTTTCTTGGACAGCAGTGCTGAGTGTGACCTCGCTGTGTGGGGTTTTCTTGGGCAATGCTGAGTGTGACCTCGCTGTGGGGTTTTCTTGGGCAGTGCTGAGTGTGACCTCGCTGTGGGGTTTTCTTGGGCAGTGCTGAGTGTGACCTCGCTGTGGGGTTTTCTTGGACAGCAGTGCTGAGTGTGACCTCGCTGTGGGGTTTTCTTGGGCAATGCTGAGTGTGACCTCGCTGTGGGGTTTTTCTGGGCAATGCTGAGTGTGACCTCGCTGTGGGGTTTTCTTGGACAGCAGTGCTGAGAGTGACCTCGCTGTGGGGTTTTTCTGGGCAATGCTGAGTGTGACCTCGCTGTGGGGTTTTTCTGGGCAATGCTGAGTGTGACCTCGCTGTGGGGTTTTCTTGGGCAATGCTGAGTGTGACCTCGCTGTGGGGTTTTTTTGGGCAATGCTGAGAGTGACCTCGCTGTGGGGTTTTCTTGGGCAGTGCTGAGTGTGACCTCGCTGTGGGGTTTTTTTGGGCAGTGCTGAGTGTGACCTCGCTGTGGGGTTTTCTTGGGCAATGCTGAGTGTGACCTCGCTGTGGGGTTTTCTTGGACAGCAGTGCTGAGTGTGACCTCGCTGTGGGGTTTCCCAGGGTACCAGTGCTGAGTGTGACCTCGCTGTGTGGGGTTTTCTTGGGCAATGCTGAGTGTGACCTCGCTGTGGGGTTTTCTTGGACAGCAGTGCTGAGTGTGACCTCGCTGTGGGGTTTTCTTGGACAGCAGTGCTGAGTGTGACCTCGCTGTGGGGTTTCCCAGGGTACCAGTGCCGAGTGTGACCTCACTGTGGGTTTTTTCCAGGCTGACAGGATTCCAGCTGCCTGCTCCCATTGTCAGCACCGGCCTCGTGCTGTCCCTGTGGCTCGTCAGCGACTACGCCGTGAGCGCCCAAGGCTTCCAGGCCAGCTACGAGGGTGAGTCCAGGAGGGGCTGGAATTGCACCTGAATTTGGCTGGGGGGTGGGAAATGAGCTGTACCAGGATTTAGACATCTGTGCCTTGTTGTTGTGTAATTTAATCTGTTTTTTCAGTATTTAAATTGCTGGTTCCTTCCAGCGTGGTTTTGTTTTTTGTTTCAGCCATCCTTTAAACTGCACTCTGAGTGAATGTCTGGGAAGGGTGGGTGATGTGGGGGTGACAGTGGGATTTCCAGGAGCCACGTAGGCACCAGGATATTTGAATTACTGCACTTTTTTTTTACATTCTCTTTGCCCATTTGTTATTTTGCTTTTCCCTGCCCCTGCCTCCTCAAGTCCTGAACTCAACCCCATGTTTGCTGCCATAAACGATGCCTGGTGGTTGTGGGGTGAAGGGTTGTGTGTGAAGGCTCCAAACCCTCAGATGCTCTGGGCCCATGGAAGCCTTGGATATCTGGGAAAAGCTGTTTTCTGGTGGAAGTCAGGTCATGATGTTCCGTGCTGCTGCTGGGGGAATGACAAATTAACCGTGTTAAAATTCAACTTACGCCGCTGTTGATTACTGAACCTAAAATGCTGTTCAGCTCCCCATAAATGTTTTTTTTTTGGAGTCCTTAAAATTATCATTAAGGCTGAGAACTTCTTGGTAATGAGTCCAGCCGGCCAATTAGCCCGGACATTCAGCCAAGGAAATGCCTTCACTGACACGATGGTGGAGCCTCTCAGCATTTCCTGCTCTCAACAATTAAATTCTGTTCAAAACCCTCTAATTTCCGATGAAAACCTCTGCTCTGCCTCGAGGCACCGAGGCACTGGGATGGTTTTGTCTGTGCTGGAGCTCACAGGGGCTCAGTGGGGGCAGCAGTGGGGGCAGAGCTCGTCCCAGGATCGTCCCACTCATCCCCATAAGGCCGTGGAGCAGCTCTGGGTGTTCCCAGGGATGGTGCTCCCTGGGGAGGCTGTGGGGGACAGGTGAGGATTTTGGGATGGGTGAGGATGTCAGGATAGGTGAGGGTTTGGGGTCAGGTGAGGGTTTGGGGTCAGGTGAGGATTTTGGGAGAGGTGAGGCTGTCAGGACAGGTGAGGATGTCAGGACAGGTGAGCTCAGCACCTGTTGGGAGGAAAGACAAATCCATTTGCAAAACCTCTGCTTTTCCCCCCCGAATTATTGCAATTTTCTTCAGATCTGCCCATTTGCAAACCCTCTGCTGGAACATCTGCCAGCCTCTGTGCGAGACCACGTCACTCCCAAATCCTGGGACAGAGGACACGCAGCTGCTTTTGCACTTTCTTGACATTTCGAGTTCATTTTTTGGCATTTACACACAGCTCCTTGTACACTTTGTAATGGTTTTTTATTACCTCGATGCCGCAGGAAATCTTGTACAAAGGCTCGCACCAGGGCTGCCCTTTAGTCACACGCGTTTGAAATGATCTGGAGTTTATTTGACTGGTGATTAGGAGGCTTTCAAGGCTGTAACTGAGGGGGAAAATAAATGTATTTAAAACTTAACCTGAGCCAGAGTGACAGAGAGAGCGTTTGGGTAAATCAGAGCTCTATTTTGAGGGCGGGAGAGGGGTTTGCTTGCTCTAAGTGCCGCTCTAAACCTTCCCCAAAGCAAAACATTCGAGGTTTGGGTGTTAACTGAGGCTGAAGGAGGTGATAAATGTGGTTTGGATGCACGGCCGGGCTGCTGCTGGAATGCTGCTTCAGTTCCTCGGGAATCTGTGACTCCGGGAAGAGCCTGTGACGGGATAATTCCCGTTGAAAGGAAGAACAGTGCATCAGAGTCCTGCAGTAAATGGCTCCGTTCTGATCCGCTATCAAAGGCCGCTCATTGTTCTCCTCCTCGCTCGGAGCAATCGTTGGGAAATGCACCAAAAGAAACAGAATTTTAAAATCGGAACGAAAGCTCTCAGGAACTTTTTGGAAAAGAGGACAGGAAGAAAGTGCAGTTGGAGGCATCAGAGTGGCACAAAAACATTGTGCTCACGGTAGTGTCTGCTCTGCCCTGACCCTCTGGGAAACGCGTCAGCTGAGGCTGGTGTTACCTCGGTGAACATTCTCCTGTCTGCACGAAGCGATCCCTGATGCCTTGAGCTGGCCACCTAAAAACAGAGGCTGGACAAGAATAAGAGAATAAAAGGAGGTATTTATTGCAAGGGCCTTCAAAGGGGCACCCTGGGCAGTCCAAAGGCTCCAGCCAAGATGGACCCCGGGTCACGGGTTCTTCACCTTTTTATCAGTTTGGTCCATTTGCATATCAGGGTTAATTCTCCAATTATAATTTCAGTTCATGATGTAATTACCCCAAGTTTACACATTTTGGGGCCTGGGACAATCTGGGTGTCCTTGGAGAGCAAACCTGGAGAGGTTTGTTATGTGTGACCAGTGTGAGAGAGCAGCAGCTGACAGGGCCCAGGGAACTTCAGAGTTACACACTGGGCAGTGCAGGATTTGAAAACCAGAAAAGTTAAAACCTAAGGCATCAGCCTCAGCAGCAGGGTCTGGATGGGGACACAGCCACATCCTGAAGCATTCCTGGTGTGTTTGCTGGGCATTCCCGGTGTCCCAGCACACACAGCTCAGCTGGACATGGCTCTGGAACAAGGACAGGCTGGGCAGGGCTGGAGAGCTGTGAAAGGACATTGTCACTGCGGGAATCCCAGGCTGAAATACCCCTCCAGGATCAGCGAGTCCAAGCTGAGCCATCCCCACCTTGTCCCCAGCCCAGAGCACAGAGTGCCACGTCTGGGCCTTCCTTGGACACCTCCAGAGATGGGCACTCCAAACCTCCCTGGGCAGCTCTGACGCCTGACCATCCCTGCCATGAGGAAATTCCTGCTGACGCCCACCCTGAGCCTCCCCTGGCCCAGCCTGAGGCCATTTCCTCCTCCTGTCCCTGTTCCCTGGGAGCAGAGCCCGACCCCCCCCCCCCGGCTGCCCCCTCCTGTCAGGAATTGTAGGGACAACGTGGAGCCCCTGGAAGAGCAGAAGGGCAGAATGAGCTCCAGGATGAGCTCCTGAGCTTCCCTGGAAGAGCTCCAGGAAGAGCAATCAGGAGTTGCTGTGTGGCTTGAAAATCTGGGAATGCACCCCCCGGCTGCCCGCTCCTGTGGGGACACCATGGAGCTCCTGGAAGGGCAGAACGAGCTCCTGACACTGCCGAGCTGCTGCTCCAGCCCCAGGTGCCAGAGGTGCAGTGGGATTTGAGGAATAACAGCTCCAGCACTGCCGCTCTTCCTTCTCGACCTCGTGGGTTTGGGACTTCACTCCATTCCTGTGCTGGAGGATCTCCCTTAACCCTCTTTTCCTCCTTGTGTGACCTGCTCATGTCTCCTCCTTTCCCTGCTGGCTCGTTCCTGCCTGCTCTCCCTGCCTGCCTCTCCTGCTCCCCATCTCCTGCTGCCTGCTGGCGTTTCCCTCCAGGTGCCAGATCCCAGCGCAGAGCTGGGCAAAAGGCAGGGATTTGGTGCTCATTCCCCTGCAGGCTGGGAAAAGGCAAAGGTTGGTGCTCCCCTGGCCCAGCCCAGCCACCTCTGAGGTGCAGAGCTCTGCCAGGGCTGCACAGCTTTGGGGTGAGGGTACCAGAAGTTTGGTGGCTCTCCCCAGATGTGGCACAGCTGGTTCTGCACCTCACCCTGCTGAGTTCGCAGCTTCCAAGTGGCCCAGCAGGCTCAGGGTGTTCCTTGTTTGGGAATTCCTGTTCCTAGGTGCACTCAGAGCTGCTGTGGGGCTTGAAAATCCAGGAAGGGGCCCCCCAAAATCCCATCTGGGGAGAGGAGACAGGCTTAGATCAGCACAAATCACTGGATTTAGTGGCCGGTCTGGAAAAAGAAACGAAGGCAACCATGGCAGGAGCACTGGGAGTGAAAATGGTCAGCTTTTTCTCAGGGAATTGGGAGAACAGAGAATTTCATTTCCATTTCAATAAAATACTTTGATCTGAAGGAAATTTTATTACTTAGGAGCTTCTAGGGAGCGCAGGCAGTTCAGGGAGCTCCATTTCAGCACGTCTCATTTAGAAAATATTGAAATTAAGTGCTTTCATGCTTTCAGCATCCCTAAATTTGTTTTCTTTCCCCATTAACTGTCCCTTGAATTCAACATGATTTCCTAATTAGCCCCGTTCACCCTCAGACTGGGGGATTTTTCCTTCTTTTCTCACTAAAGGATTCTTCTCCCAAGCCCAACCCAGCTGTGGAGTCCTGAATTTCCTTTCAGCTGCAGAATTTTGGAGACAGCTATAAATAATCCCAGTTAAATTTGACTGGGACGTGAATCCTGACAGCCTCATCTGGTGAAAAATCTTCCTAAAAATGTCGAAATGCCCAT
Organism: Corvus hawaiiensis; assembly: GCF_020740725.1. NCBI lineage: Eukaryota > Metazoa > Chordata > Aves > Passeriformes > Corvidae > Corvus > Corvus hawaiiensis. The sequence continues at coordinate 5,268,621 of NC_063235.1, forward strand.
TTCTTGCTGGCCCTGGAAGATGAGTGAGGCTGGGCTGCAAAGGGAATGAATTCCTCTCCCTGCTGCCTCACACCTGAGGAATTCACTCAAAAGAAATTGGGCAAGTCTGGGACAATGAGAGGAAAAGTGAAACGAATTGCACAGAAATAATAAATAAAGCAGGGGATGGAGGGCAGGGAGTTTATTTGCTCACTAATGAGGGGATAAAAGAAGATTAAATTATTAAATTAAATTCAGTTATTAAATCATCACCTCTGGATGCTGAGTTAGACCCAGAGGGTGACAAATAAAAAGGGAGTTAAAGAAAAATAAAATCACAGAATTGTTTGGGTTGCAAAAGATTTCCCAAATCTGACCTTGGACCAGTCCCCACCTCGTGAAGCAGAGCAGGGGTTGATTTTCATTTCTATCCTTGTCAGGACACAGTTTATAAATCTGTCTGTAGAAGAGGGATATAAAGAGATATATTAAAAAGGGATAGAAATATTTTATATATCTATAAAAATATAGAGGAAAAAAATATTTTAAAGGGGTACAAAGGCATATAAATAACTACAAATATGGAAAAATAAACAAATTATATTTTAAATATAAATATTAAAAAGTTTATTATATATAAAAATATACTATAAAATATATTTTAAAATAGAAAATTTATATCAAAATATAAAATATTTTTTAAAGAATAAATAATAAGAAATAATAATAATAAAAATAAAATAATAAATAAATAATAAAATAATAAAAATTAAAAATATAATAAAACAAGATGATATAATAAAATAATAAAATGTAGTGAAATAATAAAAATTATATAAGAAATAATAAACATATAACGAATATTAAATATAAAAAAATCTATAATTAAATATATATTTATAAAAATAGAAATATACAGATTATAAATATAAATATTTAAATATATTATGGTTTAATTGTAACTTGATATAAAATACACCTGTATTGAAGTAAAATATAAAAGAAGAGGGCTCTGTAAAAGCAGAGGGGCCCAATAATGTCAGACACAATTGTTTTAGGAATACTCAACTATGGAACTTAGAATTTTAATTTTAGGGTGGGATTTTTTGTGGTGGGTCTGGATTTTTTTTCCCCAAAAGCAAAGTTCATTCCAAAGCCCCTGGAGGGACCCAGGGCCCTTTTTTAAAGGGATACAAAAGGGTGTAAATGCCTCTAAATATAAACCAATAAGTGAATATTTCAAATAAATACAAATATAAAACACACATATATTTAAGGAAAATATAAAAGAAGAGGGGTATAATAATTTTGGATGCTATTTTGTTAGGAATCCTTATTTTTGTAACTCAAAGTTTGAATTTCAAGGTGGGATTTTTTTTTTTGGTGGTCTGGATTTTTTCCCCTCCCCAAAAGCCAAGTTCATTCCAGGGCCCTTTTTGTAAGTGGTGCAATACATATCAACATAAACCATGGAGTAAATACTTTAAACAGAAATATGGATATAAAACACACATCTAGTTAAGGGAAATACAAAAGCAGAGGGATGCAGTCAAATGCTATTTTTTTAGCAATCCTCATCTGTGTAGCTTCAAGTTTGAATTTCAAGGTGGGATTTTTTGGGGTGGCCTGGATTTTTTCCCCCTGAAAGCCAAATTCAGTGGGAATTCCTGGAGGGAGCCAGGGCCCCGTTTTAAAGGGATACAAAGGGATGTAAATCCATACCAATATACAGCAATAAATGACTATTTTAAATCTATATAAACTGCATATATTGGAGTAAACTGTAGGAGAAGAGGGCTCCATAAATGTTCTTTTAGCAACCCTCCTCTTGGTAACTTCGGCTTTTAATTTTGGGGTAGGGGGTTTTTTTTAGGGTCTTGATCCCCACCCAAAAAGGAGAATTCAGTGGGAATTCTTGGAAAAAGGAGAATTCAGTGGGAATTCCTGGAGGGAGCCAGGGCCCTGTTTTAAAGGGATACAAAGGGATGTAAATACATACCAATATACAGCAATAAATGACTATTTTAAATCTATATAAACATAAACTGCACATATTGGAGTAATGTAGAAGAGGGCTCTGGGCTCGATAAAAGTAAAGAAATGCAATGTTCTTTTAGCAACCCTCCTCTTTGTAACTTCGACTTTTAATTTTAGGGTAGGGGGGTTTTTTAGGGTCTTGATCCCCACCCAAAAAGGAGAATTCAGTGGGAATTCTTGGAAAAAGGAGAATTCAGTGGGAATTCCTGGAGGGAGCCAGGGCCCTGTGGATCCCTGAGGAATTCCCGGGGGGTGAAGCTTTTCCTTCTAAGACATCGCCTTTGATTGCAGCTGCACCAAATTGGCTCAGCAAACACGCGGGGCTGCTTGAAAAGGAACAATTAGGGCTGCACGAGCACTGCTCATTTGAGGGAATTAGAGGCGTTTCAATCCCGAGGGAAACAGCCCCGAGGAAATGGAGCTGTTTGGGATAAATACTCGGCTCTTTCTCAGGCACAGGCGGCTCGTTCTTCACAGGCTCTTTCGCAGAGTTGTGCAAACAGATGGAGAAAAGACAATTAAACGCTGCTTTCAGTCGCTCCGGGAGCGTTCCTGGCTCTGGGATTTGGTGGGATGCTGCTGCACTTCTCCCTTTTCCCAGCTGGTGTTTGGCTTTGCGGCCGCAGGGGCTCCGTTGATGGATCAGTTCAGAGTTCTTGTTGGCTTTGGACACTCGATAATGAAGATTTTTCTCTACAAGTGGCCCGAGTGAGCTGCTGGGTTGGATGGACCGGCCCTGGCCTTGGAGGAGGAAAACCCAAACCAAATAAAGCTAAAATAAACTGAAACCCACAAAGCGAATGAATTAAAAACCCACAAACCCAAATAAGCTAAAAGCCACAAAACCGGTCAAAACCCATAAATCCAAATAAACTAAAACCCACAAACCCAAATAAACGAAAAACTACAAACCCTAATAAACTAAAAAGCAGAGACCCGAACAAAACCCCACAAACCCAAATAAACTAAAAACCACAAAACCTAACAAATTAAACACCCACAAACCCAAATAAGCTCAAAACCACAAAACCGGTCAAAACCCATAAATCCAAATAAACTAAAACCCACAAACCCAAATAAACGAAAAACTACAAACCCTAATAAACTAAAAAGCAGAGACCCGAACAAAACCCCACAAACCCAAATAAACTAAAAACCACAAAACCTAACAAATTAAACACCCACAAACCCAAATAAGCTAAAAGCCACAAAACCAGGCAAAACCCATAAATCCAAATAAACTAAAAACCCACAAACCCAAATAAGCTCAAAACCACTAAACCAGACAAAACCCATAAATCCAAATAAACTAAAACCCACAAACCCAAATAAACGAAAAACTACAAACCCTAATAAACTAAAAAGCAGAGACCCGAACAAAACCCCACAAACCCAAATAAACTAAAAACCACAAAACCTAACAAATTAAACACCCACAAACCCAAATAAGCTAAAAGCCACAAAACCAGGCAAAACCCATAAATCCAAATAAACTAAAAACCCACAAACCCAAATAAGCTCAAAACCACAAAACCGGTCAAAACCCATAAATCCAAATAAACTAAAACCCACAAACCCAAATAAACGAAAAACTACAAACCCTAATAAACTAAAAAGCAGAGACCCGAACAAAACCCCACAAACCCAAATAAACTAAAAACCACAAAACCAAACAAATTAAACACCCACAAACCCAAATAAGCTAAAAACCACAAAACCAGGCAAAAACCCATAAATCCAAATAAACTAAAAACCCACAAGCCTAATAAACTAAAACCCACAAATCCAAACAAAAACCCACAAACCAAAATAAACTAAAAGCCAGAAACCCAAACAAACTAAAATCCACAAAACCAAACAAATTAAAAACCCCAAACCAACCAAACAAAAGACACAAACCCAACCAAATTAAAACCCACAAACCCAAAACAAATGAAATCCCCACAAACCCAAACAAAAAGGCCACAAACAACCAAAGAACACCCAAAGCCAGCTGATCAAAAATCCCAGAAAACCAAACTAAAACCCCAGAAACCCAAATAAACTGGAAACCACGAACCCACACAAACTAAAAAAACCCCAAACCAAACTAAAAAACCGCAAACCCAACTAGCCCGAAACTCCATAAAACCAAAGCAAACTAAAAACCCACAAGCCCAAATAAACTAAAAACCACGAGACCAACCAAAAACCCCACAAACCCAAGTAAACTAAAAACCCCAAAGCAAACAAACTAAAACCCCACAAACCAACCAACCGAAAACCCCACAAAACCCAGACAAACCACAAACCCAACCCAACAAAAACCCCATAATCACAAACAAACTAAAACCCCACAAACCCAAACTAAAACCCCACAAACCCAAACTAAACCCCACAAACCCAAACTAAACCCCACAGACCCAAACTAAACCCCCACAAACCCAAACTAAACCCCACAGACCCAAACTAAACCCCCACAAACCCAAACTAAACCCCACAGACCCAAACTAAACCCCCACAAACCCAAACAAACTAAAACCCCACAAAACCAAACTAAACCCCCACAAACTCAAACTAAACCCCACAAACCCAAACTAAACCCCCACAAACCCAAACTAAACCCCACAGACCCAAACTAAACCCCCACAAAACCAAACTAAACCCCCACAAACCCAAACTAAACCCCACAAAACCAAACTAAACCCCCACAAAACCAATCAAAAAGCCCCAAACCCAAACTAAAACCCCACAAAACCAAACTAAAACCCCACAAACCCAAACTAAACCCCACAAACCCAAACAAAAACCCCACAAACCCAAACTAAACCCCACAAATCCAAACAAAAACTCCACAAAACCAAACTAAAACCCCACAAAACCAAACAAAACCCCCAAACTCAAACTAAAACCCCCCAAAACCAAACTAAAACCCCACAAACCCAAACTAAACCCCCACAAACCCAAACAAAAACCCCACAAACCCAAACTAAACCCCACAAATCCAAACAAAAACTCCACAAAACCAAACTAAAACCCCACAAAACCAAACAAAACTCCCAAACTCAAACTAAAACCCCACAAAACCAAACAAAACTCCCAAACTCAAACTAAAACCCCACAAAACCAAACAAAACTCCCAAACTCAAACTAAAACCCCACAAAACCAAACTAAAACCCCACAAAACCAAACAAAACCCCCACAAACCCAAACTAAACCCCACAAACCCTACCATAAGAACAGCCAAAAGCCCCACAAAGCCAAACAAACAGAGAAAGGGGATTCTCCAGGACCTCGGGCAGTGTGGGGTTTTTTGGGGAGGTCTCTGCCGTGGGGGAAAGGAGGGATCCCGCTTTTCCAAGCCCACTGGGAGCACTGGGCAGTGTTCCAAACCTCCTCCTGCTGCTCCTTTTCCCGGGAAGTTGGCGTTGCTTGCTTTGTCTCGCGGTGGATCTTTGCAGGAGGGGGTGTGGTGTGGGATGCAGGGTGTGGGTAGCAGGACTGGCCCTGCGTTCCCTGCCCCGGCAGGGCTCGGGATTAGGGGCTTTTTGGGATCTCTTTGGACCCAGCCCATCCTGGTTCTGATTTCTGGGATTCTGGGATTCTTTAGTAACTCTTTTACTCTGCTCTGCTCAGTGTTGGGCACCAGAAGCTTCCAAAGGATTGGGCAGTTCCTTCCAGGACTTTCTCGGTTTAACAGGCACCATTTTTAACTCTCGTTCCCTCCGTGTTTTCCATCCTCTCCTCATCCGCTGTGCTCCATGTTCCGGCTCTGTGGTGTTCCCTGGGCCTCCCAGTTTGAGTCCCAGCCATGACCTGGGAAAGATTCCTTTGGTCTCCCTGGGGCTCATCCCTCCCTCCTCCTCCTGCATCCCGCAAACTGAGCTGGGTCGTGCTTGGAAAGGAGATTCCCCAGGTTTGGAGAGGAGATTCCCCAGGTTTGGAGATTCCCCAGGTTTGGAGAGGAGATTCCCCAGGTTCAGAGAGGAGATCCCTCGGGTTTGGAGAGGAGATTCCCCAGGTTTGGAGAGGAGATTCCCCAGGTTTGGAGAGGAGATCCCTCAGGTTTGAAGAGGAGATTCTCCAGGTCTGGGAAGGAGATTCTCCAGGTTTGGAAAGGAAATTCCAGCCCTTTGGTGCTGGTGGAGGGAAGGTTTTTGGTGAGGGATCAGCGAATCCAGTGGCATCCCACAGCTCCTTTCAAAAGGACAAAGAGAATTCCTGGTGGGATGCAGAGTCTCATGGAAATCAGGGCGGGTTTGCTGTGGATATTGAGGGGTGTGTTCCAAATTTTGAAGCGTAAATGAGGTGCTAAATGCAAAATGAGCTCGGAATATTCATGGCAGCTTCCCATTTGGAATCCTGGAATGGTTTGGGTGGGAAGGGACCTCAAAGCTCATTCCAACTCCCTGCCGTGGGCAGGGACACCTTCCACGATCCCAGCTTGCTCCAACCTGGCCTTGGACGCTGCCAGGGATCCAGGGGCAGCCACAGCTTCTCTGGGAATTCCATCCCAGCCCCTCCCCACCCTCACAGGGAGGAATTTCTTCCCAATATCCAACCAGAACCTTCCCTCCTCCAGCTCAATGTTATCAGCTTTCAGCAATTTTATTGCTTTCAAATTCCTCCTGAGTTTGAGAGGCTGCTCGTGGGCTGGGGCAGTGTCAGGTGGAACTCTCTGCCATCCTGTGCTGGTTGGAAAGTGGGGAAGTGATTCCTAAATATCCACTCTGGATCTTCCCTATCCCTATTCCTGAGCAGAGAGCTGTGCTCAAGCTGTTCATTAAAAACACAAAGTTTGTAGCCCTTCACAGCCTGTGGTGATAAAGCCACGGAGAAGAACAGCGTGGCAGGCTGTCAGATCCTGGATTTTGGGCTGTGCCAGCACAGGGCCTTTAATTTCCTTCTTTTCTGCAAGGAATCAGTCCCTGGGTTCCATGGGAAACCAGGAGAGCGGGGCAGGATTGTCGATACCCTTGAGTGACGGGGTTGTTGCACACAGGGCAGTGTCTGCAGGAGATGGATAATTGCATTTCAAGCACAGCCCTGCATTGATTCTGTCCCCAATTAAATGTTTTCCACCTCATGTCAAAAATTGGGCTGGCAACGGGTTTGCCCTTGAACAGGTTTTTCGTGGCTGCTCTTGGGAATTCTTTCCGGAGCCGTGTCCCTGTTTGCTGTCAGCCACTTGCAGCCTGCAGCTCCTGTTCCATTTCCTGTGCTGTGCATTGGAAATGAGGGATTTGGCACAAATGGTCCCTGTTGGTGACGTGTGTGGAGTGGTGGATGGGAATCTGGAGGGAGAAATAGCACCTGGATGGTGAAAATCCCTCACCTGGGCTTTCTATCCCAAATTAACCTGAATTCCTGCCAGTGCTTCGGGTCTGTGCCAGCACTGGGAGAACTGGTGTCAGCCTGGCAGTGAATAAATACCTTGGTTTGGGTCAAAAAGACCAAAAAAAATCCTCCTTCAGCATCTCAACAGGAGCTGTTGTTTCATGGACAACTTCCAGGGCACAGAAAGCCACCCGAGAAGTCCAAAGTTGGCTTTTAAATCCTGTTTTGCTGTTTATTTCCACTTCCCTCTGGAACAAAAAGGACAGAACAGAGCTGGAATTGTTCTCCTGGTCACAAGCACATTCCAGCCAGTGCCATTCCAGCCTCGGAAGGGGAATGAATGGCAAATTGGCGTGGCAGGGGTGACTCAGTGATTTTTGCCAGCCTTGGCAGGAGCTGTGCGAGTGCTGCTCCCTCGGATGCGGATCGTGTCCAACAAATTTGGGATGCAGAACCCAGCAGACGAGCCAGGTGCGTGCCCCTTGCCGTGCTGATGAGCTCGGGGCTGCAGCAGGTGCTCCTTCAGGCACTCATCAACCAAAAATCTTGATGAGAGGGTGAAGAAATAAATGGAATTGTAGCTGTGCTGGCTGCTGGATTTCCCTGGGAATTTGGGAATCTTGTTCATGAACCGACACTTCCTTAGGTGGGAAAAGGCTCCTGGGGCAGAAATCGGGGGTGGGGCTGTTTGCTGAGTTCGGCTCTGGATCCAGGAGCTCTCCATGAGTTCCCAAGGTCAAATATTCATGGGGTTCGTGCAGGAGCTGCAGCTGAGTGATCTTAAAAGCTCCATTTCCATGGATTTTCCTGCCTGTGCCTCTCCTGTGGCCTGGGGTGACCCTCAGCTGGTGTAAACCAGGTGATTCCAAAGGATCTTCTTGGTGTAGTCACTTCGTTCCAGAGCTTTCCGCAGGGTGGGAAGCTCACGTGGATTTTGGGGAGGATCCAGTGGATTTCCTGGGATGCAGGATGGACCATGGGATGGCTGAGCTGGAGCTCCTCGTGGCCAGGAGCTCGAGGTGCTGGTCCTGGAGTGGGATGTTTGGAGCTGTGGCAGCCCAGAATCCCTGCCCTGGGAATGCCAGAGCTGCTCACTGTGGGATTCCTGTCCTGGACACCGGGGTTTGGTGACTGTGGCTGTGCTGCTCCGATTCCTGGGTGTTCCCGTTGTTCCAACAAGGGCAGAGGGAAAACTTCCACTGAAATCCATGTGGTTTTGGGATATCCTTCCTCCTTTTCCCCTCCTGACCCAGCTGAGCAGAGCCACGTTCCAGGGGCAGATGCTTTTCTCTCCATCAGGATTCCAGACTGCCCCAACTCCCCGGGGAAGGAAGAGTCAAACCTTCCCGTTCTTTCTCCCTCTTAGCCACACAAAAGATTTTTATTACTTCAACGAGCTCCCAGCCAATCTCTCTTAATATCGCACTAATTGATTTGAAGGCTTGGAAGCAGCAGAGCTAATTAGCATTTGCTGACTCAGCCCCAAGCCCCCCTCGCCTCCCGGCAGAGGATGGAGCAGATATTGACTCACGTTTGCTGCAGCCCTAAATGAAGTCGAGGGAATATTAAGTGTCTCCTATTGGCGTCGGATTTGCATATGCAAATGAGCCCAATCAGCGCTGGAGAGCGGCAGTGCTAATGCTCTGCAAATAGGAGCCTCTATTAAAGCATTTAAGCAAACTCAAGTGACACTCGCTGGGCTCCAGCACTCGGAGGTGCCACTCCAGGGTGAGGGAGGAGAGGCAAAAAGCAGTGCAGGAACCACTGAGGGATCTGTGGAGCTTTAATCTGGCCCATTCTGGTGCTTTAATCTGGCCCATTTTGGTGCTTTAATCTGGCCCACTTTGGTGCTTTAATTTGGCCCATTCTGGTGCTTTAATCTGGCCCATTCTGATGGCATTTGGCAGTGGAGGGCTCGTTGTCCTTGAATCGGTGAGTTATAAAATATCCCAGATTGGGAGGGACCCGCAAAAATCAAAGTGCAGCTCCTGGACACCCCAAAAATCCCACCCTGTGCTTGAGAGCGTTGTCCAAACCCTTCTTGGACAACACTTGCCAAACCTGGGGGTTCTGGATGTGGCTGGACAGGGAGAGGAGTTGGACAATCCCTCACTGCTGTCCCAGGGATGATCCCTCTGGGCCCTGCATCCTTTTATTTCCTGCTGATGTCCTGGTTAACATCTTTTTCCACGTTATGGCTGCGTGGTGTTACCCTGCCAGGGATGAATAGACCCTGAGAGAAGGCAGCTTCAGTTGCGTCCCTTCTTGGGGACAAAACAACAAATTTTAGGGCAGGAAGTGGGAGCAGCTCAAACAAGGATACAGGAACTGGCTCCAGGGCTGGCTGTGGCCCCTTGGAAGGGCCGTTCTCCAGAGGGATGGGACGGTGATGCAGATCAGGGACTGGGATCCAGGGGGGATCACTGAGCACAAACCTTCAACAGGGAAATAAAAGCTCAGGATTCAGATTTTTAAAGCCCGCAATTCAGGTTTCCAAAGCCCACAATTCACATTTTCAGACCCAACAGGATTTCAGTTGATTTGGAAGACAAAGTGACCCAAACCCCCCCTTACCCCTGGCTGTGATTAGAAGACAAACCAGGGAATTCTAACCATGAACAGGAACTCTGGAATTCTGAGCATTAATTCTCCCAACCTCGATCCTCTGGGGAGACACAACTGGGAAACCAACACACGGAGATTAAAAAAAAAATTAAACAAATAACAAATTCAGATTGCCAAAGCCCACAGTTCAGATTTTTAAAGCCCACAATTCAGATTTTTAAAGCCCACAATTCAGATCCACAAAGCCTGGAATTCAGATTTTCAAAGCCCAGAGTTCAGATTGCCAAAGCCCACAGTTCAGGTTTCCAAAGCCCACAGTTCAGGTTTCCAAAGCCCCCAGTTCAGATTTTTACACCCAACAGGATTTCAGTTGATTTGGAAGACAAAATGACCCAAACCAAGGAATTCTAACCATGAACAGGAACTCTGGAATTTTTGAGGATTAATTCTCCCGACGTCGATCCTCTGGGGAGACACAACTGGGAAGCCAGCACAGGGATCCACATCCAGCCCATCGCGCTCTGTGAGGCTGCTCTACTAAAACCCCTCATTTCCATCCCTCCTTGCCCCTTTTTCTTGCCTTCTGTGGATAATGAAGAGCCATTTCTGTTCCATCAAGGAGTCTCTTTGAGTCGTTGGATGCCTCTGGGCTGGTGTCAAGTGTGCATTTCCAGCAGAAGTCCCCACTAACGAGTTGGGCACAAATTGCAGCCCCAGTGCCAAGGCAGTTTGGTTGAAAGGCTGCTCCGTCCTTCAGAGCCACTCCAGCAGGGACAGGAGCTCTGAGGAGGAAGGTGGATGCTGAGAGTGATGTCTCACCTCTGGAAAAATTTCTTGTGGCTCTTAAAGCAGCTGGTTTTATTTGTTTTAATTTTTTTTTAAACTCTGTGTGTTGGTTTCCCAGTTGTGTCTCCCCAGAGGATCGAGGTTGGGAGAATTAATGCTCAAAAATTCCAGAGTTCCCGTTCATGGTTGGAATTCCCTGGTTTGGGTCACTTTGTTATCCAAATTAACTGAAATCCTGTTAGGTCTGAAAATCTGAACTGGGGGCTTTGGAAACCTGAATATCTGGGCTTTGAAAATGTGAACTGGGGACTTTGGAAATCTGAATTGGGGACTTTAAAAATCTGAATTCTGGGTTTTGGCAATCTGAACTGTGGGCTTTGGCAGTCTGAATTCTGGCCTTGAAAAACCTGAATTGGGGACATTGGAAACCTGAATTGCGGGCTCTTATTTCCCTGTTGAAGGTTTGCGCTCAGTGATCCCCCCTGGATCCCGGTCCCTGATCTGCATCACCGTCCCATCCCTCTGGAGAACGGCCCTTCCAAGGGGCCACAGCCAGCCCTGGAGCCAGTTCCTGTATCCTTGATGTCCCTGTGCTTCTCTCCCTGGTCACATTCCCAGAGCTTGCAGTGTTTAATTCCCTTCCTGTGATGTTTTTCTTTGCTCTCAGGCTGTTGAGCACAGCCCCGTGCCCCTGGCAGGGGAGGCAGCTGCTCAGAACCACAGCTTTGGTTATTTTGGCCTTGTGACACAAGCAGAGCTCTGAGTACCAGTTCAGCCCTGCAGGAATCCACCAGCCTGGAAAACATTCCCTGTGCCATAGCATTCCTAAATTTAGAGGTTGCTGTGTAATGATTGTAAAATTTCCCAGCTTGTGTGTGAAGAAAGGATCACTGGAGAGATCTGGTGTTGCACCAGCTGGGATTTCTGCAGGAATTCCCATCGTCTTCAGTTCCTCTGTGGTCCATGGAATGTTCTTCCTGGAATGTGTGTTTGAGTGTCCACACCTTGACTTAGGGACACAAATGGTCCTGGAGTGGGATGTTTATTTCAGTGTCTCTCTCCCGACTTAGGGACACAAAGGAGCCTTCCATCCCATGCACAGATCTCAGAGGGGGTTGGGTGTGTGGCCTGCTGAAAGCACAGACTGGACCCAGCAATCTGAGTGGGAAAAATCGGTTTTAAGCTCCAGCTGGGAAGAGGCTGGTTGGATTTGATGTAGGCAGGGGAATTTCTGTGGGAAAGCAGCAGTGGTTTGACCAGCATTGCTTTTAGGGGATTGCTGTGAACTGGATTTATCCTTTGTGGCTTTGAGGCCTGGGAGTAAAAAGCAGCGACAGGAACCTTCCTTGAGTGAGGGACAGAAAACCCATCCCACAAAATCCTCCAAGATGTGCTGATTGGGATCTGAGCTCTCAATCCACCCAAATCTACCTGGCCTGGCTGGTAATTCCTTCCCCTTTTCTTCACCTGATGGAATTTCTTCCCAGTTTGGGGATTAAAATGTCATTTGGCCAAGCAGACCCTGGTTATGAGTAAATAAATTAACTCCCAAGGTTTGCTGGGAGTGTTCCAGCTGCAGCTTCAGCTTGGAATTGCTGGGATTTCTGGGAACAAGGGGACTGGGAGGATCCCCAGCTCCTGTCCAGCTGACCACGGCACTGGTCAGTGGGAGGAATTCCGTGCTGGAGAATTCAGAGGTGTTTCCTCTCCCTGTCCCTGTAGGAATTCCATGCTGGAGCAGACTGAGGTGTTTCCTCTCCCTGTCCCTGCAGGAATTCCCTGCTGGAGCAGACTGAGGTGTTTCCTCTCCCTGTCCCTGCAGGGATTCCATGCTGGGGCAGACAGAGGTGTTTCCTCTCCCTGTCCCTGCAGGGATTCCATGCTGGGGCAGACAGAGGTGTTTCCTCTCCCTGTCCCTGCAGGGATTCCATGCTGGGGCAGACAGAGGTGTTTCCTCTCCCTCTCTCTGGGTGTTCACAGCCTGAAGCAGAAAGGAGATCAGGGCTCCAGCAGCTCCACTCCTCCTCTGGCACTGAGCAGGAATAGGGGATCCATATTCTTGTCCTTATCTCCTCTTATCCCCTTCTCCACATCACTTTTTTGGTCTCTCCATCCCTGGAGAGCCCTGGCAGCGCTGTCCTGTCCCTGAGGAGCAGGGCAGGGCTCTCCTGCTGTCCAGTTACTCCTTGGGAAGCAGGGAAGGAGTTGGGAGATGTGGAAAAGCTCGGTTGGTGTCACTGTCCCACACAGGGCACCCCCAGCAAAGCCTCAAGAAGAAAAGGCTCCTTCCTCTCCTCCTGTGCCTGCTGCTTTGGGGTTTGCTCAGCTCCGGAAGATCTGTCTTAATTCAAATTAAATGAGTATTTAATTAACGTTATCTCCGCTTCCAGAGGTGCACACGGTGCTGATTTGCCTCCCTGATTCCCTGCACCTCACCTTGAGTGGGATTTTGGTGGGGAAAGCAGCGGGATCAGCCACTGGGAATGCAGCAGGAAAAAGGCCCCTCTGCTGCCAGAATGTCCCTTTGTGTGTTCACCTGGAGTTGGTCATTTGAAAACCACTGGAGGGATGATCCCTGTGGGTTTCCAGCTCAGGATATTCCGTGATTCTCTGGAAGTCACGCCTGTGGACACAACTTCATTCTTTCTTCATTATCTTATTCTTCTTACTCTTGATTCTCTTATTCTTCAGTATCTTCTGCTTCTTATTCTTTATTTATTCCCTGGGATTTCCAGAGCTGGAATTCTGTTACTGAGCCCTCAAACCACCATGAAGCCCAGACTGATGTGCCCAGCCCTGACACAGCTGCAGACTTTGAAGGATTCTGGGCAGTTATTTTGGGGTTTTGCCTCAAAAAGCTGCTCTCAGTCCCTGTTTTTTTCCCCCCAGCAGATCTGATAGAGCTCTTGGCCTCTGCCACACCAGATTTTCTGATTTTTGGCTCAAACCAAGGTGTTTTGGGCTGTATAAAAACTGAGAAGAATTTCTGTGAGGAGGGGACATCAGCAGGCCCAATTTGCTGTTAAAATTCTGATTATTTTGGGCTGAAATGCCTGGGGATGAACCAGCACCATCCCAGTCCTGTTTTTTTATCAGATGCTGCTTCCAGCAGCTCCTCAGGTGGAGAAGGTCATGGTGGCCCTGGGATGTTCCCTGTGAACCCTCTCGTGTTGTTGGAGAGGAAAAACAGAGATTATCCGAGCATTGAAGGACTCAGTGATTTATTATTATTATTATTATTATTATTACTAATAATAATATTTTCCTTGACAAATGCCTTGACAAAGGCATTTTTTGCTGTAGGTGCTGGTAAAAAAATGGTGTAAAAGAACAGGAAATCCAACAATACCAAATAAATTGAGAAGCTGAACTAAACACGCCGTAATTACTCGGTTATTTCTTCCAGGCAGGTGCTGAGGGATAATTTCACTCCAAAAGTGAAAAACTCACCCAAATCAGTAAAATCTCATGAAAACACCGTTCCCTCCCCAGTTTTGTGCAGAAAACTGCAACAGGTCCCAGTTTGTTCCTGCAAATTGGCTTTTCCACATTCCCCTTTGTGCTGGGAATGTTTAATCCCTAATGATCGCCTCCTAATTCGGAATTTTTTTGACTGCGAGAACTTTAATTACTTAAGAGTGCTTAATTAGCAGATGTGGAGGGCTGATATGAGCGATGCCCACTCGAAAGGGATGAAAGCAAACCTCTCCTGAAAGGGAATTTGAAGCATCCTGAACCTCCCAGCAGCAAATCCGTGGCCATCAGCTCTCAGGAAAAAGGAGGATTTTAGGAAGTATTTTGTATTTTCTGGGCAGTGAACGTCGTTGTTCATCATTATTGCATCTCCAGCTGGTCAAGAGGGATGGTTTCAGTTTGATTTGCCCATTTAATGTCCTGTATAAACTTCATTATGAGAGAAATAATTGAGTTTGGGAGAGTGGAGTGCACGACCTTTAATTTATGCAAGAGATGGGGACCCGAATGTGTTTCTTAAGGCATTAATTTCCTGTAAGTGGAAATTTTTATTGGCTCTGCCATAAAATTCCTCCTGTTGGGTTTTAGATTTGGCTTGCAGAGGATGTGAGGAGTGGAATTCCACGCTGATCATTTCCCAAGGCAGGATTTTGGGTACGTTTAATAGGGATTAAGGAAAGATGATTGGTGTCCTGTGGGTTTTACATGAACCCAACAATTCCCAACAAAAACCCCTCAGCCAAGGCCGCTGGGGAAGGTGAATTTTTGCTTTTCCGGCTCAAATTGTGCTGCCAGCCTGAGGTGTGACAGGCAGGGAGATAAGATCCCTCCTCTGCTGTGGAAAAAAGGAAGAAAACAAGGAAAAAACCCAAAATATCCCCCCAAGCAACGAGCAAAACCCAGGGAAAAGCTTCTCCTGAGGATTTGAGCTTTTCCCCACTTGCCCAACAGCTCCATCCATCCCTGGACACACAAACTCACCTGGCTTTGTGTTCCTGGGGAAAAAGGAAGGGAAAATAAAGTGGATCCACCTGCACAGGACCCCTGGAAAATCCCCCAGGGAATTCCTGGAGTGTCCTCGTGCTGTGCCCAGTCTGGGTCAGTCCCACCTGGTGGAGAGAAACAATCTGAGAGGTGTTTTTTTAATATATTTAGCAAATATATTGATATATTTATCATATTTAAAATAATACATAAATATATAAACTACAGATATCAACATATTAAATAGATATTAACAGATTATATTAATATGTAGTAATATATTAATATAATAGTAATAGATGAAATAAATATACCAATATAATAAATATTTAACTACATATATGAACATATTAAATACATATAACAATATATAAAATAAACATGCCAATATAATAAATACATTATCTACATATAAGAATATTTAAATACACATTAATATAGTAAATAAACATACCAATATAATAAATACATTAATTATGTATATCAACATACTAAACACATATATTAATATTTTAAATAAATATACCAGTATAAGAAATAAATATATTTACTACATATATGAACATTTAAATATGCATCTAGTAAATAAACATACCAATATAATAAATATATTAATGACATGTATCAATATATTAATGACATGTATCAATATATTAAACACATATATAAATATATTAAATAAATATACCAATATAATAAATATATTAACTACATATATTAGCATTCAAATATGTATTAATATATTAAATAAGTATACCAGTATAATAAATAAATAAATCTATTAACTACATAGAGCAACATATTAAATACAGCTATTAATATATTAAAAATATAGCAATATATATTCCATATTCTGCATGATAATTACGGGTTTATATAGAATATATTATATTTATCAATAGATTTACCGTACTTATCTGCAGCCATCGAGCTGCAGAAGGGCTGATAACATCAACGCTCTGCTTCCTGAGAGGTCACTCCTTGCTTTGATCAGCTCCCAGATGGAATTTTCTCCAGGCTGGGAGAGAGTCCCTTGATCATTCCTGTGATTTGCATGGAAATGATAACCAGTTCCTTGATAAAAGGATAACAGCCTGTGCCCCCGGGGCTGTGCTGTGCTCTGTGCTGGGCCTTCCCTCGGGAATTCCACTGGGATCCCACCCCACAGGGACAGATCCACCCCACAGGGACAGATCCCACCCCACAGGGACGGATCCATTCCCCAGGGACAGATCCCACCCGAAAGGGGCAGATCCCACCCCACAGGGACAGATCCATTCCACAGGGACAGATCCCACCCCACAGGGACAGATCCCACCCCAAAGGAACAGACTCCATTCCCCAGGGACAGATCCCACCCCACAGGGACAGATCCCACCCCACAGGGACAGATCCATTCCACAGGGACAGATCCCACCCCACAGGGACAGATCCCACCCCACAGGGACAGATCCATTCCACAGGGACAGATCCCACCCCACAGGGACAGATCCCACCCCACAGGGACAGATCCCACCCCACAGGGACAGATCTATTCCACAGGGACAGATCCACCCCACAGGGACAGATCTATTCCACAGGGACAGATCCCACCCCACAGGGACAGATCCCACCCCACAGGGACAGATCCCACCCCACAGGGACAGATCTATTCCACAGGGACAGATCCCACCCCACAGGGACAGATCCCATCCCGCAGGGACAGATCCATTCCACAGGGACAGATCCACCCCACAGGGACAGATCCATTCCACAGGGACAGATCCGTTCCACAGGGACAGATCCCATCCCATAGGAGCAGACTCCATTCCACAGGGACGGATCCCACCCCACAGGGACAGATCCCATCCCACAGGGACAGATCCATTCCACAGGGACAGATCCACCCCACAGGGACAGATCCATTCCACAGGGACAGATCCGTTCCACAGGGACAGATCCCATCCCATAGGAGCAGACTCCATTCCACAGGGACGGATCCCACCCCACAGGGACAGATCCATTCCACAGGGACAGGTCCCACCCCACAGGGATGGATCCTACCCCACAGGGACAGATCCCACCCCAAAGGGACAGATCCCACCCCACAGGGACAGGTCCCACCCCACAGGGACAGGTCCCACCCCACAGGGACAGATCCCACCCCGAAGGGACAGATCCATTCCACAGGGACAGGTCCCACCCCACAGGGACAGATCCCACTGGAGGCTGGAGCAGAGCAGTTGGGCTGAGGCCTCTCTTTCCCTGCAGCCCAGGCTCCCAAAATTCCCATCACTCCAAGGATTAACTCTGGTTCTGTACAATCTGTGCTGCTTTGAATTCCCATTTTTCCAGGCTGGGAACTTCCCATTTTTCCTCCTGGCTGCAGAGCTGTTTGTAGGGAGAGGTGTGGAATCCCTGAGGAGATGCCCTGAACGCCTCTCTTCATTTCCAGTCCTGTTTTTTTCCCCCTGCCCATTTCTGCCTCATCATCCAACCAATTCCAAGTCCAAACCAGCTCCATGCACAACTTGGAATCACAGAAAAAGCTGGAAAACACCTCCAGGATCACCAAGTCCGTGATTGCCACTAAACCCTGTCCCAAGTACCACATCCATGTGGGATTTTCACACTTCCAGGGATGGGGACTGCCCTGGGCAGCACATTCCAATGAAGAAATTCCCTCAAATATTCCCCATATATATATTTAGGAATATTTATTTCCCTACATTCCCTAATCTAAACCTCCCTTTGAGGTCATTCTTTTCATCCTGTCCCTTGTTCCCGACCCCCACCTGGCTCCACCCTTTTTCCAGGTAGTTTTAGAGAGCAATTAAATCCCTCCTGAGCCTCCTTTTCTCTCCCAGCTCCCTCTGCTGCTCCAGCCCTTTCCCTGGATATGCTCCAAAGGGTGACTTGTGCTAAAACCACTCCAGGAATTCACAATTTTAGCTGCAGAAATGTTTTACAGGATTCCTGTAAATCCAGGTGTTTCTCCTCTGCTGGATCGGACTTCCCCATCCAGGTATTTGTGTGTTGGGAAGGGCTGGATCCCAACCAATCCCATGAAATGCCGGGAGTGCATTTTAGCCTGAGGGAGAAATATGAGCTCATCCATTCCAAATAGCTCCTGGTGCCAAAAAAGGGATAAAAATGCACATTTCTGCCTGGGAATCGTGGCCTCCATCGCTGGGAATGAGCAGTGGAGAATGGAGGGTGGGGAATTTGGCAGCTCCGGTGTTATTCCATAAACAGGCGGCCTGGCATGGCTGGATATTTTCAGCTTTGCACAAAAGCTGAGGGAAAAGACAGAGGATGGGTAAAAAAAGCATGGAAAAATGGGTTCCAAGTAACCCATTCAGAGCCCAAAAGTGATTCCGGAGCAGTTTTCCCTCTTGATTTCTCTCTGATGGTTTTTAGGAAGAATCAGTCCTTAAACCACTTATTTGTTACCGTGGAGCATCTGAGATTCCACTGGAATTCTTGTCTGCAGGGTCCCTAACTTCCCTCTGGGCTCTGTTGGAGCTGGCTGTGTGGGAATTTGATCTCCTTGTTCGTGGAACACGTGAATTCCATGATGGTTTTGCCCTGGCCTTGTGGAGGAAGCAGATTTGCAGGAATTCTTTCTTTCCTCTCATTTTCCTCCCCATTTTTACTTCGTTCTGAGCAGAGTTGGTGGTTTTTCCATGGCTGAGTGTCCCACCTGTGCAAATCCATATCCATTTATCCCCTGGATGTGGGAACATCTCCTGCTTCAGCCTCTTCCCAACCCCTCCATCCCCTTCAGAGTTGGTTTTGCTGCTGGAATTTTTTTTCCCCAGTGCTGTGTCATTGGATTCCATGAATTTTCCCCTCCTGCAGACTTAATCCCTTTAGTGCTCCTGCTTTGTAGGGCTTGGCTGGAGCTCAGGAATGTCTGAGATGGGCATTGGAGCCATCCTGGATTTAATGGAACCTGGAATTTGGCATGGAGCGAGTTCTCCTTTCATATTACAAATGACATAAACCCTGCTCAGCGTGAGGGAAACAAACAGGATTTGAAGCACAGGAGTCTCCAAAATACTAATGGAACTGACAGAGAGGTGATTCCAAAATTATCCAGAGAAATGGGAGCACTTTGTTCCACAGGCTGTGTCAGAAATGGTTGGATCTGTGTTTTTTCAGAGTGTCCTGGACAGCGACCCAGGTCCCAGACTGTCCTGGAATTCATATTCCAGACATTCTGTTCTATATTTATAAATATTTAGAGATCTGATGCTCTAAAGGAAACCAGAGGAATCTTTTTTTCCACTTAAAATGCCTTGGAATAATGAATATTGTTTTTATTAATGCAACCTCTCATCCTATAAAATTAAAGCAGGAGCAGAGAATGGGAGGAAAAATCCATCCATCCCCTACGACAATCCCATTAATTGTGTTTTATTGGAATTCCCAACTGAGTCCTGATGTTTTTATCCTAAACCATCTCTCAGCATCTTCTCCTGTTGTTTCAATAATGGGATTTTGTGTCCTCACGAGCTGGTGGCCTCAGGTGGCTGCTAAGGAAGGAATTCAGTGGGAAAAAAACCCCTTCCTGGGAGTCAAATTCCTTGTTCCACGTGTGTAATTCTGCATGAGCGGATCCTCAGCGGGCCAAAGCAGCTGGAATGTGGATATTTTACAGGAAAATCCATGTTCTGCTGCGAGGGCAGTGGAGCAGAGCACAACAAAGCCCCGGAGCAAAAGCTGTGTGAGCAGCAATCAGAGCCCCGGAATTCTCCCTGGAAATGCCTTCCAGTACTGGAAGCCGAGTGGCTGGGATGAGAGGAGGGATAGCCTGAGTTTTTTTGGGGAGAAATCAAATGGGAATGGAAAATTTTGGGAGCTTGGAGAAGTGTCAGGCTGGTGTGTTGAGCCCGTCCAGGTTGTGCAGCCGCTGACACCCTGATTTTTATGGAATACTGGGCTCTGCAGGCCCTGAAATCCTGACTTCTATGGAATTCTGGGCTCTGCAGGCCCTGAAACCCTGATTTTTATGGAATACTGGGCTCTGCAGGCCCTGAAATCCTGACTTCTATGGAATTCTGGGCTCTGCAGGCCCTGAAACCCTGATTTTTATGGAATACTGGGCTCTGCAGGCCCTGAAATCCTGATTTTTATGGAATTCTGGGTTGTGCAGGCCCTGAAATCCTGACTTCTATGGAATACTGGGCTCTGCAGGCCCTGAAACCCTGATTTTTATGGAATTCTGGCCTGTGCAGCCCTGACTCCCTGATTTTTATGGCATTCCTGGGTCTGCATTCACTGATACTGCTATTTTTAAGGAATTCTGAGCCTGCAACCCCAACATCCCAGTTTTTATGGGATTCCTGAGCCTGCAGCCTGACACCCTGATTTTTATGGACTTCTGGGCTCTGCAGCTCCTGACACACCTCTTTTTATGGAATTCTGGCCTGTGCAGCCCTGGCTCCCTGATTTTTATAGCATTTTTGGGCCTGCAGCCCCTAACACCTCTATTTTTATGCAATTCTGAGCCTGCAGCTCCTGACAACCCCAATTTTTTGTGGAATTCTGGGCTCTACAGCCTCTAACAGCCCGATTTTTACGGCATTCCTGGGCCTGCATTCACTGACACCCGTATTTTTATGGAATTCTGGGCCTGCAACCACAACATCCCAGTTTTTATGGCATTTCTGGGCCTGCAGCCTGACACCCAGATTTTTATGGAGTTCTGGGTTCTGCAGCTCTTGACATCCCTATTTTTATGGAATTCTGAATTCTGCAGCCCCTGAAATCCCTACTTTTATGGAATTCTGGATTCTGCAGCCCCTGAAATCCCTACTTTTAAGGAATTCTGGGTTCTGCAGCCCCAGACTCCCTGATTTTTGTGGCGTTCCTGCCACAAGCAAAGGCTCCCTTACCAGAAATCCCCTGAGAACTGACACTGAACGGGCTCCCAGCCTGGATGAGCTGGGACTGCCTTCCCAAAAACCAGGGCTCAGGAGGGAGCCCCAGCTTTGCCCTCAGTGGGAATTGCCTGGTGGAGTTGGGAAGGGCAACAGCAGCTTCTCTGGGGTGGTCTGATGTGTGATGCTCGTTTCCCTCTGGCTGTGATTTCAGTGAAGCCCTGATTTTACTGATCTCAGTCAAACCTGATTCCAGTCAAACCTGGTTTCAGTAAAACCTGATTCCAGTCAAACATGGTTTCAGTCAAACCTGGTTTCAGTAAAACCTGATTTCGGTCAAACCTGATTTCAGCAAAACCTGATACCAGTAAGATCTGATTTTAATAAAAACCAGATTTCAGTCAAACCTGGTTTCAATAAAACCTGATTCCAGCAAAACCTGGTTTCAATAAAACCTGATTCCAGCAAAACCTGATTTCAATAAAACCTGATTTTAGTAAAACCTGATTCCAGTCAAACCTGCTTTCAGTCAAACCTGCTTTCAGTCAAACCTCCCAGCACTCCCAGGAGCAGGTGGGTGGATGTCTTCAAACACCACAGCAGTGTTTCCAGTTTCTCTCCTGCGAGGGATAGGAGCAGCTCAGTGCCTTCCCTGTGATCCCAGCTGGGAGGAGTTTCTCATTCCCAGACATTTCCAAGATGCTGGAGCTGTCCAGGACAAAGCTTCAGTGGACAAAAGGCTTTGGAGCTGTTGTAGTGGAGGCCCCAGGAGCTTTGCAGTGGGGGGAGTTCATTAGGGAGAGGCTCCTTGTGTAACTCCCTCCCTCCTTTGTGGCATGCCTGGAACTTTCATCAGGTAAATCACGTCCTGGAAGTGTTCCACGATGGCAGGAGCTGGGAGGGAGAGATCTCCCTGATCCTGGGTGTGTGGCTGCTGAGCCCGGCCGTTGCTTTGTGCTCTGTGAGGATGGGAAGGTTTAATCTGCCTCCCAAGCAGCCTTTTCTCTGCTCCTGCTCTGATCTTTCCTCGCCTCAGCCCTGCTGGCTGTGCTGCTTTGGAATGGATTTAATAGCTCAGTTGTTTGGACATGATTAAAAATGGAATGAATGGAGAGAAGCAGTGAGAGGATGAGCAGCTCTTGAAAGGGTTTGGGCTAAAAATACCTGGTTTGGCTCGGTATCACAGAACCATGGAATGTCCTGAGGTGGAAGGGATGAAGGATGATCCAGTGCAGCCCCTGGCCCTGCACAGACACCCCCAAATCCAACCCTGGGCATCCCTGGCAGCGCTGTCCAAACACTCCTGGAGCTCTGGCAGCTTTGGGAAGGTTCCCATTCCCTGGGGAGCCTGGGCAGTGCCCAGCAGCCTCTGGGGGAAGAACCTTTCCCTAAATCCAACCCAACCCCCTTGTCCCAGCTCCAGCTGTTTGCTGGCTCCTGTCCCTGTCACAGGGAGCAGAGATCAGAGCTGCCTCTCGGACTCTTCTTTGCCTTCCTCTCATTTCCCCTCTGATGCAGAGCTCCACAAACAGAGATTTTACTCTTTGCACATTGAATCCCACCTCACAGAGGAGCTGTGGAAATCTTCACCTCTGAAGGGGCTGAACTTCCCCCCAAGCTGTGCCTTGGGGGGGTCAGAGTGGTTTGATCACGATTTGGTGGGGGTTTAACAGCGAGAGTTCAAGGCATGAGCAGATGGGCTGAAGTTGGGGATTGTCCTGCTCTGCGGTGGGCGGGTGCTCTGGAATAAACAGGTTTTGTTCCTTCTCCTTCCTCTCGGCAGCTGGAACATCAGCAGTGGGAACATCTGCACAGAGGGTGCAGGGCTGTGGCTGCTCCTCCTGCTCTCCCAAAATTGAAGTAGGGTTTGCATCTCTTTTGCCCTTAGAGAGGGCAGATTTGTGTTGCTTACCAACAGAGTAATTAAAGTACCAGCTAAAATCGGGAGTGGATTTGGAAAAATGGAATAGAAGTGGGAATGGGAATTATTTTGAGCTGTTTCTGTTGGATTCTCAGTGAAATTCACCTTTTTTTTTCTCCGTGTTGGAACTGAACGTGGTAATTTTGTGTTATATTTACACCCCTTTGAGATGGTTTTGCTCAGAGTTGTTTGATCCAAGTCAAACCTTCAGCTTTCAGCTCAGGGATGGGAAATTTAAGCAGTGGTTTTGTCCCAGAGTGGAATAAGATTCAGGCCACTTGTGAGACCTTGAGGTATCTGGGGTTTTTGGGTTCAGTCCAGCTCTTTCTCTTCCCACTTGCTCTGTGTCCTTCAAAGCAGATCCGTGTCCTGTTTCCATGACAATATTTGTACAGTAGGTGCCTTGGAGTATGGATATATAGATTTTTCCATTGTAACATCTCCCTGCATAAATTCCTGGAGTATTTAAGGTCTCCTTGAGTTTGGAACATCTATTCCAGATTAGTGTTCCGGGATAGATACCCAGCTTTGGAGCGAAGCTTCCCAGTGCCGTGTCCAGGGAGAGAGGAGGGAACGAGGTGATTTTTCCTGTTTTGCTGCCGAGTAAAAGGGGAGGATGGGAGCACTCTGTGTGTGGTTGGTGTCTCTCCAGGTTTCCCTGCGTTCCTGATTCTGTTTCCTTCAAGAAGAGGGGTTTTGGGAGAGCACTGCCAGCGCTCAAGTCTTCCATCCTGGAAAGGTTCCTGGCAGCCTCTCTGGCTGCGCAGGTGGGGGTTGGGCATTTCCCCCTCCCTCCCAAACCCTTCTGGCAGAGCAGAGGGCTCAGAAGGAGCTGCTGGTGATGGGAAGTGGCAGGCAGGAGGCAAATGTCCCTGCAGGGGGATTGGGAATCGTCCAGAGCGCCTCGGCCGAGTCCTGACTGAGGGAGGCGTGAGTGGCACCGTGAGGTGACGCCTGTGTGCTCTGAGCCCCGCGCTCGGCAGTGACAGCGCTGCCACCTCTGCCCGGGCTTCGGGCCGGGCTTCGGGATGTGCCGCCCGTGGCCCGGGCTTCGGGATGTGCCGCCTCTGCCCGGGCTTCGGGATGTGCGGCCTCTCCCCCGGGCTTTGGGATGTGCCGCCCGTGCCCCGGGCTTTGGGATGTGCCGCCCGTGCCCCGGGCTTTGGGATGTGCCGCCCGTGGCCCGGGCTTCGGGATGTGCCGCCTCTGCCCCGGGCTTTGGGATGTGCCGCCTCTGCCCCGGGCTTTGGGATGTGCCGCCCGTGGCCCGGGCTTCGGGATGTGCCGCCTCTGCCCGGGCTTCGGGATGTGCCGCCTCTGCCCGGGCTTTGGGATGTGCCGCCCGTGCCCCGGGCTTCGGGATGTGCCGCCTCTGCCCCGGGCTTTGGGATGTGCCGCCCGTGGCCCGGGCTTCGGGATGTGCCGCCCGTGGCCCGGGCTTTGGGATGTGCCGCCTCTGCCCCGGGCTTCGGGATGTGCCGCCCGTGGCCCGGGCTTCGGGATGTGCCGCCCGTGGCCCGGGCTTTGGGGTGTGCCGCCCGTGCCCCGGGCTTCGGGATGTGCCACCCGTGCCCCGGGCTTCGGGATGTGCCGCCTCTGCCCGGGCTTCGGGATGTGCCACCCGTGCCCCGGGCTTCGGGATGTGCCGCCTCTCCCCCTGGCTTCGGGATGTGCCACCTCTGTCCGGGCTTCGGGATGTGCCGCCCGTGGCCCGGGCTTTGGGATGTGCCGCCCGTGGCCCGGGCTTTGGGATGTGCCGCCCGTGGCCCGGCCTTTGGCATGTGCCGCCCGTGGCCCGGGCTTTGGGATGTGCCGCCTCTGCCCCGGGCTTTGGGATGTGCCGCCCGTGCCCCGGGCTTTGGGATGTGCCGCCTCTGCCCCGGGCTTCGGGATGTGCCGCCCGTGCCCCGGGCTTTGGGATGTGCCGCCTCTGCCCGGGCTTTGGGATGTGCCGCCCGTGCCCCGGGCTTTGGGATGTGCCGCCCGTGCCCCGGGCTTCGGGATGTGCCGCCCGTGCCCCGGGCTTCGGGATGTGCCGCCCGTGCCCCGGGCTTCGGGATGTGCCGCCCGTGCCCCGGGCTTCGGGATGTGCCGCCCGTGCCCCGGGCTTTGGGGTGTGCCGCCCGTGCCCCGGGCTTCGGGATGTGCCGCCTCTGCCCGGGCTTCGGGATGTGCCGCCCGTGCCCCGGGCTTCGGGATGTGCCGCCTCTGCCCGGGCTTCGGGATGTGCCGCCCGTGCCCCGGGCTTCGGGATGTGCCGCCCGTGCCCCGGGCTTCGGGATGTGCCGCCTCTGCCCGGGCTTCGGGATGTGCCGCCCGTGCCCCGGGCTTCGGGATGTGCCGCCTCTGCCCGGGCTTTGGGATGTGCCGCCCGTGGCCCGGGCTTCGGGATGTGCCGCCCGTGCCCCGGGCTTTGGCATGTGCCACCTCTGCCCGGGCTTTGGGATGCTCCTTCGGGTGAGGAGTGTGCCCTCAGAGCAGAGCTCGCAGCCTCGTGTGGCTGTTCCCGCACTGCCTCTGGAGCTGGGGGCAGGGGACGTTCTCCTGTTCCAGGGACAGAGGGGTGCAGGAGCTGTCCCTCAGAGCAGGATTCCCACTGCATCAGAGCATCTCTGCCTGATGGATCTTCAAAATCCCATTGGTTCTGTGGGATCTCTGGGAAGCTTCCCTTCTGCTGCAGATATGTCCACTCTGAACACTTAAATGCCAGGATTTTTGGCTTTTCCTTGTTTGATTAGTCCTGTGGCTGTTTTCCTCTCTCCCCTTCCCTGCCTGCCTCAGTCTTAGCTTGTATAATTACCCTTTTACTCTCCATTAAATAGGTTGGGATTATCGAAGAGAAGACAGGGCAGGTCTGAGCCCCAGCATCCACCATCCACCTTTGAGCCACAGAAATCAGAGTAAGGTTCCTGAAATCAGGATAAATTCTCATCCCTGAATAGATTCAGGCACTGGGGAGATCCCACGTGGGGCTAAAAGAGGTGAGCCCTTCTCAAATGCTGCCTGTGCGAGCGCGGCTGAGCCCTGGGCGTGTTTTTATGACATAATTGGATCACTTGAGCTGTGTTTGCAGTGAAGGGGATGAAATTACCATCTGGAGGTTTGGGGTTTGTTGGGTTTTTTTTTTTTTGATCAGTTATGACCACAGATTAATAATGAGTCTGTAGAGCTGGAAGCAGGTGATGACCAAAATTGCTGTGGCAGCTCTGTGGGCTGTTCGTGGCACCATCCTTGGGATGGTTTTGGTTCCTGGCTGTTGATGTGAGGCTGTGCCAACTCAGCCTGCTTTGGCTTTTGCTATAAGCTGGTGTCATGTTTTGATATCAGTGGTGGAATATTTCATTTTTCCCTCTTCCCAAGGGCAATTCCCACAAGCTCTGTGCTCTCACTCACTGGTTCATGTCCTGCTCTGGGAGGTTGATGTCCTGGGAAGTTTTGCCTACAAAATACTGGCAGTTTTGGGTAGCCAGGCTTCCCAAAGAAGGAACAGAGGAAGAGAAGCTGCGAGAGAAGTTGATAAATGAGAAGGGATAAATTCTGAAGGCAATTGGAAAATGAAAACAAACAAGTTTATCCCTGTTTATTTGTGGGTGTGAGCCAGGCCTTATGGAGTCTGAGAGGAACTGAAGCAAGTGGAAGCTGTGAATTCCAGGGGTTCGTGGCCCCGGCTCTGAGGAAGTGGATTATTCATGGTTTCACCTTGGTGGAGCTGAGCTGACTCAGTCTCTTCCCTTGGGAAGAGGGGAGAGCAGGAATGTGCTGTGAGATCCCCACCTGCCCTTCCAGATGCTCCTGGGAGCTGGGAGTGAGGGGTGGGAGAGGGAAAACTGAGCTGTGTGATGCTGGTGCCTGTGGGGACACCCAGGTGACACCTGGAGCACCACTGTGTCCCCAGCCCTGCCCTTGCACCCCTGCCCATTCCAGAGGAGGGAGCTGGAAGGACCAGGAATGCTGAGTTGTGGTGGCTGCCCTTCCTCTGCTGTGCAATATTTATTAAAACAGATGTAGCTGGCTGCAACGCCCGTTCCTGGGTGAGGAGCCAACCGCCAGAGGAGATCAATGAGCAGGCGAACAATGTGGCCTCTAAAGTTGGAAGTGGCTTTTTTCCCCCAGAACAAAGCGTGTTCCGCACCCAGGGCCCCTCTCCAGCGTGGAGCAGAGCAGACCAACACTGGCACCCAGTGTCTGCACGGGATCAGTTCGGATTTGGGATCTCGGACATCTCTTCACGCTGAGCCTGGGCTTTCAGGCGTGATGTGCAGGATGGAGCGAGGGCCCTGATGTGCCCTGGCAGCTCGGCTCCCCGGGGCTGCAGCCGCGATTCTGCTCTGCTTTGGTGCCTGCTCTGCTCTCGTGGTGCTGATAACCTGGCTCTGCTGCTGCTCTGACCTGCCGGGAGATGCTGGTTTCCCATGGAATGCTGAAACCTGGCCTCAGGGAGGGAGAGAGGGAATGTGAAACCAGCCTCCTCCCTGGGGAAAGGTTTTCGAGTCACTCTGCAGCTGCTAAATGCCAGTTCAGTGGAGCCTTTAAACACAGGCTTAAAGCCGTTCCTGCTCAGCAAAACACTTCACCACCCCCTTTAAATGAAGCCGTGTTCAAGTGTTGAGGCACGGGGAAGCAGCGGGGCTGGAGCGTGTTCAGGGAGATAAACACATCCCTGATGAGGATCCTGCTGCATCCCAGGCTGGGGTGGTGGCTGAGGAGCTCGGGCTCTGGAGCATGAGCATCGCCAGGGGGAGGTTGTTCCGGAGGGGCAGCAAAGGATTCCTGTAGCCAAATTTCCATATTTCCCACAAGGGCACAGAGTGAGTGCTCAGACGGGGGAAAGTTCTCAGACTGCCAGAGGGGAGGGTTGGGTTAGAGATGAGGAGAAATTCCTCCTTGTGAGGGCTGGGATGGAATTCCCAGAGAAGCTGCGGCTGCCCCTGGACCCTGGAAGTGTCCAAGGCCAGGTTGGAGCAACCTGGAAGAGTGGAAAGTGTCCCTACCCGTGGCAGGGGTGGAATGAGATGAATTTTAAGTTCCCTCCCAACCCAAACCATTCCATGATCCTGTGATTTGTATCTGCATCCCAGCCAGGCTTTCTCTGCTGTGCTCAGCAAGTGCTGGCATTTATTCGGAAGCCCCAGCTGCTGAGGATGCTGCCACATCCCGCACACACGTAGGATCATCTGTTCCCGAATTTCCCCTGATCTCACGGCTCTCACATCTTGTGCTATGCCTGCAGTGTGATGATTTAATCAAATCCAAGCTCATCCTCTCCCAGCCTCTGGGATATCCTTGGAAGTTGCTCTGAAGTTGCCGTAGCACATTCCAGAAAGGGAAATTGAAAATTGGAACTGAGTTTCCAAAAGAAAAATCCCCAGAACTATTCCCACAAACAAGATGGATGAGGAACCATTTGGGTAGCTATTATCCAAAAGTAACTTTCTGGCTGGTTTTTAGTGAACAGAGAAATATTGGAGGGGGGAAAAAATAGTTTCCATTTAGCTTTATCTCTGGCTGTACTGGAAACAAATCACGGCACAAAAAAAGAGGGATAAAACGAAAAGGAAACGATCCCATTTATTTCCTTTGCTGTAGCACACTCTGGACAGTTCTTGTGAAGATTAAAACTCGTCTGAACTAAAGCAGATTGCACTAACACACTGCTGAAAGATCTCAGACAGTCCTGGAGGATCCCTGGGGTGCTTGGCCCAGAAGTTATGGATGCAGAGTGAGAGGAAATGGGCTGGGGTGGACCTCTCCTCCCCTCTCTGTGTTCTCCTCTTCCATTCACTTAATTTTTGAATTGTGATGGAAATCTTAGGGATATTCTCCTTAAAAAAATCCATTTTTTCCCCTTAAATTCCTAGGATCCAGCGCAGGCTGGCTCATTAAGAGACTATCCCCCTGCCCTGGCTCTCCTGTTGATTCCTGTGGATATCTTGACTTCCCACCCTGCCAAAGATCCAGGAGAGGCAGGAGAATGCAAAGAAGGGTTAAAGAAATTTTTCCAAAATGCGAGTGGGGATTAATTTGGAGCCGTGGGTGCAGCGCTGGCTGAGCCAAGCGCTCGAGGTCAGTGATTTTTTTACTTTGCCTGCTCCGTGCGGCGTCGTTCTGTGGGATTTATAAATTATTGCTGCTGCGAGTGCCTGCTCTGGCAGGGCCTGCCTCGCCTTCCTTTCCCTTTTATTGGGGTTGAAAATGAGCTGGGAATGCAGAGATGCAACGTGCAGCCTCGTGTCATAAAAGTTGCGCTCCTTGATAAGATTTCAAGGTTAGAACAATGATGGCGTGGAAATCTCTGTCGTAAACCAGCCTGGGTAATTCAAGCCATAAAAAAGCTGCTTTTAGCTATGTAAAGAGGGTGATAGAGTGGAGCTGCACGCCCTGAACCCCGGCTTGCTTCATATTCCAACAATATCAACAGAGAAGATGGAGCTGGAGGTTAATTGGAATAGGAAACAGGGAAGGTTTCTCCTCGAGGGGGGGTGAGGATGGATTTGGGTTTCGTTTGGAAATCCCTGGGATAGGTCAAGGAGTTGAAATCTTTGGATGTGGTGAGCAAGGAGAAGAGCAGCTCTTTATTTTTAATTTTCTTCCCTTTTCTTTCCCTGCTGACAGTGAGAGCTCTGGGGGCTCGGGAGAGGCTGATGAAATTAGGCCGAATGCGTTGTGATGGTGGGACTGTGGCCAAGGATGCGTTGAGTCACATCTAATGACTTAAAAACTCCTAATTAATTTCGAATGAACTGGAACAAGGAGGCACAGCTTGACGAGCACCAGGTTGTGAAAGCTCCTGATGTTGAAAACTCGCACTGGAGCGATCCTGGGGCGAGGAAAGTTGGGAGCAGCCTGGTTAAAAGGAGCAGAAAGAAATGGATACGGGAACTAGAGGTGGAGGGGATGAAGCTTGTGGTGCAGGTCTGCAGTTCTGGGAGCTCTGTGGCAGCTCACAGTTCAACAGAGCAGGGAGAAAGGGAGGGGGAAAATGAAAATCAGTGGGTGGGATGGGGCTGCTGGTGCAGGGCAGCACTTCTGGGAGCTCTGCAGCAGCTCCTGGGAATGGGTGGTAGAGATGCCTCAAATCTCTGGTTTCCATTTCCAGTTTGTTCAGTTCATTTTCAGGAGATACCCTGTGAAATCTGGGAGTCAGGTCTGCTCTGCTCCTCACAGATCTGGCTGCAGAAGAGAAAGGGATAAAAGTGTGGGTGAAGGAGGATCCTGGATGGTGCTTCCAGGGGCAGATCTCAGGATCACAGAGGGGTTTGGGTTGGAAGGGACCTTAAACTCGTCTCATTCCACCCCCAGGGGCAGGGCAGGGGCACCTCCCACTGGAATGGAGGGTGAGACACAAATCCCAGGAACATGTGAGGTTCCAGAGGATGGGACTGAAGGGGCCCAAACTGAAAGGGAAGAGAGAAGTTAAAAAGCAGAGATGTGGAGCAGGAGGAAGTTCACTGGAGCAGAGGTCACTCTTGTGCCCTCCAGGTTCCTTTTTGCTGGAGGAGTGGCCTTGAGGGATGACCGAAAGCTGCAGGAAGTGGGAGAGCTCCAGGTCCTGGTGGGTTTATCTCTGACTGTTTTCCATGCCCCGGCACGTGACGGTTTCTTGCTGAGAAGGTGCCGTTGTGCATCAGGCCATTGCCTCACATCACCTCTGTGACAGCCGTGGTGATGCCTTGAGGGGCCTCCCAGAAACAGAGACTGGACAGGAGTAAGGGAATAAAGGCAGGGATTTGTTTGAAAGGCCTTCAGAGGTACCCCTGGGAGCCAGAGGCCACTGCTGAGATGGACCCCAAGGTGGACGGCAGGGCACGAGTTCTTCACACTTTTATAGGTTTGGTTCATTTGCATAGCAGGGTGAATTCTCCAATTAAAGCTTCAGTTAATGAGGTCATTCCCCTCAGCTTGCCCCCCTTTAGAGGCTTTTGGTTGACACTTTTTGGGCCTAGGACGGTCTGGGTGTCCCTGGAGAGCAGGCCCGGAGAGGCTTTGTTATGAACAGGCCACAAGAAACTTCAGAGTTACTCACTGGGCAGTGCAGGATTTGGAAAATAGAAAAGTTAAAACCTAAGGCATCAGTGGTTCCCCTCGCCAGAGGTTCTGCTCTGCTTCTGAGCTGGCCTTTAACACCCCCAGGGTGGCTCCTCTGCTGGGTCACCTTGGCAGGGAGGTGTCCTGGGCACAGCCAGCCCTGGGACAGTGACATTGGAGGTGCCACTGCAGCGGGATAATCCCATTTCCTTTCCTCCCTCGTACAATCAGATAAGGCTTTGGCAGCTGTTCAGACCCAGACAAATGAAATAAACTGCTCTGAATTCATCGTGGGAAGAAACAGACTCAGCTCCAAAATGAGTAGCAGGACCTTCCCTTCATGTGCACAGGTCTGCTCCGTGGCTGTGTTCATTTCCATACAATCACTGGGAAATACTCTCCTGATTGCCAGGAACAAAGCTTTGATAGGGAAGGGGAGAAGAATCCCTGCTCCTAATCTCCAGTGGAACTGGTAAATGGGGAAGACAAAGCTCTAATAACATTATTCTGGGCGACATCTGAGGTAAATAATCCGGGTCTATTAATCCCTGCAGCAGTCAGGGCTCTGGCTGGTGGAGGCAGCCAAGGATGAGCAATAATATAATGTAATATTATCTGTGCTCAGGGGTGTTGGAGCAGAATCCCAAATCCATGGAAGAAGTGGCTGCAGCAGCTCAGGGAGTCACTCAGCAGGGATCCAAAGGCCTGGGGACAGTCAGGGGTTCAAGGACGTTTCCAGAACCTTGGACCCCTCACAATCTGCTGTGGGATTGTCAGGGAGGACAGAGCTGGGGAAGGTCCTGAGGGGGCTGGGGGGCTCAGCCTGGAGGAAAAGAGGGGCTCAGGGGGGACCTTGGGCCTCTCCACACTCCCTGTGAGGAGGTGCCAGTCACTTCTCCAGGGGCTAAGGAAAGGAAGTGGCCTCAAGGGCAGCTTTGGGTTTGATATTAGGAAAGATTTCCTCACTGGAAGGGTTGTTCAGCCCTGGAAGAGGCTTGGGAGTGGAGTCACCAACCCTGGAAGCACTGGAAAAAGTGTGGATGTGGCATTGAGGACTGGGTTCGGTGGTGACCATGGTGGGGGTGGGCTGAGGGGTGGAACTGGGGACCTTGGAGACCTTTTCCAGCCCAAACGAGGCTGGGATTCTGTGCAGCTCCGAGGCCGTGTCCTTGCACTCTGCTCCTCCCCGTTCCAGGGGAAGGGAGATTTCAGCCAGTCATGGCTGGGGCTGACCACGGGGATCCCAGAAGGGTTTGGGTGGGAAGGGACCTTAAAACTGATCCCATCCCACCCCTGCCATGGTAGGGACACCTTCCCCTATCCCAGGGTGCTCCCAGTCCCGTCCAACCTGGCCTTGGACACTTCAGGGATGGGAAATCGGAGATTCCCTGGGCACAGGTTCTGCACCTCGAGTGAATCCTCCCCTGGGCAGCTCAGCCCAGCTCTGGATGTAACCCCAACCCCTCTGGAATCATTTCCATCTCTCCATGAGCAGGAATTTGAAGATCTCCTTGTCTCCTGCACATTGGTGATTTAAAAACCCTGATCCATGTTCCTGCAGCGACCCAGGGCAGTGGGGGGTTAATGCTGCTCCCTCCAAAATCTGCTGTGCTTGCCCTCCTGGAACCAGATCTGGAATGTGCAGGCAGCCCAGTGAAGCAGAATTTTAATCTCAGATCCTGTTTTTCATCTCTGATTTTAAGATCCCATGCAGGTCAGGGCTGTCTGATTCTTCACAGTTCATTAAGCAGAGAGCAGCTCGTGGTGGAGATTGACTTTTAAAAATGATGGATTTTTATTTATAGCGGAGTTCTACTCATTAATTTTAAAGGATGGAAGCATAAAAGCAGGAATGGGTTCATTTAAAAAAAAAAAAGTGACATTGGTAATTTAATTAAATTGGGGGTTTGAGTATCATTACAGAAAATGAAACATTAGTTCTGGGCTGCTTTTCCACCCGTTTGGGTTTGACAGCATTCCCTGCTCCCAGAACCTGCCTGGGCAGGGATATTTCCAGCTGGAAGCAGCTGCTGAACTTCCCAGCTCCAGGGGCTTTGTGGGAGGATGTAAATAATGGGTTTGGAGGAAGAAACAGTCTCAGGAGTTTGGATCTGCCCCTGTCACTGTGCAGGGAGGGGCTGGGGGTGGCTGGAGCCCGGGGCTGGGCTTGGGGACACGCAGGTGTGTGACCAAAGATCAGAGCCACAGCAGGAAAACCAGAATCTGGGCTTGGGGACACTCAGAGGTGAGCAGAGCTCACAGGCACAGCAGGAAAACCCCAAAAACTGGGCTTGGGGACACTCAGAGGTGAGCAGAGCTCACAGGCACAGCAGGAAAACCCCAAAAACTGGGCTTGGGGACACTCAGGGGTGAGCAGAGCTCACAGGCACAGCAGAAAACCCCAAAAACTGGGCTTGGGGACACTCAGGGGTGAGCAGAGCTCACAGGCACAGCAGAAAACCCCAAAATCTGGGCTTGGGGACACTCAGAGGTGACCAGAGCTCGCAGGCACAGCAGAAAACCCCAAAATCTGGGCTTGGGGACACTCAGGGGTGACCAGAGCTCACAGGCACAGCAGAAAACCCCAAAATCTGGGCTTGGGGACACTCAGGGGTGAGCAGAGCTCACAGGCACAGCAGAAACTCCCCAAAATCTGGGCTTGGGGACACTCAGGGGTGAGCAGAGCTCACAGGCACAGCAGAAACTCCCCAAAAACTGGGCTTTGAGATGTGCAGGTTTGTGATTAGAGCTCAGAGGGACAGCAGAAAAACCCCGAAACTGAGCTTGGGGACACTGTGTAACCAGAGCTGAGAGTCGCAGTAGAAAAGCCCCAAAACTGGGCTTGGGGACACTCAGGTGTGTGACCAGAGCTCAGAGTCACAGTATAGAAACCCCAAGAACTAGGTTTGGGACACTCTGTGTGACCAGAGCTCTCAGGGACAGCTGAAAAAACCCCAAACTGGGTTTGGGACGCTCAGGTGCAGCCAGAGCTCAGTGTCACAGCCTAAAAACCCCAAAACGTGGGCTTGGGGACACTCAGGTGTGACCACAGCTGGCTTTGGGACACTGTGTGTGACCAAAGCTCATAGGAACAGTAGAAAACCCCCTGAAAATCCCCAGACCTGGGCTTGGGGACACTCAGGTGTGACCAGAGCTGAGAGTCACAGCCTAAAAACCCCAAAACCTGATTGAAGCAGCTCAGCAGTGGATCTGAACGTGCCATTGGAACAAATCCCATTCCAGGTGGTGTTTAAGGTGGAAATGGGTTCACCACAAGCCCAGCTGGTCACTCTGGGTGCAGGGAACTGCTCCGGTGTCCTTTTGGGATTAATCCTTCATTCCCCTCCTGCCAGGGATGCAGAGACAGACCAGGAGCATCCCCCTCCCCATCCCAAAGCGCTGCCCATGGCAGGATTGGGGATTTATGTCCCGTTTCCCCAGCTGCCCCAGCCCTGGCTGGGATTTTTCCCTCTCCATGTGTGCCAGGGCATCGTTTCCCTTTTAATCTCGCCCTTTCCCTTGGCAGGGCTGCAGAGCAGAGCTCCCTCTGCTCCTACAAATTCATCTGCTCCCTTCACACCCTGACAAACTCATTTCCAGGGCTCGGCCGTCCCTGAGCTGGGAACGGGGCCCGTCCCTGCTCTCCCAGCCCTAATGAAAAGGAACCAGAAGAGGAGATGCTGCACAAGGGCCTGATTTCAATTTGATTAAGTCGTTTTTAGGCCTGCTTGTCTTTTCCCTGGGTTTTATATCGGCCTCTAAAACCCTGATTGGAGTCGATCTTTTCTGGAGTGGCTCGTGGAAAGCTGTGGGGTTTATTTAAATTCCCTGGAACTGCTGTGCACAGGCACTGCCTGAGGATTTATTGGCATTTCAGCTGCAGCTTTCCCATCTTAGATTGGAGTATCCCACATTTCCCCTGATTTTGTTGGGCTCTGTTTTGCCTTAAGTGGAGCTGGCTCCAGCTGTGTTTCAGTCTGGTTTGATGCAAAATCTGGATTAAACATTGGGAATTATAAATCTTGGTGAACTGAAACATTGCGGTTTTTTTGCCAGGCAGGCAGTTTCGCTGGGTTTGGGGTGGTTTTAAGGTGTAAAACAGCCCTGCTTGTACTGCAGGGACTGCTGAAAAAAGTCATCTCTGGCTTTAATCAAATGAAGCTGAATATGGAATGCAATCAAGTTATATCAAAGTGGGGGAGAGAGGTTTAGTAATTAGGAAGAAATTCGTCCCTGTGAGGCTGGGAAGGGGCTGGGATGGCATTCCCAGAGAAGCTGTGGGTGCCCCATCCCTGGAAGTGTCCAAGGCCAGGCTGGACGGGCCTTGGAGCAACCCGGGGCAGTGGAAGGTGGAATGGGATGATCCTTAAGTTCCTTCCTGTGGTTTAGAAATTGCTCAGACTGGTGAGAAAGGAGAGCATCTTGTTGACTCAGCAGCTTGGGGAGGGATTTTTCCTCCTTTATGTGGATATTTGATAAAAATGATATTTAAATGCTGACTCCAGGGGGCCTGACGGGTTCTGCTACAACACTGGCTAAGTTTTGAGGTTGCTCAAGTCGATTCTTCTGTTTTAAATGACGATGATTCCATTTCGGGTGAGGAATTTACCTCAGCCCTGTGCCAATTCCCTGTCCCTAACCTGCCCCCCTTTCCTTTGCAGCCCTGCCCAGCCACACGTGCGGGAACCCGGGGCGGCTGCGGAACGGGATCCAGCAAGGGACCACCTTCAGCATCGGGGACAGGGTGAGGTTCAGCTGCAACCCCGGCTTCTTCCTGGAGGGCCACGCGCTGCTCACCTGCCAGGCCAGCTCGGGCAACGGGGCCTCCTGGGATTTCCCCCTCCCCGTCTGCAGAGGTAACGAGATCCCCCTCGAAACGGGGTTTAAGGAGCTGGTTGGGGTGGGGAGGGACTTTGTGGGGCTTGGTTTAAAGGGGTTGGAGGGTAAACGTGGTGGGGTTGATGCGGTTTGGATTGGGGTTAATCCTTTTTAATGGGTTCCTCAAGGCTGCCGGGGTTTGGGGGATGAGGGGAGGGTGGAAAGGGCTTGGAGTGTTGGGAATGCTGCAGGGCTGCTTTAGCTGCAGTTTCTTGGGTTGAAGTGGGGAGAAAGACCAACTTTACAAGTGACAGGACAAGAGGGAATGGCTTTAAACTGAGAGAGAGTAGGTTTAGATTAAATATTAGGAAGAGATTCCTCCCTGTGAGAGGGGGGAGGGGCTGGGATGGATTTCCTGGAGAAGCTGGGGCTGCTCCTGGATCCCTGCAAGTGTCCCAAGGCCAGGCTGGAGCAACCTGGCACAGTGGAAGGCATCCCTGCCCGTGGAATGGGGTGAAATGAGATGATCCTTGAGTTCCTTCCCAACCCAAACCATTCCATGATCCCATGATTATCCAGAGGATCCCCTGCCCATGGCCTGCAGGATTTCCAGCTCAAACACTGCAAGATGGGACTGGATTTTCTGCTTGCCAGTGTCAGATTCCCTCTCCTGTGGCACATCCCAGGGTGACTGTGGTGCTCTGCTGTAGGAAGAGTGGATCCATGCAGGGCTGGGACGTGCCCTGGGTTGGGGATGCTGCAGGGGAGGTAAAAGCTGCCCTAGGATTGAAAACAATTCCCAACTCCCTGCCAGTTTAGGGGCAGGGAAACTTCAAATTCCTTTATCAGTACAGAGAGTGCCTTGCTAATTCTGGTCCCACGAGGGCTGGAGAGTCTGTAAATACACAAATGTCTGTGTTGTCCTACCAGAAACATTCGCTGCTGCTCTTGAAGCCTCTGCCCCTCGATTCCTTGTGTACTTCAGCAGAGCATCTCCCATTGATTCTTTTTATTGACTCTCCCTGTGCAGTCAATCAGCACCTCTGAGCTGGGCCGTGAAGCTGGAGCTTAAAGTGAGCAAAAATTGTTTGCTTGGGATGTTTTTAATGCTCCCTCAGATATGTTACACGGTGAAGGATGCCTGTTGTACCTCTCAGCGGCGGTTTTTTGGGGCACTTTGCTGCTGTTTCGGGGCCAGGAGCATTTAGGGGGTGTGAGGAGGGGCTCAGAGTGACTTGAGAGAGGGCTGCTTATCACTGGTGTTTTTTAAAGATCAGTTATGGTGCTTTTCTCTGCTTATCCTTCAAATTAGGACTGGCTTTGTCACTTTTATAATACTTCCGGTTTTTTAATTTTATTTTTTGAGTTTCACTGGAGGTGAAAATACTCAGAGAATCGAGGGCTGAAGGATCATTGATTCCAGCTCCTGGCCCTGCACAAACATCCCAAATCCCCCCTTGAGAGTGTTGTCCAAAGCTCTGGCACCTTTGGGAATGTGCCCATTCCCTGGGGAGCCTGGTCAGTGCTCCAGCACCCTCTGGGGAAAGAACCTTTCCCCAAATTCATCCCAGTATTCCCTCAGGAGGAGCTGCAGCCTCTCTGAGCTCTGCCCTCAGTCTCTTCTGCTCCAGCTGAACACCCCAAGTGCCCTCAGCTGCCCCTGCTGCCCCTTCACCATTCATGTGCCTCCTCTGGACACTCTAAAAGCTGAAATTCCCTGAAATTCCACCTTGAGAACGGGCAAAGCAGCACCTTGTCAGGAGAAACAGGAATTCCCTGCATGGATGGAGCAGTTCCTGTGCCCTGACAGCATTTCCCTGCTGGCACCTGAGGGAGGCAGAGGCCTCTCCTTGCCCAGCTCCGTTCAGCGTTTGTGGAGGACACCCCAGGGAGGGAGGGAGGGATCAATGCCCATCCCAGCTGCTGCTGGAGCCGAGGGTTGGCATCATTTCCACTTCTGAGATCCCCTCTCCTGCTGGAGTAAAAGCCCAGTTCTGCATTTCCATCCTGAACTGCCAAACCCTCTGCTTTCAACGCTGCCCTTCCAGTCTGGAGTCCAGCACAGGGGCTGGAGGCTCCTGAGCTGCTCCAGGAAGGAGGAAAATCCAGGGAGTGGCTCCGAGGGCAGCACAAAATGTGCTTTTCAGCTGCTCTGGTGGACTGTGCCTGCAGCTTCCTGAAGGCAGCCGCTTCTTTTTTGATGGATTTGGTCCTGATCCTTCAAGACTTCTCCTTGGAAGTTGCATTTGAAGTGTTCTTTGGAAGGCAGGGAGCAGAAACATTCCCCTGGAACACTCAAATCTTGTTCCAGGAGAGCAGAAAGCAGCAAAGCCAGGCTGTGGGAGGTGGGTTTGAAGCCCTGCTGTGCTTCCAGCAGCATCAGTGGGCTCCCAGGAGCGTCCCAGTCGTGCTTGGCTGACAAACTGGGGACACACGTTTCACCTGGAGCAAGGGGCAGAAGGATTTGCATCCTATCAAACAGGTTTTCCCCTTCTTCTGCAGGGAAGAGGATGATTCCAAAGCTCTTGCCTGAAGGAGGATAAATATATTTAATCCATTTAGCTTTCCCTGAGAGCAACGAGATCTTTGTGGCCCGTGTGGATTGCGGTGAATCCTGTTAAAATTGGCTTGTTGGCCATGGTCACTGGGAAGTTTTTAAATGTCTTTGTAGGTGTTACTTCATTTTCTAATGGAAGTTGGAGATGGGATCCTGATAAATTGGGAAGAAAAGTTCTCTCAGGCTGAGCAGGTTAAAACCTGGGGAGCTTTCTTGGGAGCAGACCTGTCCCGTGTCTCTTTAAAGGACAGTGTTTGGCTGGAGATCTTCCCTTCCCTCTCCCCTCCTCTCCAGGATAACAGAGAGGAGTTGGAGGATTCCACCCCTGATCCAGGGTTTCCTTGTGCTTTTTCCTGCCTGCTTTTCCCCTGCTCTGTGACATTCTTGTCCCTGGATTGGCAGCTTTGCCTCTGCTCTGCTCTTGATGCATTGAAAGAATCGACGAGAAATTCATGGTGGGAAAGAGGAGGAATCCAAGGGTGTTTGGGAGGGTTTGCTGGGACAGGAGGATATTGGAATGCTGGGCTCGCCTTCATCATTCCTCCTGCACAGGAATTGTCTGCATTCCCCACTCAGGGTAATTCTCTGGAATCACAAACCTGGGAACGACAAAGTTTTCTTGTAAAGGACGAGCGCAAACCCAGCGGGAAGGGAAAGGAGCAGAGAATTCCAGCAGGATCAGGAGTGGCTCAGTGGGATGTGTGTG
Organism: Corvus hawaiiensis; assembly: GCF_020740725.1. Lineage (NCBI taxonomy): Eukaryota > Metazoa > Chordata > Aves > Passeriformes > Corvidae > Corvus > Corvus hawaiiensis. The sequence goes on from NC_063235.1 coordinate 5,307,654, forward strand.
CAGAGTTGCACCTCACCAGCAGTTTGGGAAGCACAGCTGGATCAGGATGGATCCTTTCAGCCAGGATCCATCAGTTCAGGCTCCGTGTGCTGGGTTTGGTCCCTGCCGGCCTGGCAGGGGGGCTGGGAGTGCTGGGATCTCCCCAGGGATGCCACCTGCGCTGGTGTGGAGCAGAACAGCACCTGGGACAGAGGTTTGGCTGTGGAATTTGGGAGTTTGCCTCTGGAACTGGAAGTCCTGACTAGCTGTGAAGCCTGGACTAAGCTGAGGTTTATCCCATCCCTAGAAAAATCCTATCCTATGTCAGAAATCCCTGGAGCGCTCTCCTCGTTGCATCCCGTGTGTTTTACACGCTTCCTGCCCAATTCTTCTGCTCTCAGGAGTGAAGTGAGGCCAAGTTCTGAGCCTAAACGGGGCTTAGGCTGAGCCCCACAAGCTGAGCTGTATTTTTATCCTGGCAGTTGGAATGCTGGGGGCAGAATTCCCAGCAGGCTCGGGGTGCTGCCTCCTGTGAGCAGCCCTCGCCTGTGCCAGTGAGCCTCCAACCACGCAAAGCCTTTGGAGCACTGGAAAACGATGCCAAAACATCCCAATCTGTTGGGAAAACACGCAGGGAGAAGTCTTTTCCTGGATTTTTTTGTGACTTGAAGCAGAACTGGTGGGTTTATGGTTCTGGTGGGCGGCGGAGTCAAAACTCAGCAAAGCCAGAGGAAAAGTTGGGAACGTTTGTGGAGCTCCATTTTGGGCATATCAGATCTGCAGCATCTCATTAAAAGTGCTCTGCCTTACCACAACTCCAGCAGCTGCAGAGGCTGGGCTGTGCCCAGAATAATTGGAGGGCTGCTCAGGAAGGTTTTGGAAGATTGTAGGATGTGTTTGAGCAATAACAGCCTCTCCAAGCAGAGGGAGTGTGTGTTTAGAGGGGGATGGGAAGGGAATGTGTTCCCCACGAAGTACCTTGTGCAGTGAAAGAATTGTCAAGGAATTGAAACTAAGAACTGCCCTCTTAATAATGAATATAATGGTAATAAAAAAGCCAAACCACGGTGCCCTTGGCTGGCTCCTCAGCTCCTGTGAGTGTGCATAAAAGCAGAGGAGTCCCTTGTTTAAGAATTCTAATGTAGCACTGAATCAAAATTCTTCAGCCTGTTCTCCACCCCCTCCTGTTCCTTCCAGTCTCAGGGGGTGGTTTGGAGTTTTCCATGGACCTTTGGAGGTCCCATTGGTTGTCTCGTGCAAGATACATCCAAATTTGAAGGAAATTTTGGCGCCTAAGTGAGAGATCTTCCAGCCTGAATTTATTTGGGATTTGAACACAAATCCTCAGTGTCTGGGAGTAACTTTAATTCACTTTAGTGCAGCAGATAGGATCATGGAATGGTCTGGGTTGGGAGGGAGCTTAAGGATCATCTCATCCCATGGGCAGGGACATCTTCCACTATCCCAGGTTGCTCCAAGGATCCTCCAGCCTGGCCTGGGACACTTGCAGGGATGGGGCAGCCACAGCTTCCCTGGGAAACAAGTGACTGTGACAGGGAGCAGAGCACTGAGCCGGGATGTTGGTGGCCTTTTCCAGCCCTCATTTGGGCTGCTGGAATGGCCCAGGAATTTCCATGGCTGCTTTTAAATGGTATTTTTTGCTCTTGCTGTGAGCTCTGTGATTCCCAGTGTGTGCCAGCCCTGGCTGGGCACAGAATGCCAGCGCGGTGCGCCTTGGAAGTGACCTTAAAGATACCTCATCCCATGGGCAGGGACACCTCCCACTACCCCAGGCTGCTCCAAACCCCGTCCAGCCTGGCCTCGGGCACTTCCAGGGCTGGGGGAAGCGCTGGCAAAGGGCCTGATCTGTGCTGGGAGGTGCCAGCTCGGTGCCAGCGGTGCCCGGTGGCGTTTCCATCCGTCCCGGGAGCGTGTCCCTCCAGATGGCCGTGGGGGAGGGAGGCTGGCACACACCTGGCTCAGGCTTTGTGTTCCAGGTTTCATTAGTCAGAGGTGCGAGGTGCAGCTCTGCTCTGGAGCTGCTGCTGGCGCAGGGCACTGACTCTGCCAAGGGCTGGGGGCTGAGGATGCTCCGGAGCAGCCCCGTGGAGGGGTCCTGCCCTTGCCATCCGTGCCCTGCTGTGCCCAGCACATGTTCCCAGCTGGGGAGAGTCTCAGGAAGGGCTGTTTGAAAGGATGGTTTGTGGTGGAAGGAAGAGTTTGTCATGTAAAGCCCCGAGCGCCTCGACTGGAGCATCTGGAATGCTGCTCCAGCGCTCCTGGTGAAGTTCCCAGGCCTTGCTCAGCCACATTCCCAATAAAAGCTGGGAGCTGCCCCCCGAGCAGGAATTCATTCCTGCTTTCCTCCACCTCCCTGCCATTCCTTTTAGATCCTCCTTTTATTGCTCTGCCAGCTCCTGCTCAGGAAATCCAGGGAAGCACCTGTGGGAAGCAGGAGATGCAGCCCAGGAACTGTGGCTGCTGGGTTGCTGAACGAGGGGTTAAGTTTCCAGCACTCTGATTTTGGCAGCCACAATCATTTCCTTAAGAAATCTCAGCCAGCACAGACATGTGAGGCGGGAGTGTGGGATGCTTCACTCCCTTTTCCATCAGGTTTCTGTTAAATGTGGTGTTTTTACTCCTGAGTCCCGTTGTTCCAATCCTTGGGAATGTTTCTGTGGCTCAGGAAGGTGCTGGGATCTGTGTGAGCTGGGAATCAACCTTTCCTTGCTGTGATGGGAGAGTGTTCACATGTCTGAACCCCCTCTCAGCCACTGATTTCCTGGGATTTTCCTCCCCCTTCCTGGGCATGGATGGGAGGAAAGTTCCGGGAAAAACCTCAGAGGATCCTAATCAGGAAGAGGGGACATCAGCAGGAATTTCCTCATGGAAAGGGTGGTCAGGCATTGGGATGGTGGAGTCACATCCCTGGAGGTGTCCAGGGAAGGCCTGGACGTGGCACTCAGTGCTCTGGGCTGGGGACAAGGTGGGGATCTGGGATGGACTTGGTGATCTTGGAGGGCTTTTCCAGCCTCACTCCTCCTGGGGTTCTGTGATGGAACAGGAAACTTGGGCAAGAACAAGTGAGGAAATCGTGTCTGACAGGGAGCTGTGCTGGGAACGGGCTCCTCAGGAGAGGTGGGAGCAGCTCTGGTACTGGGGGTGTTTAAAATCAAGCCAGGAGCCCCTTCCTGGCTGATCCTGATGGATTTTGCATCCCTCAACATCTTCATCCTTAAGAGTGGGCAGTGAACCCCTCCTGACCAAAGCAGGGGGGTTTGGCTCTGAATTTGGGCTCCATCTCCGGGCAGTTCAGGGCTCACCCCTCGCGTTGTGTTGCAGCCGACGACGCCTGCGGAGGGACCCTGCGGGGCCAGAGCGGGATCATCTCCAGCCCCCACTTCCCCCTGGAGTATGGCAACAATGCAGACTGCACCTGGACCATCCTGGCTGAGCCTGGAGACACCATTGCCCTGGTTTTCATGGATTTTCAGCTGGAGGATGGCTACGACGTTCTGGAAGTTGCTGGGACAGAGGGATCCTCGCTCTGGTAGGTTCCCGCTGGCATTAATTCCTTGTAGGACGCTTGGGGTGGTGCTCGTGGTCTGTGTGGGCAGAGCCAAACTTCTCAGGGTGGTCAGAGTGAACAGTTTGTGCCTGGAAGACAGGAAATTCCCAGTTATTCCCAGTGGCTTCCTTCTGAAACTTGGGATTTGCTTGGTGAGCTCTGCAGTGAGCACTGGCTGCTTTAAATCCTGTTCTGTGCAGTGAGAGAGAGTCCGTGGTGTGGCTGGGGGGGAGAAGAAAGAAAGAATTAAAAACAACCCCAAACAAAATCACCTCTGAGAACTCCTCAAGCCCTGCCACGCTCAAGCCTTGGTTTTGCTGAATTTTCTGGTTATTGCTAAACCCATTGCTGGTGAGGAACTTCTGGAAATGTTTCACCAGATCCACTCGTCCCTGGGACAGGAGACAGAACTCCAACCCCCCTCTCATCCCAGGGGCTGCCTGGGAAATGCTCTCTGAAATACTGCTTTTATTTGGGATAAGGGCCAATATTTCCAGTACTGAGGAGCTGCCCCAGTGCTCTGAAGGGAGGAGAATAAGGAACTGCAGAGGGAATTTGATGTGTTCCTGATAGCAAAGGACAGGGTGAAACTGCCCTCGGCTGCACATGGTTGAAAGTCCTGGCTGGCAGCAAGTGGAAGGTCCTGGGTGTTGGTTTTAAACCCAACTTCCCTCTGCAAGGGAAGAATGAAGTGTTTGCAACAATCAGGTGTTGTGTGGGATGATCAGCAGCGAGTTAAATCGTGATGATTTGTGAGGATCCCATCGCAAATCCCATTTATTGGAGTGATTTATCCTCGCTGGCAACTCTGGGGGAACGGGACTGGAGCGTTTAGGATGTATTGATGGGAGGGAAGTTGCCATTTACCACATACCAATTGTTTACCATTCCCTGGCCCCCTTGGAAAATTAGATGTTGCTGTTTGATGAAAAAAAGCCCAGCCTGGTTTTATTAGAATTCATTAATATTTTAGGGCACTGCTGGTTTGTGCTGCAGTGAGGATCACTGAGCTGTGCTGGCTGGGAAGATGGATGGAGCTGGTTAAGAAACATTATTCAGCCTGGAGGTGTTGCCAGAGCAGAGCTGTGTCTTGTCATATCAAAAATAAAACAAAGCCTGGCAGAGGGAACCTGCTGGGGAAAAAAAAGTAAAATAAAATTAATAAACTCCTCGTAAATACAGCAGGGAAAGAACTTTAAAAATGCCAATTGTAGGGAGTGAAAGCCTGGCTTCAAGCTGGGCCTGTAGTGCGCACACAATCCTTAAAACTGAGGTTAAAGCTGGGTTTAAGGGCGCCGAGTTTTACAGGTGTCACTTTGGGGGATTGTTGGAGGGAATAAGGATGGATTCGCATCCCTGCTCCCCCTCCAGGTGTGCTGCATCCCTGACTCTCCCCTTCCTCCCAGCTCAGCCCTTGTTGGGATCCCCTGGCAGCCCCCTCAGTGAGCCCAGCACGGGCCCCAGCAGCAGGAATTCCCCCCTGGGAGAAGCTGCTCCTGCTTTTTGGGGTGCATCCCTGAATTCCACGTCCACAGGAGCCAGCCACACCCCCCAGCCCCTTCCAGGGCACCTCACTGAGCATTCCTGAAGGGAGCTTTGCAGTCCCACCAGCGGGATTGCAAAGAAGTCCTGTTTGGAATTTCATCTCTCCGAGCTGGCCCGGTAATTAAATTCAGATGAGTCAGTTCTCAATAATTTTTGCCCGTAGGGGGAAAAAAACCTGGTGCTCCTACCTCGTCTTCACCCATGCTGGTGTGATTCAGCAGGAAAACGGAGCTCAAACCCCTTTTTCCCCTTCTGCCTGTGAAAAAACTGGTTTTAATTATTGGTAGTAGGGCAGAGGGACTTGCAGCCAATTCTCTGGGAGTCTCTCGCAGCTGAATATTTCGTTTTCCGAGCATTCTGAGTGGTTTTAGTCACGGCCAGGGCTGGGCACAAATAAACAAAATTCAATTTCATCAGGAGGATAATTCCTGTGAGTTTCCAAGCTATGGAAGGGGATCTAATGATGGTATTTATGAGCCCATTAACTCAGCACTTCAAGTAACCTTGACTTGACCTGCTCTTAGAAAAACCTGCGTTACCGTTCACCCTCCCGGCTTTAAAAATGGATTTTTTTGGGGTTTTATTTATGAGCCAGCTTGCTTTAAGTGCCTTCACATTGATCCCACGGCCTGGAGAATCCTGAGCTGGGTTTCCTTTGCTCCCCAGCCTGTTGGATGTGAATCCTGCAGGAAGAATTCCAAGGGAAAGGGCACTGCAGGGCTGTGCCAGGCAGAGCAGCAGGGGCGGAGGAGCTGTTTGAGGCAGATTAATAAAATCACACATTTACAGCTCTCTCAGCTGCTCCCACGGCTCTGTCGGGGGACCTTGGGCCCAGATTGCCTTGACAGGTGAGGAATAAAATCCTGCTGAGCAGGGAGCAGGAGGGGGAGGGAGCAGGCTGGGATGAGCCTGGCGGAGCGGGAAGGGCGAGCTGGGGTCTCCAGGCTGGGAGGTGAGATGGGAAGCACGGCAGGAGCTGCCCTGTTCTCCTTTGGCCCATCCAGGTGTCATCCTGCCCTGTGCTCAGGGTGTGGAATGCACCTGCTCCAGGGGGAACAAGATGATCTTTGGGGTCCCTTCCAACCCTGACCACTCTGGGATTCTGGCATTCTCTGGTATCCTCACCCCCAGACTTCTTCGTGTCTCCCTTGGGGTTCTCTTCGCTTTGCTTTGTCCCTGAGAGATCTGGCAGGATTAATGCAATTCCTCCCTCTAAACCCAGGGAAAAGAGGGAAAATCCCGCAGAGCAGCTCGAGTCCTTCCAGGGCCTGATGGTGTGCTTTGTGTCAGGATCTGCTGGAGCTGGGAGTTCCCGGTGCTGAGGCTGTCGGGAATTGCTGCTGATGGTCCCTGGCTTGTGGCACCTGCTCAGAGCCTCACACCCCAAAACCTGTCAGGCTGAGCACCCAAACACCCCAAAATGGGTCTGATGTGTGCAGCCCCCAGGCTGGCCCTGGGGGCCCTGCTGGCAGAGGTGTCCCAGCCTCGTGTGCCCTTCCAAGGCTCCCCAGCCTGGGGAGGTTGGGCCTCATCCCAAATCCTGGCCTGGGCTCCTGCTGCTCCTGTGGGAGTGCTCAGAGGAGCTCTGGGGTGGCTGAGGGGACAGCGTGGGACAGCAGGAACTGGGCTCCTGCAGCTCAGCACTGGTGGCTGCACTCCTGTCACACCTGTACCCGTGTCCCACCTGTACCCTGTCCCACCTGTACCCTGTCACACCTGTACCCATTTCACACCTGTACCCATGTCACACCTGTACCCATGTCACACCTGTACCCGTGTCACACCTGTACCCATGTCACACCTGTACCCTGTCATACCTGTACCATGTCATACCTGTACCCCTGTCACACCTGTATCCTGTCACACCTGTACCCATGTCACACCTGTACCCGTGTCACACCTGTACCCATGTCACACCTGTACCCTGTCATACCTGTACCCGTGTCACACCTGTACCCGTGTCACACCTGTACCCTGTCACACCTGTACCCGTGTCACACCTGTACCCGTGTCACACCTGTACCCTGTCATATCTGTACCCATTTCACACCTGTACCCTGTCATACCTGTACCATGTCATACCTGTACCCTGTCATACCTGTACCCATTTCACACCTGTACCATGTCACACCTGTACCCCTGTCACACCTGTACCATGTCATACCTGTACCCCTGTCATACCTGTACCCTGTCACACCTGTACCCATGTCACACCTGTACCCCTGTCACACCTGTACCCTGTCATACCTGTACCCTGTCACACCTGTACCCATGTCACACCTGTACCCGTGTCACACCTGTATCCTGTCACACCTGTACCCTGTCACACCTGTACCCTGTCACACCTGTACTCTGTCCCACCTGTACCCGTGTCACACCTGTACCCTGTCACACCTGTACCCTGTCACACCTGTACTCTGTCCCACCTGTACCCTGTCACACCTGTACCCATTTCACACCTGTACCCTGTCACACCTGTACCCTGTCATACCTGTACCCCTGTCACACCTGTACCCTGTCATACCTGTACCCCTGTCACACCTGTACCCGTGTCACACCTGTACCCTGTCACACCTGTACCCTGTCACACCTGTACCCATTTCACACCTGTACCCTGTCATACCTGTACCCTGTCACACCTGTACCCTGTCACACCTGTACCCTGTCCCACCTGTACCCATTTCACACCTGTACCCTGTCACACCTGTACCCATGTCACACCTGTACCCCTGTCACACCTGTACCCTGTCATACCTGTACCCTGTCACACCTGTACCCTGTCACACCTGTACCCTGTCCCACCTGTACCCATTTCACACCTGTACCCTGTCACACCTGTACCCTGTCCCACCTGTACCATGTCACACCTGTACCCTGTCATACCTGTACCCTGTCCCACCTGTACCCTGTCCCACCTGTACCCTGTCATACCTGTACCCGTGTCACACCTGTATCCTGTCACACCTGTACCCTGTCATACCTGTACCCTGTCCCACCTGTACCCTGTCATACCTGTACCCTGTCCCACCTGTACCCTGTCCCACCTGTACCCTGTCACACCTGTACCCTGTCACACCTGTATCCTGTCACACCTGTACCCGTGTCACACCTGTACCCTGTCATACCTGTACCCTGTCCCACCTGTACCCTGTCACACCTGTACCCTGTCACACCTGTACCCGTGTCACACCTGTACCCTGTCACACCTGTACCCTGTCACACCTGTACCCTGTCATACCTGTACCCCTGTCACACCTGTACCCTGTCATACCTGTACCCTGTCCCACCTGTACCCTGTCACACCTGTACCCTGTCATACCTGTACCCTGTCACACCTGTACCCTGTCATACCTGTACCCTGTCCCACCTGTACCCTGTCACACCTGTACCCTGTCATACCTGTACCCCTGTCACACCTGTACCCTGTCACACCTGTACCCTGTCACACCTGTACCATGTCATACCTGTACCCTGTCACACCTGTACCCTGTCATACCTGTACCCGTGTCATACCTGTATCTCCTGCCACCCCTCTGTCACCCCTGTACCCCTCTGTAACCCTGTGTCACACCTATACCCTCTGTCACCTGTCACCCGTGTACCTCTGTCACCCCTGTGCCCTCTGTCACTCCTGTGTCACACCTCTACTCCCTGTCACACCTCTACTCCCTGTCACACCTCTACTCCCTGTCACACCTCTGTCACCCCTGTACCTTCTGCTGCCTGTCACACCTGGACCCTTCTGTCACCCCTGTGCCACCCCTGTGCCACCCCTGTGCCACCCCTGTGTCACCCCTCCACCATCCCCGTGTCCCCTCCAGGCTCAGGGAAGGCCGGGATGTGCTGGGCAGCCCTGGCTGAGCTCTGAGCTCTCCTCGGAGTAACTCCATGGTAAAAGTTTGCTCTGCCTGGGCAGGGACAGACCCACATTACCCTGGCTGGGTTTATTGGCTGCATTTTAACAAATGAAACCACAGAAATCTGTCTGTCTGTCCCATCTGTCTGTCCTGTCCTGTCTGTCATTTGGTTGGATCTCATAGAGCTCATCTGGGATCTGGGTCTAAACTTAGGCACAGAATAAATCACCGAGCTGCTGCTGCTGCTGCCACAGGAGGTGTGGGAATGACTCATAATCCAGTTTATATCCAGGATTTGGCTGAGCCCCGGTGTCTGTGGGGATAACTCCGGGGTCCAGCGCAGCAGGGACAGGCAGGACAGGGGAAAGGTGGCACCTTGTGCAGAGCAGAGCTCCTCTGGAGCAGGGAATTTCAGCGTGGTGGAAGTTCAAGAAGGCAGCCCAGGGTTTGCCACACGAAGTTTAGGTTGTGCTGTTGATGCCATGAAGATTTTTTTGCCTTTTCTTTTATACCCCTGTTATACCTTTCTACAACTCCTGTATTCTCAGTGCTCCTTGCCTACATTCTTGGACTTGTTTGTTCAGCCAGGAGACTCAACATTTTAGAAGCTTCGTAGCCAGGGATCAGTGTGCCCCAGAGCCCAAGGTGCTCTCCAGAACACATTCCGTAAACTCAGATAGAACCATCCAGGGGAAGGCTCCTTGGGGAGGGGGGCTCACTCGAGCCTCTCCTTGGGGAATCTTTGATAGATCTGCTAATTAGTAACACCTATAATGATATACCCGATCTTTGGGGACACACTCGGTGGGTGCATCTCGATGCATATGACCTGGACGTGTGCACCTAAGGATCCTTAAAATAAATCCCAAGGTAAAATCCCTTTTCCCCTTCTAACCGTGTTTGACTCTTAATTTAAGGCCAAGAAAAGGCATCACTGTGGGGTTGAACCAGGAGGGAGTGACAGGAAGGTGCTGCCACCACCTTTTCCCCCAGAACGAGAGCTGGCAATTCCAGGGCTGTTTGTTCCACCAGTGGAACCCTCTGGAAACCCCAGCTCCTGCTGAATGAATCGGTTCCATGGGATAAAACCCCCGAGTCCCTTGCTGGCCTGACTCTGACAGAGGCTGCCTGGGCTGTTCTGGGGTTTCAGGAGATGTTTCTGGTTCTCAGATGGGAAGTTTACTTTTAGGAGGAAGATGGTTTCTTTAATAACGAGGCTTTCCAGCTCTTTTATATCCCTGTTGTGTTTTGTGTGGGTGGGAGGGACTGGGATTTTCGCTGGGAATTGTGCTGCTGTTGCTGCTTTATCCTGGTGTCGTGGGCTTCAGATCACAGAACGCTGCGAGCCTTTTTGGGTTTATTTTGGGAGAGTTGCATCAGCTGTCACATTGCCCCAAGTGCCTCCCACTCCTTGAGCTTTCCCTTGTCATTCCCCCCTGGGAACCAGTTTCTCCTCCTTGATTCTCTGCTGATAATCCCGTGCTCAGGGAATGCGGTGGGAGAAGCAGGGCTGCAAGTGAGGAACGGCCGAATCCACGGAGTTTATTCCTGGCTGAGTTCAGTTCCTCCCCCTCAGTGCCTCGTCTTCATTTTGCCTCTCCAGCCTTGGCGCTGCATTTTCCTCCCTTGCACAAAAGCTTCTCTACTCTATTTTTTCATTTAATTGGTGCAGAATTCCTTTTGGCTTTGTCCTGCGATTCCCTGGAAAAGGAACCTGCCCCAGCACGTGCATGGGAATTATTTTGCACATTTCCAGCACAGCTGTGCCAGATGTGAGGGCATCACGGGCCCCTCACTGTGCTCCAGATGTTGGGCATCTCCCATGCACCAGGTGAGCCTGGGAGAACCAAGGACCTTGGAATTCCAGGTTCCTCTGGTTGATTTTATTTTCCTTTCTGGAGCTGAGCTGGGAAACCTCTTGGAGCCATCAGCCCTTTCTGGAGGGACATTTCTGAAATTCTCTCATTTCCTGAGACCCCTTGGGGCCATCAGCCCTTTCTGCAGGAGCTCTCCTGATGTTCTCTCTAGTTTTCCTGTTCCTGAGACCCTCTGGAGCCACGAGGGGCATTTCTGAACTACTCTCTTGTTTTCCTGTTCCTGAAAGCCCTTGGGGCCATCAGCCCTTCCTGGAGCAGCATTCCTGAAATTCTCTCATTCCCACTTTCTGTCCTTTCCCTGTCCCTGCAGAGAGCTGAGTTTGGGGAAGGTTTTTGAAGGCATCATCAGCATTTCGGCAGCTCCTCTCAACTCCCTTTTCTCATCACCACGTGCAGCTGACCCTCCCCTCCCCACCACCTGAATCAGTCTCAGAAGTGGCTCCCAATAGTCATTAAAGCTCTGGGATGCTCCAGGATCCCCTCTGGATGCCGCTCATCCCGTCCCTCTGGCCAGCCCCACTCTGTTCCCGTGCCTTGTGCTCTCAGAGCTGCGCGTTCAGGGGTCACAGCTTCACGTGGTGGTGCCTGGTGAGAAACTCCTCAGTGTGGGCTCCTAATGAACCAACCCCTTTTCTTCATATCAAAGCAGCTTCTGATCCTGCCGTGGCGGCCCCGCAGCTTTCAGCTCCCAGTTTTCATCTCGGAGCTGCCTGTGAAGTCCATGGAAAGGCTCTGGCTCCGGAGGGTCTGTGAGCCAGGATTGTGTGGTTTGGAATCTGCTTTTGGGGCTGCCCCTGCTGCTGCTCCCTGTGCAGCTTCCTGGGATAACCCTGCAGGATCCTGCAGACTTTTCCCAGCACCCCAGCGTGGGTGGGAGCCGAGGAGGGTCCCTCTCTGTCCCCGCTGTGCCTCCCCAGCAGCTGCTGTTCCTCGCAGGGATTCTGAAAAGCAGATTGCTTCCAGTGATTCTCATCTCACACTTGCCACTCTCGGGCGGAATTTGTCCCGGCTGTAATTACTTTTATTTGCAAGCTGACAAGAATTATCCTGCCCTGGGCGTGCACGAGGCTGGAGCTGGGAAGGGTTTTGTGTGTCTTGAAAGAGCTTCTTTCATCACCAGTTAAAACCCAGAAAAATGGGGAAGTTTCCTTTCCCTCTGCAGTGATTTGAGCTTCCCCATTGCAGGAACTCCTGGATCCTTTATCTGGAATATTCAGATGTTTTTCTTTTTCCATAGGACTGGGAAACGTGGATGAAGTGGCTTTTGAAATCCCTATTTAAATGTCAGTTACATCTTCTTTGGGGTCTGGAAAATCAACTTCCTTATTTAATTCCGTCGTTCTTCTTCCCCAAAGCGTTTATGTGCTTTTAATTGGAAACTAATCCCACAAAGGCTTCAAAGCCCTAAAACTTTGCTTTAGTAGGAAATAGTCTTCCTGCCAAATCCCCTTCTCTCTTGGAAGGTGTCTTCCCTGCGGAGAACATTCTGGAGAAGGTGGAACCAGAGCAGTTTCCAGTTCTGGGAGCAGTGGAGGTCCTGTGGTGGGGAATTTCCGGCCTTTGGAATTCCTGCCCTCCAGGCCTTCTTGAATATGGATTTTCTGTGTGGAGAGCAGGAATTTGTAGGTCAGGGAGCTGTTTCTGCCTGCTGGAGCTCTGGATTCCGGGAGGCAGAGCTGATGGCTTCCCAAGGGAATTCCAGCCATCCCTGAGCATCCTTGGTGCTGTTGGGAAGTTCAGGGATTGGGAATGCTTTGGACAGAGAAGTTCCTGCAGGGTGGTGCTGCCACAGTGTCCCAGAGCTCCCAGCAGTGCAGAAGTAACTGGGAAGTGCTGGGAGGAAGGGTAAGATGGGATGTGGAGGTGTTCCATAGTTTTTTTATATGTTCCTGGGGGAAAGGGAAGGTTTCAGCTCCTTCCCGAAGTCGTGGCTGATCCTGGAGCCAGCAGAACCCACTTTTCCCTGCCATTCTTTCTCCTGGGAAGTATCTGCTTCCCAAATCCTACCCTGGAACATGGCACGGAGAGAGAAACTCCTGGGACAGGGGACCCCTGAGCTCTCCCCATCGTGTTCCAATCAAACAGGATCAGATCCCATTCCCACTCTCCCTCCAGTTTTACTTTTCCAGGCATTCATATGATGATTCCGTTTGCTGCACAGTGGAAAACTGTTAATGAATATTCAGACTGGCAAGAAGATGCTTTTAGGCTGAACATGACCCTGATAATGGTTTAATTGCCCTTTTTATCCCAATTTGTCTTTGCTTTGTTGTTTGGTCACCTCAGGGTCAAAGATCCCCATGGAAAGGCCACTGCTGTGTGCTCCTGCATCCCAAGGGGATGAGGTGCTGGCAGGGAAAAAACATCCCTGAAGGTCATTAATTCTTAATTTCTTCCTGTGCTTGTCCTGCAAAGACATTGGAAGAGTAAAAAATCGAGGTTTTTGCAGGAACCCTCAATAGGTGTAATCTGAAGAGAGGTTTTTTGAGGCTGAGTCTGACACGCCTGGCTGGAAGCTGAGAAAAATACTGGAACCTCCTTCGGGATGTGACCCAAAAGACAGACTGTAAAGCAGTGAATAACACCCGGATTTGGCAGGGCAAGGAGGCTCGAAGTGAGAGCAGGGGATGTTTCGGGTTGTTGTAAAAAGTTGGAAATCTGGGATGCTCTTTAAAACACCTGTCACAGTGGAACACTGATTCTCCCAGCTAAAGCAAGCATTTGGACACATGTTGGTGGGAAAGATCAGTGCCTTCCCCCCGAGGTGTTCAGGAGCTGTCTCTGCTTTCCCGCCGCGTTTCCCGCGTTCAGACACCAATTCCTGTCATTTTCGGGAGGCTGCGGCGCCGTTCGCTGCGGCTGTGCCTGTGTGGGGAGGTCTCCCTTCGCGCTGGGATCCAGCTCGCTCAGGGAGCTGCGTTTTGGTGTCAGGATGTGTCTGCCAGAGCTGATAACAGTCGTGTTCTACAGCGCTCCTTATCAGCAGCTTCAAAGGGAGCAGCGCAGACACCTCGGCTGCTTTCAAAGGCCTCTCCCTGCTGGGCTTTCTCCAGGCCCCACTCTGGGATGTTTTCCTCCTATTTACAAGTTGTTCCAAGGATGGAATCGCTTCGTTTTCAGATGTCGGCTGCCTCACAAAATCTGGTTTAAATGCTCTTTGCCTGCTGGGTTTCCCTGGCTGGGTTCGCTGCTCCCCGGATCCCAGCGTGTGCCCCTTCCCTGGGCTCGCTTTCCCTCGCTCCCTGGAGGTGGGAACCACCCCTGATGGATCCATTGCGTGCTGGATTCATCCCTCTGCTGTTAAAATGATGTTTTGGGGGGGTGTCTGGGCCTCAGGGGAGGAGAATGTCAGCGTTTCGAAGAGCAGGGAAACACTGACGTGTGTTGGAGCGGTTCCTCTTGATAGGGCAGAGGAAGCAAAGTGTGGCATGGAAAAACTTCTGAAGTTTAGAATTGGAGTTGTGTTTTCAGAGCTGGTGTTTGTTACTCCTGTGGTGTTTTCAGAGCTGGGCTGTTGTGTTTGTTACTCCTGTGGTGTTTTCAGAGCTGGTATTTGTTAACCCTGGTGAGTTTTCACTGCAGTCTGTTGTATTTGTATAAATACCTGGGATCTCTGTGTCTTGACACATCTGGAGTACAAACCCATATCTATCTATTTATTATTTAGCCAAACTTCTCCGTTTTCCAGCTCTAGTCCAGGCCTGGGGGCCTCTTGGCCTTGAGTCCCTACCCTGCAGTTCATGTGGCAGAAAATGACCCCTGTTCTGTTGTTTGCTTTGCTGCTGCTGCTTTAAAAGCTAAAGGTGCCCTGGCAGGGATCAGTGGGATGATCAGGGAAGTGCAGGGTCTGTTTTCTGTTCTGGATCCGTGAGCTGTTCACGGGGGAGCTGTTGGATTCCTGAAGGGAGAGGGAATTGCCCAACAGCACTTGGGGATTGTTTAATGCAGCCTCACCCGAGCAGGGTCAGATCTGAGGGGTGAAACCCCAGCTGAGCATCCTTGGGGATGATTTGCCTTTCAAGGGCTTGCTGTTTCCTTAAGGAATTAGTCCAAAACCTGAGAATGAGCTGTCAGGCAGGAATGGGAGGGATTTCTGTGATAATCATGAATTCCACAAGCTTCAAAATCCAGTGTTTTCCTGCCTGCCCTGGGAGCTGCCACCGCTGCTGGCTCCTGGCATGGGATGGTTTTGTCTCCCAGACTGAAATCTGCTCCCATCAGCTGTTAAACACAGGCACTTAAGCCGAGGATCTGAGCTCAGATCAGGCTGCCCAAAGCCCAGATGGAGGCAGCTCCTGGGGCTGGATCCAGGGAATTGCTGAGTTTTGCTCCTTGGCACAGTTCTGTTCTATCCTGGCAGGTCGGGATCTCTTTAGCTCCTGCTGGGCCTGGCTCTGACACTCTTGGCTGTTTTTCAGCAGGGATTGGTTGATTTTTGCCTCCCAGGGACCTTTCTTGTGGCTGGATTTGGGAGTGGGGATCAGGAAAATGCCTGGGGCATCAGTAAATATTGGAGGATTAGGAATAAACAAAATGCTGTTGACAATTCATGTCCAAGGCCTGCTTTCCTGGCTGGAATTCCTACAGAATCGTGGAGTGGTTTGGGTTGGAAGGGACCTTAAAGCTCATCCAGTTCCACCCCCTGCCAAGGGCAGGGACACCTTCCACTGTCCCAGGCTGCTCCAAGCCCCATCCAGCCTGGCCTTGGGCACTGCCAGGGATCCAGGGGCAGCCACAGCTTCTCTGGGCACCCAGTGCCAGGGCCTGCCCACCCTCCCAGCCAGGAATTCCTTCCCAATATTCCTTCCCGAGTCCATTTCTCCATCTGTAAAAGAGCAGTGACACCTGAATCTGTAAAGTTCTGGAATACCAGGAGGGTTTGGGTTGGAAGGGAGCTCCAAGCCCATCCATTCCCATCCCATCCAACCCTTCTACTGTCCCAGGGTGCTCCAAGCCCTATCCAGCCTGGCCTGGGACACTTCCAGGGATGGAACATCCACAGCTTCTCTGGGAAATCCAATAAACTGTTATAAAACCTGAAAACTCCATCAGCCCTTTCCATGCTTTTAAAGCAGTTCTGTTCCTTTGATAATTCCCAGTTGGAGCACAGGGGGAATTCCCATCTCTTCCTGCTCTCCTTTATGCTTTTGTCTTTCTCCCACTCTTTCCAAATTAATTTTATAATCATCCTTTAAATGATGGAGCAGCTGAAATTAGCTCTTTTAGCTGGAATTACCTGCATTAAAGATCTCCCTTAAAAAAGAAAGGCATAAAGGTAATTAATAGCTTCAATTATTATAATGGGGCTTAGCTTGTGCTTTTCTCTTAGAAAAACCTGGTTTTGATACGTCAGCTGTTCTTAAAAGGGGAAAAAAATATCAGAAGTGCTTCAGGCTGGAAGTTGGCATGAAGGAATTTGGAAATCAGGTTGTTCCATGTGTAATGTGAGAGAATAAATTCCTCCCATTGATCCTGGAGCAGTGCCCTGTGCTCCCAACAGCCCAGTGGGAAGGGCAGTGTTCAGAGAGGATTCGGGTTTTTTTGCCCATTTTTTTGCTTTGTGTGAGTTTAAAAACCAAAGGATATTTGTTCAAAGCCACCCTGGAATTTTTGGAGCCTGGAAGTGAATCAAAGGCAAGGGGAAATGAGAAGGAGATCTTGAAAGAGGTTTCAAAGCTGCTCTGTGGTGGCTGAGGGGGAGGCTGGGATGGCAGAGCTGATTCGGGGCCGTGGGGCAGGACCCAGGTGATGGAACAGGGAGCTCCCCTCAGCCCCGGCACTCGGGGTCCTGCCCCAGGGAGGGTCCCAGGCTGGGATGGGCAGGAGGGACCTGGGGATGCCCAGGGCTCCCTGCTGCTCCTTTGGATTTGCTTCTGCTGCTGCTGGGCTGGTGGGTGCTGTGCCCAGCTGGGTGCTGTGCCCAGGTGGATCCCGTATCCAGGTGGGTGCTGTGCCTTGGTGGGTGCTGTGCCTAGCTGGGCGCTGTGCTCTGTGCCCAGGTGTGTTCTGTGCCTGGTGGGTGCTGTGCCCAGCTGGGTGCTGTGTTCTGTGCCCAGGTGTGTTCTGTGCCCAGCTGGGTGCTGTGCTCTGTGCCCAGGTGTGTTCTGTGCCTGGTGGGTGCTGTGCCTAGCTGGGCGCTGTGCTCTGTGCCCAGGTGTGTTCTGTGCCCAGGTGTGTTCTGTGCCTGGTGGGTGCTGTGCCCAGCTGGGTGCTGTGCCCAGCTGGGTGCTGTGCCCAGGTGGATCCCGTATCCAGGTGGGTGCTGTGCCCAGCTGGGTGCTGTGCCCAGCTGGGTGCTGTGTTCTGTGCCCAGCTGGGTGCTGTGCCCAGGTGGATCCTGTATCCAGGTGGGTGCTGTGCCTTGGTGGGTGCTCTGCCCAGCTGGGTGCTGTGCCCAGGTGGATCCCGTTTTCAGGTGGGTGCTGTACCCAGGTGTGTTCTGTGCCCAGCTGGGTGCTGTGTTCTGTACCCAGGTGTGTTCTGTGCCTGGTGGGTGCTGTGCCCAGCTGGGTGCTGTGCTCTGTGCCCAGGTGTGTTCTGTGCCCAGCTGGGTGCTGTGCTCTGTGCCCAGGTGTGTTCTGTGCCTGGTGGGTGCTGTGCCCAGCTGGGTGCTGTGCTCTGTGCCCAGGTGTGTTCTGTGCCCAGCTGGGTGCTGTGCTCTGTGCCTGGTGGGTGCTGTGCCCAGCTGGGTGCTGTGTTCTGTGCCCAGGTGTGTTCTGTGCCCAGCTGGGTGCTGTGCTCTGTGCCCAGGTGTGTTCTGTGCCTGGTGGGTGCTGTGCCCAGCTGGGTGCTGTGCTCTGTGCCCGGGTGGGTGCTGTGCTCTGTGCCCAGCTGGGTGCTGTGTTCTGCACCCAGGTGTGCTCTGTGCCCAGCTGGGTGCCCACACCTGCTGTTGGTGCTGCCAGTTTTGCTGTCCCAGTGCAAACTGGGACGTTCCCAGTGAAATCTCCCTGGCTTTGCCTTTTCCTGGTTGCGAGCAGTGCCAGAAGTGCCTGGATCCCTGTTCCAGCTCAGCCCCGGGATTTGGGGAGCCCCCCTGATTCCTTGGGGTGAGCTGTGCTTGGGAAGCAGCTCCTGATTCCAGGGAATCGCCCTGGACTGGGCAGCTCTCTCTGGTTGATGTGCACAGGCCGAGGGAAGCTCAGGAAAAATCTGCTGCTCTTTTTAAACTCGGCTACTTCACCCTCTGATTTGAGCCTCATCTCCAGCTTAAGAGAGGAAAAGCTCCTGAGTCTGATGGCTGCACTTGATCATCCTAAAAGTCTTTTCCAACCTTGCCAATTCCATGATCTGCGTTGCCACATTCCCTCAGAAAACCCTTTTGAAAGCAGAAATTGAAGCAGGAGGGGCTGTGCTCAGCATCTGCCCCCCCAGAAACTCAAAGCAGAACAATCTCAGTGATTGGCATTCAGAACATTCTGTCATTGATTATTTTTTCTCTCCGGCTTTTAAGGAACTATAGATTTTTCAGCCTGAAATTAATATATCGGAATTTCTGTGGGCAGAATAAAACCCTCATTAAATTTTGTAACGTATCAAACAGCTTGCAATTAAAATTCATTTTGAGGCAAGTTAGCAGAAGTTTTGTTAATGTTTAGCATCTTTATGGGTGTCATTCTTTGGAAATTTGGACTAATTGAGTCCAAAGGGACAAACTCTCAGATCCTGCATTTGCTGTGCATGCCAGGCCTTGCTTCGCTTTTGGCATTTTTCCCCTTCCTTTATGCAAGTCCTGATTTTAGCAAGTTGCCAGGAAAGTAACTTATTTTGGTTTTTTTCTGCCAAATTGCCGAGAATCCATCTTCCTAAATCTCGGGAAGACTGCAGCAAATCTTTGGGAAAGACAAGCAAGGCTCCACTGACTCCAAGGTGTTCGTTGCTGTGAAATATGGGAGATTCCAAATCGGGTTTTTTAGGTTTTCCTTCTAAAAATGTCATTCAGAACAAGCTGCTCTGGGCATGTAAAAGCCTTGGCTGGGCTCGTGGTTGTATCCTGAAGTTGGGAGGTTTCCTTGACTGGAGGATAAACCAGCCTGAAACATTTGGAATGTGAATTTTCGTGTTTCTTACCCCCCTTAAATATTTCCCCTGCGATCCCAAAGCAGTTCACAGGGAGCAGTAAAAGCAGTGGGAATTATTTCCCTGTGGAATCCGAGACCAGAACCTGACCTGGCAGAGCTCTAAAATTCCCCTGGATGAGGAGAGGTCAGAGTTTGCAGAGTTGGTGCTTTGAAGACTCTTCCCAGCAAAGCCGGATTGAATTTATCCCAAATTTATCCAATCCAGGGAAAAAAATCTGGAGCGGGCCTGTACTCCTCAAACACCATCAGCAACATCCTGCTTGGAATTTGCTCTTAAGGGCACTTCATTGATTGAAGGGGGAGAGAGTTCATCTGAACTGTGGATAATTCTGGGAATTTCCTGCTGGATTTGGCTGCTCTGAGGCTGCTCCAGGCGTTGATTTCAAGGCAGCAGCACAAATAAAGCTGTCACTGCACAGGGCTGGAGCTGAGGGGTCTCTGAGCAGTGGGGTCCTGCACAGGAGGGGCTCAGATCCTCCCAGAACACGGGGAATTGCAGAGAATTCCAGGAGGTCCTGCACAGGAGGGGCTCAGATCCTCCCAGAACACGTGGAATTGCAGAGAATTCCAGGAGGTCCTGCACAGGAGGTGCTCAGATCCTCCCAGAACACGTGGAATTCCAGAGAATTCCAGGAGGTCCTGCACAGGAGGGGCTCAGATCCTCCCAGAACATGTGGAATTCCAGAGAATTCCAGGAGGTCCTGCACAGGAGGGGCTCAGATCCTCTAGAACACATGGAATTCCAGAGAATTCCAGGAGGTCCTGCACAGGAGGTGCTCAGATCCTCTAGAACATGTGGAATTGCAGAGAATTCCAGGAGGTCCTGCACAGGAGGTGCTCAGATCCTCTAGCACACCTGGAATTCCAGAGAATTCCAGGAGATCCTGCACAGGAGGGGCTCAGATCCTCCCAGAACACGGGGAATTGCAGAGAATTCCAGGAGGTCCTGCACAGGAGGGGCTCAGATCCTCCCAGAACACGGGGAATTGCAGAGAATTCCAGGAGGTCCTGCACAGGAGGTGCTCAGATCCTCCCAGAACACGGGGAATTGCAGAGAATTCCAGGAGGTCCTGCACAGGAGGTGCTCAGATCCTCCCAGAACACGTGGAATTCCAGAGAATTCCAGGAGGTCCTGCACAGGAGGGGCTCAGATCCTCCCAGAACACAGGGAATTGCAGAGAATTCCAGGAGGTCCTGCACAGGAGGTGCTCAGATCCTCCCAGAACACGTGGAATTCCAGAGAATTCCAGGAGGTCCTGCACAGGAGGGGCTCAGATCCTCTAGAACACATGGAATTCCAGAGAATTCCAGGAGGTCCTGCACAGGAGGTGCTCAGATCCTCTAGCACACCTGGAATTCCAGAGAATTCCAGGAGATCCTGCACAGGAGGGGCTCAGATCCTCCCAGAACACGGGGAATTGCAGAGAATTCCAGGAGGTCCTGCACAGGAGGTGCTCAGATCCTCTAGCACACCTGGAATTCCAGAGAATTCCAGGAGATCCTGCACAGGAGGTGCTCAGATCCTCCCAGAACACGTGGAATTCCAGAGAATTCCAGGAGCTCCTGCACAGGAGGTGCTCAGATCCTCCCAGAACACGTGGAATTGCAGAGAATTCCAGGAGGTCCTGCACAGGAGGGGCTCAGATCCTCCCAGAACACGTGGAATTCCAGAGAATTCCAGGAGATCCTGCACAGGAGGTGCTCAGATCCTCCCAGAACACGTGGAATTGCAGAGAATTCCAGGAGGTCCTGCACAGGAGGGGCTCAGATCCTCCCAGAACACGGGGAATTGCAGAGAATTCCAGGAGGTCCTGCACAGGAGGGGCTCAGATCCTCCCAGAACACGTGGAATTGCAGAGAATTCCAGGAGGTCCTGCACAGGAGGGGCTCAGATCCTCTAGCACACCTGGAATTCCAGAGAATTCCAGGAGATCCTGCACAGGAGGTGCTCAGATCCTTCTTGAACATGTGGAATTCCAGAGAATTCCAGGAGCTCCTGCACAGGAGGTGCTCAGATCCTCCCAGAACACGTGGAATTGCAGAGAATTCCAGGAGGTCCTGCACAGGAGGGGCTCAGATCCTCCCAGAACACGTGGAATTGCAGAGAATTCCAGGAGGTCCTGCACAGGAGGTGCTCAGATCCTCCCAGAACACGTGGAATTGCAGAGAATTCCAGGAGGTCCTGCACAGGAGGGGCTCAGATCCTCCCAGAACACGTGGAATTCCAGAGAATTCCAGGAGATCCTGCACAGGAGGTGCTCAGATCCTCCCAGAACACGTGGAATTGCAGAGAATTCCAGGAGGTCCTGCACAGGAGGGGCTCAGATCCTCCCAGAACACGTGGAATTCCAGAGAATTCCAGGAGGTCCTGCACAGGAGGGGCTCAGATCCTCCCAGAACACGGGGAATTGCAGAGAATTCCAGGAGGTCCTGCACAGGAGGGGCTCAGATCCTCCCAGAACACGTGGAATTGCAGAGAATTCCAGGAGGTCCTGCACAGGAGGGGCTCAGATCCTCTAGCACACCTGGAATTCCAGAGAATTCCAGGAGATCCTGCACAGGAGGTGCTCAGATCCTTCTTGAACATGTGGAATTCCAGAGAATTCCAGGAGCTCCTGCACAGGAGGTGCTCAGATCCTCCCAGAACACGTGGAATTGCAGAGAATTCCAGGAGGTCCTGCACAGGAGGGGCTCAGATCCTCCCAGAACACGTGGAATTGCAGAGAATTCCAGGAGGTCCTGCACAGGAGGGGCTCAGATCCTCCCAGAACACGTGGAATTCCAGAGAATTCCAGGAGGTCCTGCACAGGAGGTGCTCAGATCCTCTGGAACATGTGGAATTCCAGAGAATTCCAGGCTGGCTGCAGCTGGTTGTGTCCTGCCATGTGACGCTGCTGGCACATCTGGCCTGCTCCATGACCTCAGGGCTCTGCCAGCTCCATGGAATCCCTCCTCCCCCGGGGCAGGATGTGGTGTTTCCCTCTGAACTGGATAAACTTTCCCCTTTTCCAGCCTCCCTCAGGGTGGGAATGTGCCCGTGAGGTCCCTCAGCTGCTGCCAGAGGTTTGTGCAGGGCTCTGTCCCATCTCCCACCTCATCAATGCAGGATCATCACTGGCCCTGTGTTGTGAAGGTGGATTTTCTTTTTCCCAACAGAAAGCGGACTCCCTGTCTGCTGCCTTTCCCAGAATTCTGCTTCCTTTCAGACTGGAGAACGTTCCAGGATTTTTAATCTGCTCAGACCCTGGGAAATAGGGAATGATAGGCGAGTGGGCAGTGCCCCAACTCCCATCAGCTGAGGGGACTGAGGGCAGGAGGTGCACGTTGATCTCCGAGGAGCTGGAGGAGGAAGGGAAGCTCGGAGCAGCAAAGGGCAGACGGAAAGCAGCTGTAAAAAGCAGGAAATAACAAAGCAGAACCCCCTCAAGAGTTCCTGCAGCTGGAAAGACTTCACCTCGTGTTACGGTCACCCACAGAGGCTTCTTAAAAAGGACGTTTTGCCCTTGTGCAGTTCTCCCTCGGATCTCTGCACTCGCTGGGGTGTCGAGGGCTCCTCCCTCATCTTCCCAAGAAAGCCATGGAGCACCGGGGCCTGGAGTGGCCCCAGCCCTGCTCAGCTCGGGTTGTGATGCTCAGGCCTGCCCAGCCCTCCCAGAGCTTTGGTCACCCAGCGAGGAAGGATCGATGTGATTTTTGTGTCTGGGAGGCAGGGCTGGGTCTCACTCAGCATCGGGATTAAGGCAGGCAGGGAGCTCTGCTGTGATTCCTCAAGGATCGGGGTCACCCCTGGCCCTGTAAGCCTTGCTGGGACTGAATGGGGTGAGCGTTCTTCTCTTCACACGCTCCCAGGCACAGGGTGGGGTTGTTGGGGTGTCTGTGCAGGCCAGGAGTTGGACATTGATGATCCAGGATATTCCAGGATACTCAGGATATTCCATGATTCCATCGTGGTGTTTGTGTGTGTGTGTGTGCGCGTGCCCATCTTCACCCTCCTGGTGCAGCCAATAACGTGGATCATCCGAATAAATTCATCCCCAGTTTGAAGAGGGCAGCTTGGCCATCCCCATCTCAGTCACATCCAACTTGATCAGCAGCCACTGGGACTGTGCAGCTGATGGGGACAGGGTAGAAAATGAACTTTGTCAAATCAAGCAATTTCTTAACCATCATCAGTCCCATCTTACCTGGGGGCTGGGGTCTCCTTTGAGGTAATCTGATGATGGTTTTATTTTTCACGTAGAAAAGAAATGAATATTTTTTTGACCCTAGGATGGTTTGGGTTGGAATGGGTCTTAAAGATCATGTCATTCCAACCCCAGACATAACGTGGATGTTCTTAATTTGGGGTGTTTGACACATTCTGGGGTGTTTCACACATTCCTGGGGTATTTGACACCCTCCCTGTGAAAACCGCAGCTCCCATCTCTGCCTGATGGAACTGGAATGTTGTGGCTTTAAGTGAAACGAGGAAGTTCCCAAGCAAACCCGCACTTGATCAATGTAAAGGATGAATCCTGGGAAAGCCAAAACTGGGTCTGTCAAGCTGCTGCTCCAATTGCACTTCTGAGAGCTCAGCTGCTGCTTTTTGGGGGGGAGAACTAAAAGGAACAGATGGGTTTGGAGTTGGGTGGGGGTGGCGCACGCTGGAAGACCCGTTCCATTATCTACCCTCAAACTGGGACTGGGGATTCCCCCTCCCCAAGGACTGCAGGGCAGGGGGCATCATCTGTGCTGCTCCCGGGAATGGGAGAGCCTGGAAAACTGCGTTGGGAGCGTCGTGTGCCGGCTGCGGGGATGAGTTCGTTCCTGCGGTGAGCTGTGATGTAAATCAGAGCTAACAAGGGGGGCAGGCTGTGCTGCCTCTCCCCGAGCTGTGCAGATGGGGATGAGCTCTGAGATGCTCAATCTGTGCCTTCCTGCCTGCAAGATGGGCTTCAAAGAGCCGAGCTGTTGTTCCCCTCGCAGTGGTCCTGGTGGCTCTCAGCGCCTTGTGCTGCCGTGGCTTTTTGGTGCCATTAAAATCAAGCTGTGAACAAAAGCAGGTTATTGATTCTTGAAACCGGGAGGATCCTTTGGCAGGCAGTTAATGAGCAGAGAACTCTTCCAGCCTCTGATTTTTCGAAGGGTGTTGAAGTTGTAACATCTCAGTTAATGTGTGACAAGGAGCCTGCAAAGCCTCCCAGTCATCCAGAATGAATCTGTTCCTACGTGGGGGTTTGGCTGCTGGGGATTGGTCCCAAAAACCTTTTGAGTTGAAGAGTGAGAAGAAAGAAGAGGGTCCCCCTCCAATGTCACTTCTTGCTCTTGGGATTCACTGGGGTGACTCTCATCACCCTCTGGGGGCACAGACACAGCCTCAACCCCAGAGCAGCACCTTCAAAGGCTCAAATCCTCACTGCAGCCTCGAGGAGGAATTGCAGGGGTTGGTTTGGGGGGTTTGTTTTGGTGCCAAGCTGTGGGATATTCCCGGTGTATCCATGAACACCGACAAGGCCACGTGTGGGAGCACCACTGCAGGGAAATCTGTGAAATAAATCCGCTGTTCACGAGTCCTCCAGTGCTTCCCCTGCTCTTGCTGCAGCACAAGAGCATGTTGTGCACACAAAGATGAAAATTGCTGGGGTGAGGAGAGTGGAGCTGGAGGAGGGAGGTGGGCTGGAGTGCCACTGTTGCCTCTGAACGAGAGGGGATCTCTGCACAGGCACGACTCTCGTGCTGTCGATGGGACTGCGAGTGCAGCAGCCACGTCTCCGTGCTGGGACTTCGTGGCTTTGTGCTCAATAATTGGATTTTTTAGTCTGGGTGTGGGGGAGTACAGGAAATTCTGGGTTGTTTACCCAAAGTTGGAAGTCCTGAATGTGTCACGTAGCTGTGATCCAACACCTGTGGTGGCAGATGTGTGTTTGTGCCCCTGGTCAAGCACAGGGACGTGGATTTCAGAGGGATTTCAAAGTGGGTTTCAAAGATCTGTCACTCCTGGCTTTTCCCTTCTGCTCTGAAACTCGTCCCCTTTGAAGCCCCCACACATGGAGAGGGCAGGGACAGCAAATGCCATCCTGGACAGCTCTCAGGTGAATCCATTCAGCTGACCTGAAGGGAGCGTTGTCCAGGCAGTTCCCAAGGTGTTTTGAACTCATTTTTCCCTGAGCAGTGACAAGACAGGCAGCACTAGGATAAAAATTACATTCCTGGGTCTGTAACAATGCCATTAACATTAGTTCTGAGCACATGAAAAAGGTGCTGAGGCTCCCAACGAGCCAAAATTGTGCCAATACCGAGAGAAACCATTTTCTGCAGTTGGTTTATTGCAGTTTTTAACTACAGCGTGGAAAGCAGAGGAAGGAACCCACCCCAGGCCCCCGGGACACGTTCCCCCCGTAATATCCATATTTATCACTTACCCCCCTCCTCCATCAGCTGCCTGCAGCTCTTCCACGATCATTGTTTCCTCTCTGCTGCTGGAAGGCATCTCCCAAACTGTTATTTCTCCTTGTTAATGCTTTGCTCTCAGTTATTTCCATCTCCAGTCTCCATGCCATTAGTGGGAAACACATCCAGGTGGATAACTACCAATTTCCAGTGCACTGTTTCCCATCCCTTCCTGTTTTCCTCTCGCTAGAAGATTTCCTGCTGCAGATAACTGGAATTTTGTGGTGTGCTCTGAGCGGGCAGAGTTGTCCTTCAGCCTCTCAGGTGGCGTTTCAGCTGAAGGGACTGGCGGGAATGGCCAGACTGGGAGTTCACTGGGGTGTGTTTGTAGAAAGTGGATGTTTGCAGGCAGAGCTGCGGGAACTTGGAGCCATTCCTCAGGACCAGCCCTGTGTGATGGGTTCAATTGAGTGGAACCCGTGCTCCAACTTCCCCGAGCCTGATTTTGCCTGAGTGCCGCTTGTTTATGGCGTCCACGGGCTGAGGGATGGGGGCACGCAAAGATTCCGTGAAAAGCGTAATTGCCTGGGTGATATCTGGGGCCTTTCTGACCACTTCATATTTGTAACGTGCCAAAAATAGCTGCTCCTTCTGCTGGAGCCACGGCTGCTGCAGCTGGGAATAGATTTTAATTGATGGATCCTGTCAGGCTCCCAGTGGCCGTGCAGGCAGGAGAACCATTAAAGTGAGATTTCTTGTCCCTGCTCACTTAAACACTCTGCTACCAGCTCATGGCGGCCTTGCAGTTTTCCCTTAATATCCCCAGCCTTTGTACTCATATCCTAGGGCTGTATCCCGGGATTTTAGGTTTCCCAGCAGGGAGAGCTGCTGGTCATGGGCTTTGTGTCCTGGTGTTAGAGGTGTGCGAAGAATGTGTGTGGTAGTGTGCATGGAATAAGGGGCAGGAACACCTCGGGAGTTGTTTGTGTGGAATAGGGGCAGGAACACCTCGGGAGTTGTTTGTGTGGAATAGGGGCAGGAACACCTCGGGAGTTGTTTGTATGGAATAGGGGCAGGAACATCTTGGGAGTTGTTTGTGTGGAATAGGGGCAGGAACACCTCGGGAGTTGTTTGTGTGGAATAGGGGCAGGAACATCTTGGGAGTTGTTTGTGTGGAATAGGGGCAGGAACACCTCGGGAGTTGTTTGTATGGAATAGGGGCAGGAACATCTTGGGAGTTGTTTGTGTGGAATAGGGGCAGGAACACCTCGGGAGTTGTTTGTGTGGAATAGGGGCAGGAACATCTTGGGAGTTGTTTGTGTGGAATAGGGGCAGGAACACCTCGGGAGTTGTTTGTATGGAATAGGGGCAGGAACATCTTGGGAGTTGTTTGTGTGGAATAGGGGCAGGAACACCTCGGGAGTTGTTTGTGTGGAATAGGGGCAGGAACATCTTGGGAGTTGTTTGTGTGGAATAGGGGCAGGAACACCTCGGGAGTTGTTTGTGTGGAATAGGGGCAGGAACACCTCGGGAGTTGTTTGCTGGAGACTTTTGGAGCTTGGGGAAAAGGTGGCGTTGAACTGGGACTCTGGGATGTGACCTTGTGTTGCTGGGATGTGACCATCCCTAAAGGAACCTGGGCAAAGGCTGTGGTCGAGAGCAGAAACCTCTCTGAGGCTCCTCCAGCAGGGTCAGGGAGCCGTGTGGGTTTGGGCTCTGAGTTTGTGCACCTTCCCAAGGTTTTTTCCTGGGAAAAGCTGTGTTTCTGTGTTCCCTGCACCCTCCTGTTTGCCCATCTGGATTAACTGTGCCTCCTCCCCAGCTCCAGGACCTGTTGCTGGAGGACGAGAATCCCTCCTTTGCAGAGGAAGCCTATTTTAACTCGTGGTTTGGAGAGGACTCGTGGCTGTTTTCCTCGTGGATGTGCAGGAACATCCATCCCCACCCCACCCAGCCTTCCCGTCACCCACGACGGCACCGGCTCCGTTAAACCGGAATTACTGCCCTGCCCAAAGACACCACAGCGAGCCAGGGTTTGCTGCAATAACAACTCGGAACTTTATTGGGACTTCCCAAGGCACTGCAATCACAGGTGGGAACTGCAATCACAGGTGGGAACTGCAATCTCAGGTAGGAACGGCAATCTCAGGTAGGAATGGCAATGTCAGGTAGGAATGGCAATCTCAGGTAGGAACTGCACTCTCAGGCAGGAACGGCAATCTCAGGCAGGAACGGCAATTTCAGGCAGGAATGGCAATCTCAGGTAGGAACGGCAATTTCAGGCAGGAATGGCAATCTCAGGCAGGAACGGCAGTCACAGGTAGGACATGAGGAAATTCCGCAGGCTCGCCGCCTTGGTGGTGAAGGAGACCATGATGTTCCTCAGGGTCCTCCTCCGGCTGGACATCCTCAGGCCCCTGCTTCTGCTCCTGCGGGCCCTCCTCCTGCCCCTCATGTAGTCGGCCATGTCCTTGTACATGTCCTTGTCTCTTTCGGGCAGCCTGCGCCACATCTGGCCCAGCTTCTTGGCCGTCTGCGTCATGCTCAAGTTGGGGTGCTTCCTCTGGAGCCGCCGGCGGTGCTTCTCCATGAAGATGAAGAACGGCGGCAGCGGGCGCCTCGAGGACCTGAAGCGGACGCTCTTCCCGTAGCGCCTTCCCCTCCTGGCCCGGAGCCGGGAGCGGGCCCTGCCGAGGTGGCGGCGGGGCCTCTGGATGGTGATGCGGAACAGCATCGTGGTGCTGGGCCCCCTCCTCGAGCGCACCGGCCGGGCCATGGCCGCGCGGGGCCGGCCGGGCTGGGCCTCTCCTGCTGCTCCCTCTGCTCCTGCTCCCTCTGCTCCCTCTGCTCCCTCTGCTCCTGGGCCCCGCTGCCTCCAGTCGCGCTGCTGGGAGGCTGTGGAGGAGCGCGAGGCTGCGCTGCCCCTGGGCACCGGCCGCTGGAGCGCACTGCGCAGCGCGGAGCGGCGACGGGCCAGGCCACCGCGCCAGCGTCACCGCGCCACTGTGACATCGGCCTGCGGGGGCCAGTGGGCGGGGGCCAGGCTGGCTCCCTGCGGGGCTATTGGCTGCAGCGGGGTGTGAGGTCATAGCTGGGGTGCTGGAGCGGGTTTGTGTTGACGTGGGAGCGCTGCCGTGGATGGAACGTTGGGGTGGGCGGTGGTGATGGCGCCGGGCCATGGTGACGTGAGGTTCCCAAAGTCGATCGGGAGGGGCCAGGCCTGGTCCCAGTGACTCTGTTGGCTGGAGGGATGTGATGATGTCATAACCAAGGTGGTGGAGCAGATCTTGGATGAGTTGGGAGTGCTCCATGGATGGAATTTTGGGATGCGCTGTGGTGACATCACTGTGCAGTGGGGACGCGTTCCCGAAGTCCATCGGGAGGGGCTAGGCCTGGTCCCTGTAACCCTGTTGGCTGGAGGGATGGGATGATGTCATAACCATGATGATGTCATGGCCATGGTGATGGAGCAGGTCTTGGTTGAGTCGGGAGCGGAATATTGGGACATGACGTGGTGCCATCACTGCGCCGTGGTGCCATCACTGCACCGTGGTGCCATCACTGTGCTGTGGTGCCACGTGGTCTCCCAAGCCCACCAGAAGAGGCCAGATCTTCTTCCTGTAACCTTGTTGGCTGGAGGGACGTGATGATGTCATAGCCGTGATGATGTCATAGCCATGATGATGTCACAGCTCTGGTGACATCACAGCCATGCTGACGTCACATCCCTTCCCCCAGGGCCATGCCCCTGCTCCAGCCCCGGGATTTTGGCTCCGTTTCTCACCCAGTGTTTTACAAACCTGTAACACCCGAGGAGGGAAGCAGAGGCCTCGGATTTTTTGTCATGATAAAATGTGGAGCCGCCGCTTGCCACTGCGAGGTGGCAGCTCATAATGGGAAAATGGTTTAGTAGCAGCCCTAAAAATAATTGTCTGTGACAGCTGTTCCTTGGTTCCTGTCAGGAGAACCACTGTTATTTAAATCCACAGCCCTTGGACTGCATGGCTAATTTATTTGGGTGGACTTCTCATTAATTTGAAAGGTTCTGCGGGTTTAAAAGCCTTCATTAATTACGCTCCAGCCGATGAAAACGCAATAAGGTTCTGCAGGTTTGTCTGGGAAGAAAAGAAATTCCCAGTGGTTTGTTTGGTTGTTTCCAAAAGGTGCAATCAGTCATTCCCAGGCTGAGGTGAGCTTGGCTGTCCCTGTCAGAATTCTTGTGACTGAGGACAGGACTATGAATAAAACAAATTGAAATTTTGACCACTCATTCCGAGTACAAGGTGATTTATTGAAGTTCCCAGTAGTGTTAAATATTCATATGTAGCCGATTGCATAAGTGCTAAATTATGAAACAGCCCCAGCTTCTGTAGAACTTGTCTCTTCCGAAAGGTAAAGATGAGGGAGCAGAAGCCTTGGAAGTTGGGAGTCATCCCTGAGTTACACACGGATCACTTTGGAATTGCGTAATTCCCGTGCAGTTAGGACTTGTGTAATTGCTGGGCTGGTTAATCCTGGCAGAGGGGGCCCGAGGACTCATCGGGCTCTGTGGAAGCTCGTGGTGAAATCCAGCCTGGACAGAACGTGCTTCCCAATTCCCCTCCATCGCAGGGTGGGTGTTCTGCAGCGACCTCAGCCTGGTCAATCAACCCCGTTTGTCCCACCAGCCTCGCTCCTCTCATGTCCCGGCTCTCCCTGCGAGCCGAGAGGGTGATTTGCATTCCATTTCTCTCTCCCACTCTCCCTTCCCTTGTTTCCTCTGCTCTCCAAAGAGAACCTGCCCTGGTGATTATTCTGGGGCAATGAAATAATTTCATTCCAGCAGTCACAGGTCCCTTCAGCAGGTGCTTTATTATCTCAATAATTCAGCCTAAGAGACTTTTCAGCCTCCCCAATTCCCAGAGTTCAGGAGCTACAAATAAAACTCTTTTGCTCTTTCCCTGATTTGGTTTATTTAGCCTCTTTTTTTTTTTTTTTTCCCTGTGTTCTTTCCAGATCCTCCCCAGGAATTACATTCAGATGTGGAATTGATGCTGTTCAGTCCAAGTGCCTTAAGGGGTGCATTGTGTTAAAATGCACATAAAGGCAGCTCTGTCCCACTTGGGCTGGGTCATTTATAAAATTCACTTTGAATTGAGGCCATTTATCTGAACTCAGCACAGTGTTTGCTCATGTCCCTGGATTACCTACATCCTGCATCAAAATAGGTCAGCTGGGTCCAGGGAAATCTGGGATAGAAATGCTGGAATAAACACAGGGCAGGGCTGGGGTGGGACACATCCATCGATCCTTTCTCCCACACGGAGTTGGGTTTAATCCACCACCACTTCTGTGGGGCCTCTGCAGGCAGAGACACCAGAATAAAGCAGC